>NC_048415.1:26901230-26968398 GCF_013103735.1 Etheostoma cragini
GGACAATCCAAAGGAGGTCTGTAACTAAGCTCTGAAGCTTTTGAAACAACTAGGAAAAGCTGCTCGGCATCATGGAGCGCGTGGCGAGCCGGCATCACATGACCAGCCAGCGGTCTCCTAACTATGTAGGATATCCTGCGTGTAGGTGTGCTTACATTTCCGTATGATATCATACGGACCTGTTCATGAGAACTTGTTGACACAGTACATGTGTTTGCTTGGTTGGAGGAAAAGAATGGTGCACCTTTGAAAAGACAGTTCTCAAGCCGTGGTTGGAGACGCTCAGATGGGACGCAATATATATTCTGTATCTGAACGGCTTGTTGAATCCCATGTCTTCTGATAGCAGCCCACAATAAACTGACTTGTTTGTCTGGGTTAAAGCACAACAACCCTGAAAAATCATGTTTTTCATGATATGTACTTTTAAAGGCAAAATGACTTTGAGAAAAATTGTCAGAAGACTGTCTCATGCTATCTTTTGCAAGTGTTTTTCATTACTACATCAAACTTTTACAAGTTCAAAAAGTAATCATCGTTATCAGCCCAGAAGAAATATGTTCTGTATCTTCCCCTTTCATCTCAGACACCTGCATGTCTACCCAGCCTCAATCTTTTGCAGGGGAATTGTCACCTATTCATGTGAAGAGAACTGATGTCATCCAGGATTCATCTTTGAATTTCCCTCGAGCTCTCCCTTCATACCCCTCACTGCTTCCTCATGTGATCTCTGTGGCACTGGTTTACAGTATTGACTGTCTGCTCTGCCCACATGTGCAGCAGATCTCAAAGTCAGTGTTAACAACAAGAGTGAGCTGCTCCAAATTCTCTGGAAAAGCTTTCTTATTGCAAGTCCTGTGTGACAAGATCAAGAACACTTGCTCAGTACACCAACAGTCATTCCTTCTGTCTTTTGTGACTCGGGTTGCATCTAAACTTTCGTACTAACAATGCTATTTAGCCAGCCCAGTCTCATGGCAGTTCATTAAATTGACATGTTATTTAACCTATTGATTTGTGTACAGGTCATGTTAATGTTGTTATTTTAGTGTGTTGATTATGAATTTTAAAGTAATGTTTTTTTAATGGGAAGCCTATTTCATGATCACAGAACGATGAAGGTAGCAAGTAGGCGTGTGCCGTCGGATTTCCCCGTTGTTGAGTCCCCCAGAGCAGCCCAGTGTCATGGCAGTTAAAATTTTTTCACAAACTGGGGGTTGATCTAACAGTGTTGGAATGTAACAATGTACATTTTACTGTATGCGTTTAAATCAAAAACATTACAAAAACAAAGTCTGATTGATTGATTGACAATGCTGAAATAGTCATTAGATAGTTGCATTACCCGTTCTAAATTTTTTTTTTACAACTGCTCACACACATTTTCAAAACTATGTCTCATTTTTCAAAACTTGACACACCCCTCAAAGGCAAACACTTTTTTCATAATAGTAAATTTTTGGATATACCATGCACACACTCATCTAAATCTAAAGCCCCTTGTGGTTATGGTTCTTATCAGAGCTGAACACTTCCTTGGACTCAAGTTATTCTGTTATTTGTGGACTCGACTTGGACTCTATATCTATGAGGATGATATCCACGACATAGTATATAGTCTATATCCACAACATTCCACTTCTGGGATTGTCGTTGAAAATTCCACCGGAATCCGGATCCTGGAATCCAAAGGTGACGGATGTCCGTCACCTTCCTCTTTCTTTGTGTTGGCGTTCTAAACTCTGGTGGATTTGTGAGGACTCTGGTTAACTGCTCCTCAGATCACTGCAGGGTAAATCCAGACAACTAGATGGACTATCTGTCCGATCTGAGTTTTCTCTCTCACGACTAAAAGTACTTTTGAACGTACACATGTTCTACCAAAGCAAGTTCGTTCCCGATGACGTTCTGCAGTGGCTCTGTGCGGAGCATAGCGCCGTCCATGGCGATTAAGATTGGTTTAAGGAAATGCCGAAAAACCAGAGCACGTTATTGTCCCATACTGGATTGCTGTGTGGACAAGCCAGACCCTGGTCTGGCAATGTGACGCTATACTGAAAGAAAACACAGCTCATCACTGCTTTCATTTTGCATGGACTTTTCAAACCGATCTGATAAATGAGCAGGGAGGGATGATGACACAACAGTTTGTGTTGAAGAACAGAATAATTATTTCCGCTGTGACCCTCGAGGCTACTTGAGGGGCCATGCTGACATAATGATCTTGAGCCAGTGAACCGTGTCAGGCCTGTCATCTACTGGCACTGCCACATCGCTTCTCAAGAAGCAGTAAATAAGTGCATGCTCTTTCTGCTCAGCTCAGACATTTTACAGTGCACTGACGTCCACACGCCCCTGGAAGGCTGCGTTCATTAAACACTCTGCTCATTACTCTCACAACAGGCCTGCTCATGGGCAAGTGGAGGACATTCACTTTTAAACAGACTGAGTCTCCTTCTCTTTGCATGTGAAATGAGATTGGGCTTCCAGCTGATGGCTTGACAGTGTGTTGGCTCTGTGCAGGGCTGCCTGGGGACAGCGGGGGCACGGCCTCCATGGCCACCGAAGCAAAGATGAACACAGCCGTAATTGTTTGCTGCTGGGCACAGCTGTAAATTACACGTGTCACCGAGCCCTCAAACAGAACAAGGTGTTGCTGTTTGTGGCTTTATGGTTCAGCTGCAGCTTCCAGCAGGTGGCCCATGCAGCTCCCACCATCAGCTGACTACTGCACAGCAGAAGAATATCGACCATGGACTTGTTGTCCTTCCGGGTCAAAATAGAAAATGCTTTTTTTGCACTTTTTGTTGCATGTTTATGTTACTTTTTTTTTAAATATTCATGATCAATAAGCCTGGCCTACATGATATTATACCTCATTCTTTAGTTTGAAAAAGAGAAAGAGCCGGAGAATGGTCGGAGAATCGGCGCAGTGGGGGTGGTATTGCATTCACTTTATCACCGTTGTGACGGAAAGAGAGCTGAGCCAGAAGGCAAAAATTTCAATCTACCGGGCAGTTTTCATTCCTACCCTCACCTATGGTAATAAAGGCTGGGTCATGACCGAATGAACGAGATCCAGGGTACAAGCGGCCGAAATGGGTTTCCTCGGGAGAGGGGCAGGCGTCTCCTTCAGAGATAGGGTGAGAAGCGCAGTCATCCGTGGGGAGCTCGGAGTAGAGCCTCTGCTCCTTTGCGTTGAAAGGAAACACTTGGTTGGGTTTGGGCATCTGGTAGGGATGCCCCCTGGGCGCCTCCCTAGGGAGGTGTTCCAGGCACGTCCAGCTGGGAGGAGGCCTCAGGGAAGACCCAGGACTAGGTGGAGGGATTACATCTCCACTCTGGCCTGGGAACGCCTCGGGATCCCCCAGTCGGAGCTGGATAATGTGTCTTGGAAAATGGAAGTTTGGGGTCTCCTGCTGGAGCTGCCGCCCCGCGACCCGATTCCGGATAACTGGACAAAGAAGATGGATGGAATAAAAGAAGCAGAAACTATGAATTATTTGACTGAGTTAAGATCAGAGGATGTTAAGTGGATTACAGATGGGTCAATGTCAAAGTGTAGTCCGGATGCTGTTTTTAAACCATTTCCACTGTTTTTTCAAATGCCATGAAATTGAACATACAACCAACGTTTTTAATTTTAATCAAGGTAATAATTGATTTTACCTGCTTTTTCATGTTGTTTTGGGGCAATTTGGTTGAATGAAATCCTTTTTCCTGATATCAAGGTTTTAAAATACATGTTAACTCTATGATGACACCAATCATGATTTAATCACAATAAGGCTTCATGACTTATTTCCACATACAGTGACATCACAAACCCACAACACCAGGCAAGACAAAAGCCTGGATTTAAGATCTCTTTATATTTAACATTTAATAAATGAACCATTTGTAATTTAAATGTAATTTCTGTTGCAAACACATTCCAAATGTGCTGTTTAAATGTGCAAATAATGCTTCTGAAATGATAAGACATTTCCAACATGTCCACATTGGAAAAATGCTACTTTTGTTATAAAGCTGAATACTCAAACAGAAAATATTGTTGACATGAAATGCATCAAATTTGGAATGTTGTCGTATTTGGAATAATGGTGGAATACTAGTTTGTGCATAAAACTATCAACTACATAGAGAATATTAGATGTGAAAAAAGATCCAAACACTTTCCTCAAAGCAGTATCCTTGGCCCAGTGTCTGGCTCTCACTCTCCCACACACTCATCCTTTTGTATAGCTGTTGAAACTGAACAGCCAAATCATATCATTCAGTAGGGATCTGTGTTCAATAACTGATTGTGTCAAGAAGGACAAGGTAATGGACAAAACACCAAACATGCACTTGATTTGGGGACTGAAGAGCAGAAAAGCCTTTTTTAGTGGCATGACATGTTGGATTTGCCATCTGAGGCATGCCAAATGCATGCACTTAAAACCAATTCCAGGTTGTCAGCAACATCTGGGGGCTGTCCCACAAAAGCAGAATTTATGAATCCAGGATAACTTATAAAGCGAGGCTTAGTCTAATCTGTGCATCCTAGCTAGGTGCGTTTCACGAAGGCCAAGCCAGCCTGAGGAGGAGCAACTAGGTCAAGCCAGGCTGAAGTAATTCGGATAGATGTGCATGTGTGATGTTTCCTTAACAGACCGCAAGGTCGATGACAGATTTACTGATGCCAAAATGGAGAATATACATTTTTCATACTTTATACAGAGTGAGCAGCAGCTTCTTGTGGAAAAATGGTGATGTGAAACACATTGTTTGTAGTGTAATGAAACAGCGGGAGCAAGCGTGGCAGACAGTCACGGACCGACTGAGTGCGTAAGTAGCCTAAAAATATATATTTACTGACCACTGCTCTGAATTGAGACCATCACAATCATACCATTCATGGATTCGGCTACTGTGTTTGCACAAATCAACTCTTTGCCTTCAAAGTAAAGAGAATGTTCCTCAGGAAATTTACCATGAAGATCAATTTTCTACAACTCTAGAATATGATGTGTAAATATCTCTTTCACTCTGTCTCCATCTCTCTCTCATGGACTAAAATGTCATATTACCTTCCACTGCTCGCTTTTAATGCAAACTGTTCGTTTGTGCAAATGTAAAGCAACTCATTGAATTGTTTCAGTAAAGATCAGTAATTTGTAAATGTATGCTTTATATTTATAAATCAGTCGGTCCGCTTTATTACAGAGGCCAAGTTTTCGTTTTACATAATATCTGCTTTGCTCCCTCATATACTGTATATTGACATGGAAAAGAAATACTGTACACTGAAAGAAATGGACTCTAAAATCTAGAAACCATGAAGATACTTATGTGATACAGAGTATATTAATCAGTTATTTCCCCCAAGCTAAATATAATGTCAAACATCATTGAGGTGTCCTCTCCCTGTTGTTTCATGCACAGAATAAATCTCCATAACTTAGGTGCCTCTGCTTTTGTGAAACCAAGTCAAGGCTAAATTGAGCCAGGATAACTGGGAAATCCCGGCTTAATCTGTGATCTAGGTTTTGTGAAATAGCCCTCTGAAAACATACAGACCAAACAATGACCTGTTGATTCCGTGCACTTCACAATAGCAACAAGCCTCTTATGAACTGTGACATATCTCAGAACAACAGAACACTGGTCCTGGGAGGTGAAGTCCTGGCTAGTGTCAATTTGTGCAGAGGACATTTAATTAATTCCAGCCTTTGCAATTTCTTCCTAAATAAGCTCCTGAATTGGGGCAGTTGTGGAGTTGATGGTGCTTGCACAAAGCAACAACACCAGGGAACTCTGCCCATTAGCCCATGATGATTGCTGATTGCATTTTCTTCAATTTGTAAATGGAATTAGCTAAAAGGTCTTTTAGATACAGATCATACTTACTTAAAGGGTGACTCCCGTTTCAAACCTATTTCCTATGTTTTTGAGTGGAAGTGACTGATGGGAACAACAATCTTTGAAATTGGAATTAAGGGTGAACCCTGTAACCAGCAGCCACAGACCGGCTGCAATGTGACCCCCTGGGGCAAATGCGCATCGTCAGTTTGATTTTTATTTACACTGACAGGCTCAGATTATTATTCTAGGTGTCTAACAACCTATTCAAAACCTCTTTAAGACCTTTCTGTTTAACTAGAAACAGCTCTGAGTTCGCCAGTGCTAAACACACCAGACTCCATTAGAAAAAACACTACTTTTAGTGTGTGTGGAGCCACCATATATTCACATGTAAATCGGTAAGCTATGTGTTTGTTTCAACCAAAACTGGAGATGTAATGGTTGGAAAGGTTTTTTAGTTTTATTTTGTTGCTGTCGACTTTGAATGAAGTGTATTTTACAATGCTAAAATTACTTGAATTTGCGCTAACAAATAGTAGTTTATTTAAATGGAGTCTGGTGGCTTTAGCAAATTATATTTCACGGATGTTCTTATGTTCAAGAAAAGGATCTTACTCTTTAACAGAATACCTATAACCTAAATCTAAGGCCAATCCCTTTCACATCATGAACCACACACTATAGAACCTGATCTTTCTTCTTGATTTGCTCTCTATGTGAATTGACCGGTGTCTCTATTCTCTCATGCTTCCATCTCATGTTGTCTCTCATCATTCCCATATCCTCTCCTTTCTCCTCTCTCCACTTCTTTCTCATCTTTTCTCTCATCCTCTCTGCTCTCCTCCCCTGTGGACACAACAGGCCCAGCCTGAGCATAAAAAGCAGTCACAAGGCTATGGCGAACAATGCTTACACACTTTTTGCGGAATGTGGCTCATTGTGTCAAAACACTTCACACAAGCCAAATAAGACAACACTTGGAAATAAATATCTCACTTCTATTCACTTGATTTATTACAAAATTGTCATGATGACTTTATGGACTCAATCGCTACTTTTGAGTCGTGTTCAATACAGCATGGTGTTCATTTTTATAAATGGTCCCATTTATTTTAAAATAGAAGATAAAGCAGGGAATGCTTTAGGATCTGTCAATCAGGACAGAGGCTTAGCTATGTTAACCATGACCCTGTGGACAGGAAAAAAGCTGTGAACTTGTTTTTATCTGAGTTCAGACACAGCATTAGGGGACCACAAAGGTCTATATAAAAGAGACTTCAGATACAGTATTAGGGGACCACTAAGCTCTATATAAAAGAGACTTCAGATACAGTATTAGGGATCACTAAGGTCTATATAAAAGAGACTTCAGGTACAGTATCAGGGGACCATTAAGGTATATATAAAAGAGACTTCAGATACAGTATTAGGGGACCAGTAAGGCCGATATAAAGAACATCTAAGGAGTTCCATGTCATGGGCCCTTTAAACTGTCCAGGAAACTACTGGAACTGTTGGGTCCTTGTGGATTCTGGAGTGTGGTCTAGACCTGCTCTATCTGTAAAGTGTCTTGAGATAACTCTTGTTGTGATTTGATACTATAAACAAAATTGAATTGAATTGAATTTAATTAAACTTTGACCCTCTCACTGTGTGTTCTCACTTCATCAAAGTGGAACATTTTGGTTGCCTAAACATGTCTTGTTCAGTGTTTGGTAGCACCTTTTCAACCAAAGCTAGCTAGTTATGTGGTATCTTATGGAAAGTCTGCAAATTTGCAATCAGTTCTGTGTACTGTTGTACTTTGAGATGAATGTCTCCAGTACCCGAATGTCAGGGTGCCAACTCTACTGGATGACTCGCATCAGAATGGTTGAAAATTAGCAACTTTCCCTGTTTAGCTTAGCGCAGCACCATTGAAACCATAAACACACGGGCTCAGAAGCATCATCGTTCCCAGCTCCGTCCTTTTGTCTAAATATGGTCACTTCTGGCTTCAAAATGCCAAGATGGCAGAGGTTAAAATACTAACCGCTGTCTTCAAAACAGCTGTATATGTAATTTAAATATATATAATTATATCATGTTTATTTTTCATTAGTTGCTCTGACATTTTTTAAATCTTTTTTTTATGTTATTTATTATTTCTAGTATATTTCTTGTTATTTTCTGTACGCGTATCCTTTTACGTGCATGGTCCCAATTTGGGATTGATAAAGTATATTTATCTATCTATCTATCTATCTATCTATCTATCTATCTATCTATCTATCTATCTATCTATCTATAATGAGTATTTGTTGATTTTATATTTTTGATAAATGCCTTGTCATTAGAACTGAAACTGGCACATAGTGAAGAGAAGCTTGGATCACGTTTTTAATTATCCTGGCTTCTTCTCAGCTGGACTACTTGTGTCTCTAAAAAACAAGATAATTACTTTTGGGGGTTTTTGCGACGAAGACATAGTGTTTCTCTAACTGAGCAGCCATTTCAGCATGAGCCTGTCGGGTCATTCTGACCCAGTTAGGACATTTCTATCAACCACAAATCAGGTTATTTGAGTCAGTGTGTTAAGAAGAATAATGTTGTTGCATGCATAATACTCCGATGAGAGCTGCTGAGAGAGAGCTTGAAATTCAGATGACACTTAACATTTCACTGTCTCTCTGTAGTACAGCCACAATGCAAAGATTGAGAGACCACCTTGTTCCTTAAACCCAGTTCAAACCAAAGATTTACGACCAGACAAAACTGTTTAAAAAAAAGGCCTCAGAGAAAGGTTTCAACGGTCTGAACCGGCCCGTCTTAGCTTAAATTAAACCAAACCTGACTAAGCTGGTCAGGTCTCCATTGGCTGGTTTTAGAACATCAGAGACTTGTTTCAACACCCAATAGAGTAGTCATCTTATAAAGTCAGCTACAATAAAACGATCCATAATCCATTTCATTTCTGTTACAAACAGTTTACAAAGGGTCCAACTCCTCTCAAATATTTGGTCTGAAGTGGGCTTTATACCCAGGACAGTGGGGCTCCTGGACACAGCCAAGTGAAACTTCAAATTATCTTTATGTCCACGTAGCCCTGACACTTGTTATTCCACACACATTCTTGAATTTCAGTTTCGGTCATTCTTAATGTTGAATTTGACCTTTACTAACCCAAGGAGCTACTGTATTTTAAGAACAAATTCAAGTTTTTATGTGCATCTTTGCCAAAGAGGTTTAATGCCATTGTGGTTTGAGCTTTTGTCTTCGGAGCAGACCACATGATGCTCCTAACACCGTCATGCACTCTTTAGTGTACTGCTGTCACCTCATTGTCCAATTTTGTCTTGTCTTCCTGTGATAACACACTCTCATCTTCTCTGTGTCTCTTTTTCTGGTTTCCCTCTGATGACTGAGGTCTTCAGAGGGATCATCCTGAACACGAATCCATTGGACGTTTTGGCTTACCTATGAAGAGAAAAGGTTTTACGGCAGGTCAAAAATGATCTTTTTTGGTATTATTTGAACTTTCTAAAAAACAAAAAGAGTAGAACTACAGTTGTATAACTGCAGAGCCTCTCACTTAGCAAAGCAATCTAGTTCTATCGGAGCTTTCACTTCCCATTTTGAGTGGCACTCGATCAGCAGTTGAGAGATGCCTCCCTTTAACTGGCGAACACACTCTCTTGCTGTTTCAGATAGCTCTCCCCCACTTCAGTTTGCTACGTTTGAAGCTTAGCTAATCCACACAGGTTATTTTTGGGTTAATGCTGATCCAGTGAGCATTACAATTCTTTAGGTTGGTGCTTGGATAACGTTATCGTTATCGACTGAATTAGTCGGCTGGAAATTATTTTATTTCTGGCAATCTGGCCAACAGACAGCGCTTTTGGAAAACTCTGATCCAAAGAAGAAATACAAAAATGCAAACAACTTAGTAGATGCCCAATCTATCTGGTTAATGAGTGAAAGAGAAGCCAACTGTTATAATTTTGGTACTTGCTTTGTTTTCTGTTCCTCCTTCTCAGATTTTTTGGTTCTGTCTTATCTCCTCGTGTTTGTGTCCTAGTCTCCTGCCAGGTCTTGTGTTCTGGTTTCTGTCTTCTGTTCTCTTGTTAGGGTCTGTATGTTCTGTTTCCTGTTTTATTTTGATAGCCTGGTTTCCTGTGCTGTCTTGTCTCTAGTTTCACTACCTGCCTTGTGTTTCCCACCTCTTTGTTTGGCGTCCCCGCCCTGATAAGATAAACCTGGTGTATCATCTGTTCCTCCCTTGCTCGTTACCTTTTGTATTTAACCTCTGTGTTCCCTTTGTCTCTTGGCAGATCGTTTTGTGCGTTGCTAAGTGCGTTCTTGTTGGACCGATCTACGTTTGTACCCTTTCCAGAGGCCTATATTCCCCTGTGAGTTTTTCCCTGCCTCTGTGCTCTTGTTTTGTACTCCTGTTTTCGTCTTGCCTTTTTTTCTTTGCGCTTTTGGCTATTTGTACACGTTGAACTTTGTTTTTTGTACTCTTTGGATCCCTGTGTTGGTGTGGGCATTCTATTTTTGTGTAAAATAAACTCCTGTGAAACTCTTTCCTGCCTGCCTACCCGTCTCTGTGTTTGGGTCCTCCCTTCCCTTACTAACATTTACACACTTTGGGGAAAATTATTTTTTTATCCCTCTTTTGAATCAACTTTAGCATGGGTGTGTAAATGTGTTCTAGCCACTGACCTTTCATATAACTAAGGTAAAGGAGTGACTGGTTGTGGCACACCTCAGACCACTGGTGTGCTCAGCAGAAGACCCCTACCGTTTTGACACCAGCCCCATCTGGGTGGGGATAATGCAATACTGTACTTGCTACACAATGCATACTCCTCCCTTGACAGACTTCTTCAGGGCCTTCAATATGTTTGAGACTGCTGAGGAAAAAACTGGAGAATATGCGAGTTGATGCTCCACTGGTCACATGGATAAACAACTATCTGACAGGTAGACCACAGGTTTTGAGACTGCAGTGCAGTATGTCTCAGTGTCTGATGAGTAACATCGGGTCCCACCAGGGAACTCTGCTTTCCCCCTTCCTTTTCACCATCTAAGCTGCAGACTTCAAGCACTGCACTGAAACATGCCATCTGCAGAAATTCTCTGACAATAGAATGAATGTTGGGTGTGTGGAGAGTGGACATTCATTAATTCATTAATTTATAGTTATCATATAGGAAAGTTAAAAGTAACATTACATTACAATATAAACGGGCCTGACTCTGACTGACTGGCTGGTTTTCAGCTGGTTCCTGTTCTGCAGAAACATAAAACATTGAACGTGGTTACAGCATGTCGGGATGAACATTTGTACATCAATATGGACTAGACAGATTTGGACGACTAAAACAACAACAGTTACATAAGGAACATGAAGCATACATAAACAAGGCTTGGACAACACATGAGCAATTAATGTGTGCAATGGTAACTGTTAAGAAGGAGCTGTTTGCATGCCTTTTTGAATGTGTGATGGATGATAGTGTTCTGATGTGATGTGGGATGTCACTCCAAATCTTGGTGTTTGTATAGAAAAAAGACTTCTATGTTTTGTATGGAGTAACTGGAATAAGTGCCTGTGAGACTGACCCAGTGAGGCGTCCTGGTCTCATGTGTGTCGGAAGAAGGGCAGGGAAGAAGAATTTTGAATCTGAAAATAAAATGCACTTGCGTGGCTGTTTACGAAGTTTTCATAAGTCAAGGCATTAGAAGTGCAACGCAATGGTGAGACCACTTTGGAAGGTTACCCGGGATCTTGAGAGCTCGATAGTATAGTTGTGCCATTGGTTCAGTAATTTCCTTTGTGGAAAGAGTCCAAATAGAAAGACAGTAGGACAGTACACAGAACTTCTATTTTTGCAGGATGCCGGGGAGCTGCACCGCTATTCAGTACATGGCGGAGAGTGTGGGACAGGAAGTCGAGCACAGAAACAAAATAAAACATCCGGTAAATTTTCTATTCTACGTGAATTTGCAAGATCTCGTGGGTCCTTGTGACTTCAGCTGTAAGTCATGGCCACAGCCGTTACACAACAAATCCGGACCTGGTAGGTGTTAAAACATGGTGGAACCCAGGGCTCGTTCTGCAACCGCTGGAAATTAAGCGTCAGGCCCCCAACACTATCAACTGACACTGCCTGTTGCCAACTGTTTCTTTTTCAGCACACACAGAAAATAGAGAGCTTCACAAAAAGTGTAGTGTAATGACATCCCTTAGTATACCTTTACTATTGTACATGGTGTTTTCTTTTGTGGGTGCAAATGGTCCACCAAAACAAGAATTGACTTGTTAACCCTGGTTGCCTGCAGAGCACTGAGCTGCGTCTAACCCAGAGAAGCATTTAGTTAATGTGATGTCCTATCCTGGGACCCCCAGTCTGCTGCTGTCCAGAGTTTGATCTTGAAAACGGTAACCTCGGACCATGAGTTGGTTGCAGGCAGCATCTGCTGTTCTGTTGTTTCAACATCCCCGAGGCCACGTGCAATTTGTCCAAGTTTCACCATCACTGCACTACATTGTTAAAGGTCCCATGACATGGTGGTTTTTGGATGCTTTCTATATACCTTAGTGGTCCCCTTATACTTATCTAAAGTCTCTTTTATATAGACCTTAGTGGTCCCCTAATACTTTTTCTATAGTATCTTTCATATAGAACGTAGTGGTCCCCTTATACTGCGTCTGAAGTCTCTTTTATATAGACGTTAGTGGTCCGCTGAAGTCTCTTTTACATAGACCTCAACGGCCCCCTTAAACAGTATCTAAAGTCTTTCTCCCAAATTTCAGCCTTGGTGCAGAATTACAGCCACTATAGCCAGTCTCACAATGAGCTTTCCAATAGTATGTGCCATTTCTGTGTCTATAAATGTTGAGGTGGAGAGAGGGGGGGAGGTGGAGGGTGGGGGTGTGGCCTTGACCAACAGCCCCTCTTTTCATTTGAAAGCCATAATTTTTCTTGGGATCAATAAACATCTATCCATCTATCTAATGTCTCTCTCTCTCTGAGTGGGTCAAATTCTTTGGGCAGGCAAAACAGAGAAAGGGGAGTTAACCTTGCCCCTCATGACCTCATAAGGAGCAAGATTCCAGATTGGTCCATCTGAGCTTTCATTTTCTCAAAGGCAGAGCAGGATACCCAGGGGTTGGTTAACACCTAGTGCCATTTCTATCCACTTCGGGGAACATAGGCAGGATTGGGGAATGCACATTAATGTTAAAAAAAACAACCTTATAAAGTGAAATTATCATGCCATGGGAAACAGTGGTAACAATAAACAACTCTGTTTATTTGCATGATTGTGTGTCTAAAGTGTCTAAAAACTTAAAAAATACATTTATATCAACCTAGCAAAAATACATTATGATTACTATGCTAATTGTAGTTTAAATACTTATATAGTGTAATTTAGTTTTACTTGATGTATTAATAATGCACTGACCCCACTGAAGTCACATTACAACGGATTCTGTTGTATTTGCATTTTACCAAATTTGCCTTGTGTGAACAACTCCTTCATCTTTACCTGAGGATACCACTATAGAATAAATTGTTGTCACCTGCAAAATTAAAACACACAACATAATGTCATTTTGGAAAGTGAGATGGACATGCTCCAATCCCCCAGTGGAAATTACATCCTGTGAGTGTATACTTTTTTCCCGATCATTTATTGGCTGCTGTTTTTTTGCCTGGCCTGCTAATTTCTGGCTACAGTTAGAGACATCTGTCAAACTCAAAGCCTGCGGGCCAAATCCGGCCCCTTGCAAATTTTGTTCCGGCCAACACATCAATTTAGGTTCACAATCAATGCTGGTTGCCTAATTGTGTGCTAAATCAAAAAATATGGGAAACTATTTTTCAACTTGCTATTATGCAAAACTCAAAGCAGAGAGTTTTCATATTCAGGCTGAGAGACAGGTTTTGTGCATCAGTTGTGTGGGAACCTGCTTGATTTGCCAAATTTGAAGAAAAGTTTTTTGCTCACTTTTTTCTGGCCTTTATGTGTAAGTGAGAAGACTATTTGAAACATGCAACAGTACAGTCAAAGATACTTTACGGTTTTGATGAAATAAAAGTAGGTTAATAAACTGCACATATCTGGCCTTGATGTGATTCTCATTTTCCAGTGTGGCTCTTAATGAAATGGAGTTTTTCACGCCTGGTCCAACCTAAGAGACTAGACATTGTCCAACTCAGGAACAGGCTCAGCAGCTGGTTCAGGGTCTGGTTCTTTGTCGCTGGGTTGAGGAGTCTTTATAACTCTACGTTTCTTACCATAAAGCATGGGAGTCTGGTGGATGCTTTTTGGATCAACCTGAGTCAAACAGATTCCAAGGAATAGACCTAAACCCTTATTTTTAGGAAATTTGACCTAATGTTTGAGTTAGAAAAGCAAAAATTAGGATTATTAATGAAAGGAATGGATGTTGATGGATAATCACAGACAGGACTATGTCAACTTTTACTAATTACTATTTTAAAACCACTTCAATTTTTATTCTCCAAATGCTTTAACATAAAAAAGACTCCCCAAAATTCATGAAAGTAGAGATGTGTACTCGCCAAAGAGCATTGTGTGGAATCAATCATGTTATTTTAGGTAATTAAAAAAAGACATTGATATAGGAAAACGGATCAATTTGACCTGAGGACAACGTGAAGGTTAAAGAGTATGGTTTCAACCTGCATTATATGAAAAGTGTCTAACTTGCTTTTATTTATTTTCAGATAAAGACAGGAAAGTGGGAGAGAGAGAATAACATTGAGCAAAGGGCCACAAGTTGGAACTGGAACTGGGCCTCTGTACAGGGAGCGTGCAACATTTTGTTGTTTTTATTCAGATGATTCGGGCTTGTCTTTTACTTCAAGGACTTCATTTCATTGCGCTAAGACTAATTTTATTCATGGTAAATCTTTTTATCCTGTTTTTTTTTCAAGTTTAATGTATCTGTATGTTAGTACGGTATTGAATGTTGATGTGATATGGTTGTTGACTTTGTTTGTTAAAGATAAAAACCTGAAAGCCTGTTCTTGATGAGGTGCCGTCCCCAAATAACAGAGATGGCAAACAAAAACTTTCTCTGACAAGGTTGCAGTTAGACATTTTCTTTCCTCTCTACATTGTACCTGCAATTATTGTCTTTATCCCAGTGGTTGATTCAAACTAATATTCAGGGATTTAATCTCAAGTTTGTCTTCAAAAGGCAGACTTTCACATATAATATATGTTGTATAAACTAATCTACGTTTTTCCCGGTGACCACAGCTCCTATCTTCATTAACACGAATACTACCTTCTGCCAAGTACGAGCAAATAACGGCAACAACCAAATAGCCAATCAAATTGCAATGGGGAAACAGAAAAACCGCTAGCTACTCAATCCACTCTTATTACGAAAGGATTTAGGCAAGCATATTGTTTTCACACATTCGGAGCACTTGACACTGCAAGCATGGGCCCGTCCCCACCTAGCGGCCTCTCAACCAATGCAAAGTTAATTGATCCTAACAGTTTTTTTATCCTAACCTATTTTGTGTGTAAGTGACTGATGTGAACAACAAGATATATTGTTATTCTCTGAGTGTCTGACAACATTATGGAAAGGATCCCTACAGAGATAGACTTTTTTAAAACCTCTTTAAGACCTTTCTGTTTAACCCAAAACCATTTTTGGGGTCGCTAACGCTAAACCCACCAGACTCCATTTAAAAAAGCAATTCTTTTAGCGTATACAGAGCCAGCATGTTTTCACGTGTAATTCGGTAAACTATGTGTTTATTTCAAGAAAAACTAGAGTTGTACCGGTTGGAAAAGTGGAAAGGCGATCCAAAACAACTTTTCGTAGTTTTAGTTTCTTTCTTTCGCCTTTAACTAAGTGCAGTTTACAATGCTAAAATATTTGTTTTTTACATGGAGTCTGGTGGCTTTAGCCAACGCAACTTCTTAGATGTTTTGATGTTTAATAAAAGGAGCTTACTTTTTCACAGAAAGGTTGATCTTTTCCACGATGTTGTCAGACACTTGAAATATTAATCAAAGCCTTTCAGCGGCAAAACAAGCACTTTTTTTACGTAAATGCAAGCTACACAATTGCCCTGTTAACTTATATTTTAGCTTGTTTTGCCGCTGCCGACTGGACCAATGTCAGAATTTGTTGTCCTCATCAGTCACTAGGACACAAAAACAGGAAAATAGGGTCCAGGTTGAAAAATAGGTAGTTACCCTTTACAGTATAGAATAATGATGAGTAGCAGCTGCAACCAAGGGTGTTTTATGACGTACATTAATGCAGAATTGTAGTAATTTCTTAATTACCCAGTACAACTAAAACCACAACATGTTTATGTGTTGCCAGCAGGTTGGTCTTTGCCCAATGTGACCCGTCCAATCGACTCCTACCAACCATTTCTGTTGAGATCTTTCTTTGGCAAAAGCACAGCAGCATTGTTTTAGCTATTAAATAAATGGATTGCCCATGAGAGTAAGAAGGGAGATATTTATCTCTTGAAATGGCCTCCTGCCATCTGTTTCCTTCCGTTAATTGCTCTGGAGACCCTCACCTATCCGGCTTCATCTCCGTTCACCTACATCGTTCGTAAGAGAAGACTGGCACAACTTACTCCTCACAACTTTAGTCAGTTAAATGACTTGTTAAAACAATTACCTGGTTTGTTAATAAAACATAATTTATTATTGTAATTAGTGGATAAGTTTAGCTCAACGGTTGGGGATTTAGATCCTGGACATACCATGCATATATTGAATATATCAGCATTTTCCAAAATAGAAAGCGCTCTGAATGGAAGCATCCGCCAACTGTTCTTGTGCCTGTAAGCAGTCTGCTGCTGCTACTCTCTCTCTAACTTTGCATTTTTCTTTCATCCATCCACTCCCTCAGCATCCATTGACCTCCCCACCCCTCACTCCCCTCTCCTATCTAGCTGATCTGCAGCGGGCTGTAATCGACACCAACAACAGACCCCTCTGTCCCAGACCTACTGTGTGTGAGGTGTTTTTCCTTGCCTCCCCCACAGGCCCCTGACCTTCTTGTGGTTCTGAATAACACTTTGTCTACACAGGACATGGGACAGATCTTTAATAGCAGGGTTTTATCTGGCTCAGAATGGGCCTTTGGGGGGTGACGACGCATGGCAGTAAGCAGCATGATCGCTCTGCGTACAGTCAATGTCTATACCATTTGTTTAGTACCTTTCATTACACGTAAAGCCAAAGTGCTTTTCATTAAAAACAGCATACACATTGTCCAAACAAAACTCAGGAAAAATCAAAAAGGGGAAGATGCACCTGTCCTCTTTTAATCTTTAGTAGCCTGTGTAGCAGTTTTTTAGCACTGCAACTTAGGAAAACACATGCAAATAGACCACAGCACAACATTGTTATTATTCTATTTGACCTTTTGTTCAACTAGTCATTACATCATTGTGTTCATGTTTTTTTGTAAACTTTTGAACTGTATTTTTTTAATACAGTAGTCTGTACTGCTGGTATAATTTATCACCTGTGTGTGTGTGTGTGTGTGTGTGTGTAAGACCCTATAAGACCTACAGCTGGAACTACCTCAGAGGCGGTTTTGATGCATGCTTAATGCAGTCACAAAACTTTACACGTGTGGAGTGTTGGTGCAAGATGGTTTTTGGTGCCCTACTTGAACAATATCTCATCAACACAATTAATGCTAGGATAAGTAATTGTTAAATATCTGAGAACTGAGGCATTGGGTTTGATCATTTTAAGTTCTCATTTGTTTACAAAATTATCACAACACCTGCTATTGTAATCATGTTTTACATTTTGTTCCCTATTAAGTCTACCGTTTAACACTTTTTTTTACAATTTTGTTCCTCACCTTATGATATGTTGTAATGAATGCAATAACATGTTTTCAAAAATAGTGTGCATGCTTTTCAGTTTAAAAGGTGTCCTTGAAACGAAAATCCATACATTTGCAATTTGGTCTGGCGATGTCAGGCTAGACTCATGGACCAATGCATCAAGATCATCCCTTGACTTTCATCTACTTAAAAAAATTCTTGATAAACTTGAACCATGATTTTTGCAGCTGCAAGCAGTCCAACGAAGTGCTGCCGCAAGGGACCAAACACTGAGAGATACATACACACACTCTGTGACACACTCCAGATTGTACTGCAATGATTTATTCCTCCACACATAAAACTAGTACTGCAGTTACCAATTATATTACTTTGTGTTGATATAAGGTAGTTTGTGCGGCGCTCAACAAAAAGGCTCACCCCCTCTCTATCACAGATCAAAAACCCCAGGTGAACACATGAAACCAACAAATGTTATCCTTTCCTCTAAAGCCGCAATTAACACGCCTTCAATGCAAGTGCGCAATATAATAACAATAACATAAATTGGCACATAAACAATTTCAAGTATGTGTTACAGTTCATGGAAGTGGAAGACCCGAATGCAGAGACAGATAGACAGGCAGGAGAGAGTTGATGTTGAAGTTTAAATGAACAAAAACAGGGAAATGCCGAAAGAGATCCAAAAATGCAAAAATAAAGACCACCATCCAAATCTCCAAAGGGAAAAAAAGAAAACCAGAAACTGGAACACAGACATTGGGAAGACTCACGAGGGAAGACAGCAGGAAAGGTTCCAACATTGACAACACCGATAGGAACACACAAACACAACAATCTGACCAAGTAGACTAAATACAATGTGTGATGAGATAACAAGAGACAGGTGACACAAGGGCTGGGAAACGGGTGGAAGACATCAGGTAATCACAAGAGCGGGAAAACAAAGGAATTAAAACTAAAGAGAAGACAGCAAAGAAAACCAGACTATCAAAATAAAACAGGAAACAGAACATACAGACACTCACAAGAGACCACAAGACAGAAACCAGAACTAGACAAGACAAGGACTAAAACACATGCAAGACCAAAAAATAAACACGTGGACAATATATGCAAACAAAATAGCAAACCATAACAGTATGTGGCCCCTGCAATGATCACACTTCATACTATGAATTGTAATACACAACAATTACATTTGTCTTGCTCTTCGTCTCTGTAAATGAGGATAACCTCAGTGGCTCATGAGTTCAAATAATCACTGATTGAAGATCAGATCAATACTATAACAGCTGATCAGTCAAACTGCATGACAAATCCAGATCCGTGAATGAGCAGTGTTTATTCGGAAGTAATAAATATAATGTGCACAGGAATTGCTTGTTTGTGACGTCGTATTTTGACGGCAATGAGCAATGTATGCCTGCCTTTCATTTTTAAGCATGTTGTAAAAAGACTGTGTCCACCAGGAAAAGTGATTGATGACAGAAAAGGGAAAAGCACAGGCAAAGTAATTCCAAGGCTTTAACCATGCAGTGTTGATTGATCTAGTTTGGCTTTTAAGGTGTGCAGTGAAGAGATAAGCATGCGTGCCTGAAGGACAGCAACACTTAGATTAAACTTTGTCCCAGAATGTACACTGCCCAAAAATCAAAGACACAAAGAGTCAACCAGAGGAAATCCGCTGAAAGTCACATTGAACACAGTCATTTATGGTTATTGGCAAATACGTTTTTTTTTGTCTTTTGGAAAAGATAATTTATAATTTCATTTATACTCATTAATGAACCCCTATGGGGAATTACAATTCACACTCTTGTTATTACACACTACACACAGGCCTGAAATACACCCATTGAGGGGGGTTCAGTGCCTTGCTCAAGAGCACCTTAGCAGTGCCCAGGAGGTGAACTGGCATCTCTCCAGCTACTAGTCCACAGTCCATAAGGCCAATTGGAAGGTTGGTGGTTCAATCCATGGCCCTGATGTCCCCAGTCAAAGTGTCCTCGGGCAAGACACTGAACCCTGATTTGTATATGTATAAGTGTTTATCTGATGACCTTGATGCTTCCCCACTGGAGTGTAAATGTGGGTGGATGTTCACCTTGTGTGTGGCACCTTGTGTTGCAGCCTCGGCCACAGTGTATGAATGGTTCCTGGCTCCAATAACACACTGCTGATCACTGTTTGAGGATATTTTCAAAGGAGATTGCCTTCTCTCAATCACTGACAGCTGTTTTGGAAACAGCTTTGGGTTGAATGCAAACAAAAAGTGCTGATCTCGGTGGGCGGTCTGCCAGTGCCGGTTGGGGGTGTGATGAACAGTGTCAACTATTGTCAAAATGAAGTTAATGTGACTGGGACTAGAAATAGTAGTTGTTGTAGTAGTTGATGGCGTAGCAGGGCACTGCACGGTGTAGCAAGGGTATAGCTGGATGTAGCACGGCGTAACAGGGTACTGCGAGGTCTAGCAGGGCATAGCAGGGCGTAGCAGGGTACTGCGAGGTCTAGCAGGGCGTAGCAGGGTACTGCAAGGTCTAGCAGGACGTGGCAGGGTACTGCAAGGTCTAGCAGGACATAGCAGAGCGTAGCAGGGCACTGAAGGGCATGTCAGTGTGTATGTCACAAAGTGCCAATCAGGACCACGCAACACAACTCTGATAGAAATCATATCACTTCCATACAGGGATGGTAGTATCCATCTGTTAAAACACAAGAATTGATATGACACACTAGTATCGGATCAGTACTTGGTATAGGCTGATATGCAAATTCAAGCATTGAAGTAGGTATTGGGAAGCAAAAAATGCTGTCGGACCATCTCAACGTTTTGTGGACTCTGCCCCGTGTCTGGATCCAAAGACACATCACACCTCTTAAGTTTTTTCACAGATACAGTGCTGGCACACAATGTGCAGTCAATGTATTATGTTTACTCAAATGTGCACAAACGCTTGACAACCATAATCAGATTCACTTCAAGGCCTAGCTTAATTAACTTCTCAAAATCCTGTTGTAGATTAAGCCTTTTCATTTACTAGGAGGAAGTTCACTGTACGTATGTATTTCCATCCCTGCTTCATTAAAGCCTGCTCATTTTATGGCTCAGTGCATTCAATTATTCAGGTTTTCATTGTCTTAGCAGGGATAATATTCTTGCCCTTCCTGTAATGGTCCTCATTCTGAGTGATGGGTATATCATGGTGGCTGTGTGGATGAGTTAAGGTCCCCAGACCGTTAGCACTAATCATATACCCCCAACATGAACTTT
Source organism: Etheostoma cragini (assembly GCF_013103735.1). Taxonomy (NCBI): domain Eukaryota; kingdom Metazoa; phylum Chordata; class Actinopteri; order Perciformes; family Percidae; genus Etheostoma; species Etheostoma cragini. The sequence goes on from NC_048415.1 coordinate 26,922,219, forward strand.
TCTGTGAGACACGAGTCATCAGTTTCTCCATTTCTGAAAGAATGTGGTAATGAACTGAACTACGCTGAGGGTTTTGGATATTGCAGAACAACTATAGCACACACTAAAAGATTGATTATTATTATTATTAGTCATAATTCATAAAATGTTTTTATATACTTGTATTGTCTCTAGGTCATTTATTGTTCTTGCTTGTTCTTGTTCTGGTTCATGATACCAAATACATACCAGGTGGTAGCTTGTGTGCGATCACAGAAGGCTTGTGTCATGTGGATGGTTTGACAGTGTTGTTGTAATTACCTGGAATTCCTCATTAGGTAGACAGAAGAGACTCACTACATTTTTAACAGCAGTTGGGGCCTCATATATGAGCATTGCAACTCTTACCTTAAGGCCGCCGGATTCCCGCAATACCATGAGATCACGCGAGATTTGCCAATCAGTTTGAATTAGTCATTTTCTTAGTTTGAATATGTTACAGGTTACTTTATTACATGGATTTTAATGATTCATTTTCCCTTACAATTTTCAACAATTTGCTATCAGTTTTTCTAAAACGAGAGTGCAGGAATCTCGACCGATCGGTTCTGCATTGAAGAAATAAGGTTCCTCACTAGCAGATATTTAAAAAAAACGTAGAGAGATTTCTTCAAAGATCATTTGAACACATTCTTTGAAGAGGTCACCTAATTTAATTATTCCTTTCTTTTTTTGCAGGCATTTTGAGTCTTTACTTTGAAAGGACAGCTGAAGACATGAAAGGGGAGCGAGACATGCCCCAACCCGTGCCCGCTGCATCAAGGAGTAAACCTCTATTATTGGAAGCCCTCTCTACCAACTGAGCTATCCAGGCACTCAATTATTCCTTTCCTTGCCAATGTCTGGAATCCTGCATCCAGCTTGCCTGGTTTAAATGAAACATTGCCCCACACTGGGTTGAACGTGACAAAGAGCCCAATATGTTCACATCAGACCATACATTAACCATAGTAAGAACTACAGGGTGAGCAGTATGACTTTAAATTAGAGTTTCTGAATGGCTGGTACTGTAGTCTAAAGGTGAACACAGAACTAGAAGCTCACACAGTGACTGCTTGGCTTTGTGTAATACTCAGACAGCACTTTTGGCTTTTACAGACTGACAGCCCTCTGGCAAAACAACACGGGTCTGCATCAGTGTGGACATGCTCTACAGGGTTCCAGATTGATGTGTCATCCACACATGAAACAGGACGTCCACTTTAAATTTTAAATTATTTGAAGTATTTTAGCTTGGATGAACACAGGCAAAAATGCAATGGTACATTAAAGGCAGTGGTTGAGTGTGACTTACAATTACATTAATGTAAAGTACATTTACTTAAGTACAAATATTGAGGTACTTGTACTTTACTTGTCTTTTCTTGCGACTTCCTACTTCTACTCCGCAACATTTCAGAGAGAAATATACTTTTTACTCCACTACATTTATCTAAGAGCTTTAGTTACCAGTCACTTTACACCTTTCTGCACACAAAACCCATTTAGTTTATAAAATCTGATGTTTTATTATAAATAAAACTAGCCAAAAATTATAACGGACTACAAGAGCAGCTGAAATGCAGGTCTTGAGCTGAGGAGCCTGTGTCCATCCAAGATGGAGCATCTCCAGAAGAAAACTCGAACATTATAGTTCTCAATTGTGTTGCCTAATAGTACCAAGAAGATGTGGACATTTCAGTATCAAACGGAAGATGCAGCAGATAATCCGATTCGAGGATATTTGTTGTTGGTAGAGCACAGATTTGACATTGATATCAGCATCTGCTGAGGAGTTGTACTATGAAGGGAGTTTGTTTGTGTGATAGTGTGGGCCAGAATGTGACCCGTATGAAGGACAAATGGTGAAAGAGAAGAATAAAACCGATGATTATCAGAGTCCCTGTTGCAAGTTGAGTTTCCTTTCCTCTGCAGTGCAGCAGACAGAGGATAGAAACATCAGACGGGTGGAGTAGGGCCGATGTGTAATTCAAATCTGAGCTTTGACAGATTTATATTTTAGAGCCAGAAATTCTGGAAGTCATCACACACACACACACACACACACACACACACACACACACACACACACACACACACACAAACACGCACACACACAGATAGATTCAGTAAAATAAAGGAATTTATAGCATGGATCAGTCACAGGCAAAGGAGGAGTACTACAAATATAAAGGCCGAGGGTGTAGCTTAAATCAACAACAAAATATCCAACCAAAAACTGACTCCTTACTTTCAACTGGACTAAATATACTAAATATAGACATAACAAAATACAACAAATCACAGCCGCACAGACTCATAATTTCGAATTCAGCTTTACAAGAGACAAATTATGTTCATTTTCAGTTTCAAGCTAATTGGGTTTTTTACTAAAACATGGTTACAGGCTTTAATGTTCCAAAAACATGTTGTTCACTGAAGTTGTGTCAGCTGGTAATGGAGCTCTCAAGTCTCAGTGATCATCCTGCAGGGCGTGCCTGTGCATACTGACGGACAAATTCACCAAAGGATTGTGGGGCTTTGGCAGCCACATGCCACAACCAGCAAACCTGCACCAATGAGACGAAAAGAAACTGTAAATCTGAAAGTGCCTTCAAAGAGCAGCGCCTCTGTGCTTCTGTGCTATTTTTATGGTTTTAATTGAGGTAATACACAGACATTTAGCTATTGAAGAACATTTACAAGAGGTGTCACACCCAGACGTTTTCAGTGGTTGTAGCAAGACATCGCAATGCCGGGTGTGCTTATGAGTTGTTATTTTGAAGGAGAACATAATTTTGATTTTGGTGTTTTGAAATGCCAACACAATCTCATCACCAAAGTTGTTGCTAAGTTCCCTGGGTCCATGCAAGAGAGCTACCTTTTAAGAAAAACAGTCTCTACAGATAGGAGCAAAACATAGGTTAGAACCCAAGGCTAGGGATAAGAAAGTTGTTTCATGAAAACATTTGTACTTTAAATATTACTTGCATTGTTGAAGGGAAGATGGTTAACACTTTATGATAACTACACACTATGAATCATTAGTTTAGTAATGCTTGGTTAAAGCATTTTTCTTACATTAAATACAAATTAGTATGTAAATGTGCTTTTGTGTCATAGGTTGTCTACATCCACGATGTTCTACTTCAGGGAACGTTCAGGTGTTGCCGGAAATTCCAGTGGCTGTCCCTCTTTTTGGCTGGATGTCCGCCCTACCAGACTCAGGTCCATTAGCCCGGTCCCACCAGACTCTGGTCAATTAGCCCGGTCCTACCAGACTCTGGTTCATTAGCCTGGTCCTACCAGACTCTGGTACATCAGCCCGGTCCCACCAGACTCTTGATTTGGCCGGAGAAAACCCGCGAACATATGTCCCGTCACATTCCTCTTTCTTTGTGTTGGCGCTCTAACCTCCAGTGGATTTCTGATGACTATGGTTTACTGCTCCTTAGATCTCTGCAGGGTAAATCCAGACAGCTAGCTAGACTATCTGTGATTTGAACGTACACATGTTCCACTAAAACAAGTTCCTTCCCAAGGCCAATTTGCAGCGGCACCGTGGCTCTGTCCAGCGCTTAGCACCGCCCAAGACAATTGTGATTGGTTAAAGGAAATGCCAATAAACCAGAATGCTGTGTGGACAAGCCAGACCCTCCTCCATTGGCCAGTGGAGCAAGGTCTGGCAATGCGAGACTATATTATAGGTGACAGTGGCCACCAACTCCAACCATGGATGATGACTCCACTGTGCAATGCAACAAATGACAGGGAAGCGGCTTATAACCCGGTACACATCCCATCAAAACACAGTGGTGTAATTGAGCGCACCTTCTGCATTCTAAAAAGCAGATTTAGATGCCTGGCTTGTGGCGGATCAGAGCAGCAATACTGTGTAGTCCCTCTAAAGTATACCAGATTGTAGTTATGTGCTGCATCCTTCACAACATAGTCATGAGAGCTGGTCTGTATGTAAAAATAATAAAGACTCAGAAGCAGATGCAGAGGAGCCACCAACATTATTTCCGATTATCTGCAGAGTTTTTTACTTAGCCTGTCTTGACCTTGCAAATGTCTCTAAAACAAATCCACTTTTGTTTGTCCTTTTTTCTGTAATTAACATGTAGTGCTCAAACTACTACTACTTGAACAGCTATTTTGTATATATTTGTTTCTTCTACTGTATTTAATGTTTATATTTTATTAATGTTTAGTATATTTGTTTGTGCATGTATGCACCAATGACTATGGCAAATTCCACCTAGGGTAGATACTGTGGCAACAAACTCCTTTCTGATTCTATTACTGAACAGCTTTATTATTATTACTGTAAAACTCATCATCACAGACAAACAAAATTAGAGACATTGCTCAATAAATAAGTAAAAACAAAAATCAATACACCTTAATTTACGCTGAAAATAGCAATTCACCATCCCCATCTTACTTGTCAGCACAGTGGGAATTAATTTGGATTCAGGACCATGGAGAGCTCTGTGCCACCTCCTTAATTTTCAGGTAAAGCTTTGGGGATTGTTGTTTCATGAAATAATAAATGTCCTTTTTTGCAGTTGTTGGTTTTTGCTACTCTGACACAGAGAAGCGCCTCAATCTCTTTATAATTCACAGGCACAGGTACAATGTCTACCAAATTTTGACTGGGCACCTAAGCACTTTGTAGTAAAATGAAGTAAGACAAAAATACTTTTTGCCATTCTAAATTGATGAAAACATGCTTGTAATATGACGAGCAGGTGCAAGATCCTGTTGAAGCTACTCAAACGTGCTGTTGGGCACAGTTTGGTTGTTTTGAGCCTGGATTTGTAGGCCTAATTGGACACATCAAAAGTATGCCAAATTGGATATTAAGAGTTCTTGTTAGCATTGTACCCATGGCGGCATGGGCAACTATCTCTGGATTACTTTAATACTGTGGAAAACTCATACTTTGCCCCACTCCTCCCCTCCATACAATTGGTGGGTGGGTTACAGGAACTGACGGCTAAAAAACGACACAACTCATTATGATTAAAAACAACCACATGAATGCTTACAGCATAAAATTGATATTATGTCCTCTCACATAACCCATCCTTGTAAACCATTATACAATGTGAACTTTCCACTGGTAATAGAGTTGCCGTTGAGTATAGATCTGTCTGGAGGCCAAACACTTGTTATGTTAATTACAGCTTATTTGAAATAAATTTGTTGAAACAATATCATGGCTAAAAGCTTTTATGAAAACTAACTAACTCACTTGTCTGATATCCAGATGGGGCTTTCCATCAAAACTGCAATCAAAACGGCCCATTAGGGCTATACAGCTAATTAATTACAAAGCAGACTGACTGTACGGCTTTACTGGTAGATGTAAAGCCGTACACCTTTTGGCTTATATTCTATTTTCTTTTCATGTTTTTATGACATGCCACTTTACATTTATTGTAAATGAAGCTAAAGCGTAAGTTCAGTCAAGAAAACTATTCTGTTGCATGATTAGGTCTTCTTTAATTCTCACACATCTGCATTCACTCCGCTCATAAATGCTCACTCATTATTCCCTGCTGCCCTGTCTGGGGCTATCAATTAGCTCTTCAGCTGCTCCTTACAGCTGGGGCATGTTCAGCCCTGACAAAATGTAGCAAAACGTTTTTTTGTTCACTGAAAGAGTTTACAGATGCATCTCTGCTGATTTGGGTGATCACCTGTGACACAGCCAATAAACGGGAGACAAGCCAATTTAACCAGAGAGACAGATATCTCAGTCATTGGACACCGTTTCACACCGTTCCAAGGAAACCCGTCGTTCGACCAGAAAACCGTAGCAAAACGGTGCACACCATTTTTAGATTGAACGTGCCCCTAGTTACGTCTGTGGATCCCATCTATACATTAGCTCAGAAACAACTCAACATTGTTAGCATATTATCCTTCGCCTGCATTGTTTAAATAATAAAAGTAATAATGTATACGACAATGTATCCTTTATTAGTCCCACAAGGGGAAATGACAATTTACACACAGTTGTTTTACACACACATGCTCAGTACTTGTACATGCACTAAATAGAGAGATGTCAGGAAGGGGGGGGGGGGCTGCCCATGAAAAGGCCCCCCTAAGTAGTTGGAGTTTCAGCGCCTCACTCCAGCTACCAGTCGACCACCATACTATTGGTCCATATGTGGACTTGAACCCCCAACCCTCCAGTTCTCAACCCAACACCCTACGGACTGAGCAACTGCCACTCACAATTATGATTCTCTCTCTGACTTTAGTAATTGTGGAGAATTTTCTGCAGTTATGCTATATTTTCTCTTCTCTTTTTTCTTCTCTGTGGTTGTCAGCTGTCATTTCAGTGCAAATTGTCCTATCGATTTCTGAGGCTAAATGTTGTCTTAAAGTTTGGCTATCGTAACATAATGACATGACACAAGTCTTTTCCTCTCTGGGACGCGTTCCAATGTCCCACTGACTTGTTTCGTTGTCCCTGTCCCGTTATCATTTACTGTGACTGTTATTTCCACTCTTTGTTTCAACCCCAACCTGCTGCCAGACCCCACCTACCAAGAGCCTGGGTCTGTCCCAGGTTTCTTCTTAAAAGGAGTTTTTCCTCACCACTTTCGCACTGTTGCCTGTTCTGGAGGGAACTAATAGAACTGTTGGGTCCTTGTTAATTATAGAGTGTGGTCTAGACCTACTCTATCTGTAAGGTGTCTCGAGATAACTCTTGTTGTTTGTAGCTGATGTCTTTTCCTCATTTTAAAGGCTGGATTACATTTTTGGAATTTACCAGACTTACTGTCTTTGTCATTATGCGCCTTTACCCACTTAGTCATTATGTCCGCATTTTTAGGGGGTTATTCATCAAAACTCTCATTGTGTTAATATTTTATGAAAGCACCAATTGTCAACCCCACAATAAAGACATGGACAAAAAATGTTGTGATATTTGATTTACTCCATGTCGCCCAGCTCTAGCTCCAGCTCTCCTTTAGCACCAGTTTCCACAGATTCATCAGCTCCATCTGCCTTACCAGAACCAGCCACCACCCCTGGAGGATTCATCCTGCTGCTGCTCAGGGCAGACGCCCCTCAGTCACAAATCTCCTTGTAGAATTTGAACACCAAAGACTTTCTGCCCAAACTTAATTATCACACATTTTCTCATTTTTCACTCCGGGTTTCCACTCCCACTTCTGCTCCTTTTCTTGTTTCAATTCATATAGAAGTAGAAATAAACTAAGGGACTAAAATATCATGCTCAAAGCACTGTCAGCAATGCACAGCCAAGAAAAATGTTGTCATCCAGCCAAGTCCATAAAGCCTGCAGTGATGACTGCACTGACTAAACACACCACTTTTACGGCATGGGCACTTCCAATTCTAAAACATATATTTCAATGTTATGAATGCCTGCTTCACTACTCTGATTGGCTTGTTTTGCTTGGTCTCTTTTCTCAACCCCCTTCAGTAGGACATTCGGAGGTTCAACTAGGCCACGTTCAGCCCCAAAAAAACTTAAAAAACAAAAAACAAAAACCTAAACAGCGTACCTGAGTGACATGACATGTTTTCAGTTTTTGGCTATTTCCATTTGGTTGCATATGCTGTAGTGTTAGAAGTATAAAGATTTGCATGTATACATACATTATCTAAGGATGTTTTACAGTTTCTCCATTAAGGGTTGGAAAAATAATCGATTCTTAAATGCATCGCAATTCTCTCTAGAACGATTTGATGCATGATTGTGATAAGTGAATATTCGATTATAAAAAAAAAAAACAGACTAGAGAGTGACTGAAGGAGGATGGGATAATGGACATCAATTTAGAGTTTAGGCTAGAATGCAGAACCCCCCACACACAGAAAAAAGGCCATAAGGAAAACGGAACGGCATTTACATGTACAGGTATGTAAATACAAATGATCTAATTAGACATACATAAAATAATTAGGCAAAAACACATGTAGGCTGTTGATCTACTTTATCACATTACATGTGACCACCTCATATTTCATGGTCTAAGAAGCCAATTCTCCACCTTTAAACATGACTGAGCCTCTGACATGGAAGATTAACGTGTGAGAAGGTGCCTTTCACAAGCATGTTCAAGGCTTCAGTATGGAATGACTCCAAAATAAAAACCTCAGTAGACCTCAAAACATGTGTGTGACAAATGCTGTACGCTGTGTATCAATGTCAAAATCTAACCACTCAGATTTATACGTAGATTTTTTTTAATCACCAATTTGTCTGTATCAGTAAACATGATCAATAGAATAAAAAAGAATAGAATAGAATGCCTTTATTGTCAACATACACAAGTCCAATACCTGTGCAATGAGATTGAAGCAACCCCTTTACAGTGTGGACACAACATATAAAAATACAAAATATAAGGAATTAAATATAAAAATATAAAGTGTTGGTTTTCAAACTCTGCCTTCATTTCAAATGCCTGAATGTAATTAATGCTTTTAAATGAATTCATCTTTGTTAAGACTGATGAGTGTAACAAGACCACATTCTTGCATTTCTGGAATTAGTGTGGTGCAAATGTCCATTAGCCTGAATTTGCAATGTGAGCTGTGAAACTCATATACCAGATGTTTCCTAGCACTTTATTTACACATTACAAAGGCCTTCGCTAAGTTTCAAATGCGCAACTCCATTCAGTAAATCAGTGCTATGACACTAACTAGTAAATATTAAGAAAGTAGGAAGAACTTTACACACAAATCTAATTGTGGATTTATGAATCATTTATGAGCTTTTGCTCAAAAAAACAGGTCCCTGTTGTCGAAGCCCTCGGTTTTGTTCTCTCATCCATTGACCCTTCTGCCTACAACTCCGATAAGGTTAGAACATCATTCAGACAGCAACTACAGTTGAGACAGCCCAGCATGCATTTATATTAATCAGAGTTTTTTCTCAGCGAAAGACAATCACCTCGTTTGAAAGAGAAGAACATTTGCCTCATGACCAGACAAGAAACTGTGGGCTGCCTATTCTGAACCCAACAGCTTTATAACTAAGTACAGCTTTGTACACAACAAATCCGTTGGAACCAGAATGGAGGACTGCATGGTAGTTAGGTGACATGCATTCATATGAGACCTATTGCTGCCAAGACCTCCCACTAAGTTAATTGTAATCTGTGGCACAGAGTTGCAGGAGTCAATCATCTCACCAACAGTCTGGCACAGCGCTAACGCAAGCTCTCATTGGACCATTCATGCATCTATCTATCTATCAGGGCCTGAGAAGCAGATGTAACTGTACAGCCACATCCGACTCCACCCTGTGCCACGATGGGAGCCATGAAGTGTTCTCATTGAAAACATTAATGTATTTTGCCATCCTGCATTTACCTTCATTATGCATGAGGTGTGCCAAATGGCAACACTGAAGAGTTGAGGCAATGGCATTATTTCCCGACTGTAAAAACAATGGACGATGCAGCAGTAATGTCACCCATTGGTTTGTGGATTTTTTGGCGAGAGGGTGAAGCTAGTGAGCATGACGCGGCCAAGCCAGGGTTGTTTAACTAACTGAGGCGGGAAAAGTTAACCCTTCTGGAGCAAGTCACCCTGTGGAGTAAGCGGCAGGTAATTGCAGACTTCCGGTTACTGGCATTGTTCATCTGCATTGCTTTCTTTATTTCTCATACATCTGCATTCAATCCTGTCACATATGCTCACTCATCATACCTTGCTGCTCTGATCAGCTTGTAACGTCAGCTGAACTCATTTATAACTCACCGACACACCTCCATGAAGTGAAAACACACAGAGGGAGAGTCAAAGTTTAAGATGAAAACACGGAAAACAGCCAAAAAAAAGTTCAGGTCTACTTTGCTAAGCCTCTGTCCTGGTTTACAAGTCGGCCTGTAGCCACACCTCTAAAGCATCACCTGCTTCATCGTCTATAATAAAATAAATTTGACCATAATCTATGCTGTATTGAAGAAGACTTGAAACTAGTGATTGAGATCATAAAGTCTGAAATAAATCAACTGAGAAGTAGGCTCATTTTCTCACAGACTTATGTAGAAACTGACATTTTATTGAGCCAGTGGAGTCTCCCCCTACTGGAAATTAGAATGCAGGTTTACGGCACTTTTTCAGACCCAGAAGTTGCATCCATTATTTTTACAGTCTATGGTTCAAGCACATGGCCGCTACACAGGCCGTGATGCCAGAGCGGCCAGAGCGGCCATCCTCACGCACATCTGTGGTTCTTCATAGGACATTTTATCATTTATTTATCATTTATTTATCACATATAGCTGTAAACCGTCATCAACAATCATCATCATTAGTGTGTGGAGAAATAATCAATGATATAGTTGACCACATTGACTTTGAACTGAAAGAACATTGACACAGGGAACAGTTACTATACAAAGAATTAATCACACATACATAATAATTGAAAATCAAGTTTGTATATACATATATATGTTGTGTGTATACACTGTATACATTGATGGGGATTTTACATATTGCTGTAGACTAGAATATGAAGATGTGTACTTTATGTTAGCCCAAGTGGAGCTTTTTTCACTCTGCTGTTTTTACATTACATTAGACACACAGACCCAAAATACACACATATGGCCTGTAAGAGAGATGTCTCACTCTGTAGCTAAAACAAGTGCGATGTCTCACTCTGTAGCTAAAATAGAGATCTAAACACAGGGTGAAAAGAGGATCTGCATCAATGTGCAGTACAACAAAAATATGGTGTTTTTTAATAAAACCATGTAAACCTGTTCTGGTACTACAACAAAATACAAGTATGAGCCTGATAATGAGCATAAAAACTCTTTGGTTCCCAAATCAAGTCCCCATGGACTGAGATACTGCTGTGACAAACGGCCTATAATGGGAAACTTGGAAGTGTAAACTTGCATTTTTTTATGTAGCCATGTCATTAGAGGCCTGCATCTTTACTTTTCCAAAATGGAAGAAATACATGTCAATTTAAATAAATGAACAATTTACAGTCACATATCTCACACATCATATCACAGTCTCACATCGTACCAATCCTTGCATCCCTTACTTTGCTTCAGGTAAAATTCAGAATACAGTGTGAGATCCTTTTGATTACCTTCAAAGCATTACATGACCTTTCCTCCCCCCACTCACTCCACCACACCCCCACTCAGATCCTCCAACCTTGGATTTTACCATTCCTCGCTCCAACTACAAGACCAAAGGTGATCGTGCCTTTTCCATTTTAGTTCAAACCCTGTGGAATCTTCTCCCTCCGTCTGTTTTAAAATCCACATTTGTTCAAAGGGCTGCACACCTTTTATTCTGTATTTTAAATGTAATTTGTATTTTGTAACTCATGTTTTTTTTCTTTATTTCTTCACATGTATTGTCCGTGTGTGTGAAGCACTATCCAACATACTTAGAATTTGACAAGTTTTTGTGAGTATTTATTCTATCATATTTTATTATAGTATGAATACATGACACTGCAAAGTTCCTTTTGTAGGCCACACCTGTAACTCCACCTTTACTTTTGCCTTACTTATTACTTTAAATTACTTAAACATGTTTCCTCTCAGAGCACAACCACAATCGACTGACATATCTTTATGTGACAAATTGGCTGCATACAGTATCTGCACCAATGTTCTGTTTAATTCCCATATAATCCTTCCTTTTCCTGTTCCCAAAGCTCCAAAGTCCGCCGTGTCTCAGCTCAGGGCGTGTGCAGTACTGTTAACTCCCACCATGAAATGCAGAAACACATTATTATTCAAAGCAAGCGTGTCACAGCTTAAGGGAATTAAGCTTGATTTCCTGCTGCTGGTGACCCCACAGAGATTAATGTGACACTGTAATGGGGAGATATGTGCAGTGTGCAGCTAACAGCTGTATTTTCACAGAGATGAGTTCCCCATGGTCCAGTGACCAGGTGTGAACAGAGACAGATACTGTTCCATCTGGGTGGTCAGCACAGGACGGCAGTAAACAACCAGGTGGATACAGAACAACACTTTCAATCAGGAGTGACTTGTTTGCAGATATGCAAAGGTTAATTGCACATAAGCATAATAAAATGTACAGTCTTTGGAGCTTATGGCGTTTTTCCATTAACGGTATCTGCTCGACTTGACCGCGGTGCCCCGTGGCTGGTCGTCATAGCAGTAAACTGCTGTGACCTAACGCCACACACACACACACACACACAAAGGTATTTTTAGATTCTTTGTGTGTTACCACAGCCAGAAGGCAAATTAGTTTCTAATTAACATGGAGGCAGCAAAAAAAAAAAAAACGCTGGATAAAATATTTACTGGTAAACACGGCGGGTTTCTTCAGGAAACCCCCCCTCTCCCATCTGTCGCGACAAATGATGACGCAGTGATTAGTGACGATTCTCTCCGACCAATCAGTGGTCTGCAGGTTTCCACGTCAGCTTGAAGGTTCCTCCCCTAGAACCTCAACTGAGGTTGTGCTACAAAAAGTACCTGCGGGTACCAGGGACGTTTGTTTTGTAATGGAAAACCAAAAAAGGCGAGTAGAACTGAGGCAAGTCGACTAGATACCACATAGTGGGAAAACGCCCATTTGACTTCATTGTTATAGAATAATTTGCAAAAGGGGTAAGAAAGCCAAGAAAATCCCCCACGATGGAGTCTAGACACTGGTGGTTGTGGTGAAGGAGCCCAAAGACCAGACCGAAGGAGTCGACGGAGCGTCCCGCAAGAGGAATACCCAGGGTGCCTTTGGTTGATAATGACTGGAGGTGGAAGGAGAGGTGGAGGGGCTTTGCCTGAAGTGACAGCTGACAGCAGCAGGGAGAAAAACAGATTTAAAGCAGGGTTGTGACGCTGTGATTGGTAGTTGGAATTCGTGGCCAATTCTGAAAGAAGAGGAACGCCTCCAACAGCTGATTTGATTTAGGAAGAGAGCAGTGGTTAAGTGTTAAGTCTTCCTGAAAGAATTTACGCTGAGCCACATTTGTTTCTCTCTCAACATTCAGAACAAGAGAAATCAATTGTGGCTCGGTCATATCAGTACTGTCTTCTTAACCCTCATGTTGTCCTCGGGTCAAATTGATCCGTTTTCTAATGTTGTTGGTCTTTTTTTTTGTCGTTTGGTCCCAATTGTAATTACCCCAAAATAACATGACTGATTCCACACAATCAAGTACAAATCTCTACTGTGTCAATCAATTTTATGGCATTTGAAGAAAAAGTTGAAGTGGTTTTGAAATAGTATTGAGTAAAAGTTGACATATTCCAATCTGTGATTATCCATCAACATCCATTCCTTTAATTTTAGTCTAAATAATTCCTAATTTCTGCTTTTCTAACTCAAACACTATGTATGATTTCCTATAAGTTAAGCGTCTTGAAATTATCAGAAAAAGTTAAAAACATTGATAAAAAGCGTCAAAAATGTTATTTTTTAGACCATTACATTCAAGAAAACTCAAATGAAGATAGTGATTAAGACCTCTTCTGTTTTCTTAATCCTCCGTGTTCTTCTTGGCTATTAGCAGTTGTGTGGAGGAGGGGTAGGAGTGGTACGTGATCACGGAAGACTTGTATCATGTTGAAGTGCGCACAGCTCCGTTGTCATCACTTGGAATTCCTGAATCCTATGTAAATCTGTAGTTACTGATGGTGGCATATGCAGAAATGATCTTTGTGAACCCCCAAATAAAAAAAAACGTTGTAAAAACATTTTTGGTCTTCAGACACTTGGAAGTAAAAAAAAAAAGCAAAATTCACAAATATCTTACTAGAGAGAGCATTGTTTCGGGCATTACTGTTTAAGTCTATTAACATGTTGTGAATAAAGCAACTAGGTTAGGGTGACTAGACGTCCCCGGTTTTGGTGACCTGTCCCCGGCTGGATCTGTCCCTAGAAATATCCCCGGACAGACCTGAAATTGGAATGAAAGAAAGAAAATACTGACCAAACGGACCTGATAATCGCACACCCAACATACGCAGGCTCCAGACCGCCAGAGCCAGCGCTGCTCAGAGCTCAGAGATGTTTCAGAAAGCCGTATTTCACGATGCTAAAATCACTGATTATTTACATGGAGTCTGGTGGGGACAGTTCTAGGTCTAGTGTCCCTGTTTTAAGTTTTACAAAAATAAAAACATGACGTGTTTTGGAGTTATATACGCCTCTGAGCTGTAAATGTCCCCGGATTCTGTCTGAGAAATTCTGGTCACCTTAAACTAGGTTCTTCTCTGACCTGCAGAGACAAAAGCAAGGGAGACAGAGAGAGAGAGAGAGAGACAGAGTGATAAGAAAAAAAAACTTGGTCCCGTTTTCAGTAATAGTTCAGATAATTGACAGCAAAATCAAATTTTACTGCAAATTAAATGCCATTTTCCTAGCACTCTCTGTTCAGCATGATGTTCAATCAACATGTAACAGACTGTTATTTTTCACATGATTTCACCTTTTGGTTTTCTTCAGCAGCCAGACTTTTGAAGGCTTACAACAGCTCTAGTCTAGTGCACTCTGATTGAAGCTGCCAAGCAAATACTTATTAAGCTGGTATATTTGCAGCAATAAGCGAGTGAAAGGAGTTCAAAAGAACTCCCAAGAAACTCCAACGTTAATTTGTGAAGGACAAGGGAGCCTGCTCATGTATCATGTCGCCATCCGAATTTTGGAGACGCTAGGCTCGTTCGAGATGACCCCGGTCCGCGCAGAATTGATCATTGGCTATCTGCGCCCCATGCATGCTGGGTAGATTTGGGTCCAACTTCATCCCGACTTGCTTTGACGTCATGCACACATAGGCAACAATAACCTCAGGAGATCAAGGCGGCTGCAGTTCTGACACACAGGCAGCCCAGTCGCTTTTTGCCGACCCAGGCGGACCCAGGGCATGCTGGGAAACGCCGGCCTCTTAGCTGATTTAACAGCTGATTAGTTCAGAATCGACTCAACATGATGATGTTTTATATACATTTTCTAATGGTTTAGAATTGGAGGGATTTTTACTGCTAACTTTGGCTTACTCTGGACAAGACACGTGATAGAAGTCAGAGAGACTAAATCCATTCAGATTACAGATCATATACAGTGTGTAATAAATTAAAATCAGCAACAGATTGAATGCAGAGCATTTTGAGAGCTATTCTATCATACTTAACCCTCATGTTGTCCTCAGGTCAAATTGACCTACTTTCCCATGTCAATGTTCTTTTTAACTACCCAAAATAACATGATTGATTCCAAACAACGCTCTTTGGCAAGTACAAATCTCTACTTTCAGTCTTATTCAATTTTAAAGCATTTGAAAAAAACATTAAGAGATTTTAAATTAGTATTGAGCCGAAGTCTGTGATTATCCATCAACATACATTCCTTTAATTCTAGTCTAAATAATTCCAAATTTTTTGCTTTTCTATCTCTAACATTAAGTATAATTTCCTATGAATGAGGTTTATTAAGCATAAATTCCAAAAATAACTGTAAAACTGAAGTTAATAAGGTAGTGTTAAAAAAACACTGAAATGAGTGTCAATTTTGACGGGAAGACAACATGATTGTTATTAAAACTGCAGACTGTGTAACAGCTGATATATGGGTCTGACAACATTTTATTACATCGGAATCAGATCACAGGGGTTGTGTCACATCCTGTTCAGCCTGAAGGCTGCAGGATCAGCTGGAAACTGTCCAACTTTCCTGCAGAGTTTTGTCCCCGCCCCCGGCTGCCGCCGCCTGCTCTCGTCCACTTTACGGACGAGGCGCAGCTCGTCTTGAACGAGCCTGCTGTCTCAGCCAGCTAAGTGTGAACTAAAAGACATTCCCCAGTGTGTTCAACATGTGAGCACACAATAAAATAGCCTAAAGTTGAACTTTAGAGTGTGAAGCTAATGGGGGCTGGGAAGTAGTGGTGCGTCGCATTGACCTGGTGAAGCCAATACCGCGTTTTGCTGATGCAGACAGACAATGCGGTAAATCAGTTGAAGCTAAACGGTGCCAGCCCCCGTTTGAATGGCTCTGGTCCTTGAAGTGATTTCCCCCTGGTCAATAATTTCATTGATGTTCCAGAAAAGGTTCAAATAAAGAGTTTTAAGAATGGAACCAATCAAACTAGCTACGAGAGGAATCATGACCATAATATTATTGATTTGTTGCAAAAGAAAATTTTGCAAACAGAAAAAAACACAGTGCAACACAAAATGATCATAGGCTATATAGATCATAGACTACATAGATCATAGACTACATAGATCATAGACAATGGTGTCATGTCAGTCTTCAAGTGCAGTGTTACCCCATCTCGCGTTAGCATCACATCAGTCGCAATGCAAAATTGGGCAAAAGTGCACTTTTACTTCACATTACTTCCCGCTTTGCTCCTGTCCTAACTACGAAATTACGGGTCATACTTTGAAAACATGACTGTTTTCAGTGGATTTGGAAATTTTCTCTATTAGATTTGAATATTTCTAACGTACAAGGGGATATTTTAGTTTGATGGTGGTACTAGAAGGAGAAAAAGGCTAGTAGTTTTCCAAACGTCTTAATTGAGAGCAAAAGCAATCATCATCAGTACCACCTGGGGACCTTGTGTGATGTAGAAATGTATTCACGCGGGAAAAGACTGCTTTTAATAAAATTTACTGACATAGCTGTACCCTGAGAGTTGGGTACCCCAAGGCGTGCAGAGGATGGCCAGGGTGAGGCTGCCGTACCGCATTGTATCAGGGTTCTGTATCTTTTTTTTCTCGCTGCCTCACAGCAAGTAGGCACTGCAGAGTTTGAACCCTGATCCAGGCAGGGCCTTTCTGTGTGGAGTTTGCGTGTTCTCCCCGTGTTTGCGTGGGTTTCCCTCCAGGAGCTCTGGTTTCCTCCCACCATAAAGACATGCGTGCTCGGTAACTAGGACTACAGTTCCAGATTAGCCGTCAGGCTATCACAGAAAAGTGGATTGATGTGCATTGTCTTATTAAAAAAAAAAAAAAACACGTATGGAACTCTGTTCTTAAATACAGAGTTCTTATATGACTCTGAGTGGTCATTTACAAAGCCCCAACAATTCTAGTAATTCCCCCAAGAGCAAGCAGTGCAACAGTGGCAAAGAAAAACTCCCTTTTAGGAAGAAACCTTGGACAGACCCAGGCTCTTGGTTCAGTGTGTTTCCGAGGCAAACGCATTTTTTTCTCTCAGTCCACGCATTA
Source organism: Etheostoma cragini (assembly GCF_013103735.1). NCBI lineage: Eukaryota > Metazoa > Chordata > Actinopteri > Perciformes > Percidae > Etheostoma > Etheostoma cragini. The sequence goes on from NC_048415.1 coordinate 26,939,429, forward strand.
TCTTATCTTAAAGGATTCCATTCACTATGCTAAAAAAACTAGCTTAGCATAGTGAATGGAATCCTTTGTTGCTGGATAGCATATCATGAGTAAAAGGGAGCCAACACAAAAAAAACACGTGATTACTTATTGTGGCCTGCGTATTCACAACAAGTACAAATAGCAATGCAGATTAAGACTAGGTAATTTTCTGGGCAGATATTGCCTTGGGACTGTATTGGGGCGAAGCAAAGGCAAAGCATCACTACCTGGGCACAGAGATATCATGCAACACCTGTAACCCCATCAACTTCAGTCAACACGTACTGGTTAGAATATTAGCTTGCTGGGTTTTGTGGAAAAACCAAGGTCTCAGTGTCTGCAAAGCCAATGTAACACACAAATACCCACGCTACCTACTACAGACTAAAAAAAAAACGACTACACAACATGGCTGTCCACAAAACTGGAGAAAAGGAGCATACCCATAAATGGCAGAGAAACCCAAACAAAGCTTCCTCAAGTTACTGAGTCTTATTGATTCAATTTGATTCACTATTATTTATAGTATCAAGTCATAACAAAAGTTATTTCGAGACACTTTACAGATATAGTACGTCCAGCCCCAACAATTCTAGTAATTCCCCCAAGAGCAAGGAAGAAACCTTGGACAGACCCAAGCTATTGGTGGGCGGTGTCTGGTTCCAGAACAGGTCAATCAACTCTGAGTCAACCAGGTTTCTGAAATTGGGAATCGATATACAGCTTTACTCACAATCCAATGCAGCTCAGGTGTGAATCGGGCACTGAGGTGTGGATGACCCTGGCACTCAGAAAACAAACATAAAAATCTTAAGATTGATTCTAAAACGCATCGGGAGCCAATGGAGAGAGCGAAACATGGGGGTAACGTGTGTACACCCATCAAATTCTCACTTCCATCATGTAAAATACAGACGCTTGGTCAGGTGCTTTTGTTGTTGTTATTGAGGCTAAAAGTCTCCTGTGGCGTCATATAACACGCTTTACCTAAAGCGCTTAGTCCGGACTATTTTGACGCTGATACGTTAAGGGAAAGGTCGTGGGTGGGCTCATGGTTCGTATAGCGGGAATAACGGACTGGTTAAAGAAGAAAGCGGCTTCCCTGAAACGACGGTAAAGGCCACACACGGGACACGAATCCCATTTTCCTGGGTGAAAGTCCTGTGTTTGACCCTTCAGCCACCCCCGACCATACTACTTGCTAAACCACGTATAGATGCTGCTCTCCCCAGGACTTTCTACACACACGCCGAACGGTGCCTTTATTCATTGCATCAGACGTATTTTACGCCTTCAAAGTCAGAACGAGTTACGCCAAGAGGTATTCCTTTAAAAGCATGCACTTTTTTGTTTTAATTTAAAGGCACCAAATGGAATTTTAATTAAGGCCAACATAAAGTGCAGTACGGTAATCCAGCCTTGAACTAATAAAGGTGTGAATTGGTAAATGCTACGCTTAACGACACTGAAGCAAATGTCTAGGCTCTGGAAACAAGCCAAATCCCCAGATCTTTGAGCAAAATAGAACAAACACTGGAAATGGAAAATCTCAATCTTTTGCAGTTAGAAATCAAATAGAAAAATGGAACAAATTGTATCCACAGCATATACTTAAATGAATAACTAAACTTACTAATAAGTGCATACCGTAGATGGATATGCGTGCACGCACACGCCGGCACACACACATCACACACACACACACACAGTAGGGCTGCCTCCCTTTGTTTGTGTGCCTTTTGTTGCTGTCCTATTTTCTCTATTTCTGTGAAAAACAAAAAAAAGGAAGTACGATGAAAAATGTGATGATTTTTGCACTTGACACTAAGAAAAGTACTGCAATAAAGTAATAGAAAGGGGAGAGAGAGGGGAAGACATGCAGGAAACATGACGCAGGTCCAAACCGAACCTGGGGCCTTTGCGTCAAGGAACAAACATCTACATATGGGCGAGCGCTCTGCCAACTGAGCTACTCAGGCGCTTCTAAAGTAGTTACATTTGTCAGTGAATGAACAAAATTGCTTTGACATGTGTTTCTATGCTATCATCACATGTGTGTGACAAAGTATTGGGAAGATTGGAACGGAGATTTCACTCAAAATGGATCTTATTTTTCTCACCATTCAACCTGAAGCCCACGGCTGTATCACATTCTGAGTAAAACGTTCCTTTTTTATCCAAAGCTGATGGCGTTTGACCTGGATTGTAATTTGTTTCTTCACGGGTCAGACCAGTACCTCGTTGGATGTCTTCATAAAACCACTACTGTCTAAAACAAGGAGCCAATTCCCCTTGCTAAACAAGTCTGTTACGATCCCATTTCTAACAAACATGCCTTGAATATAATAAAGTGGCTTTATGAGAGGGACACTGCAATGAAACAGAAAAAAGAGTGAACTGTGGAGATCCATGTGCTTGGAATAAAATGTATAATCAAATGTAAAGCAAGATGCAACACTGCTGGCGTTGGTATGTGGTAAATGTTGGTGGGCCTGGGGCATATAGAATTGCATGAAACCCCTTTCTAAAAAACACAATTTTACGCTGTTTTTCTTTTTAAACAGGATCCGTCGACACATCTGGAAAGGCCAACAAAGAAAATCAGTGAAAATCATGTCAATCTTCAGTCGTTCAAAGGTCTCCTTGAGTAAGTGGACTCAATTCATATCCAGGAAGGCAAGTGATAAAACGTATCGTAGGCTCCCAACATTGCAGTTATCTTTGTCATTTGCATGTATTATGCAATATGCAAAATTATTCATTGTTTTGGTAGTCCATTGTTTTGTCAGTGGGTTTACAGATACATAAACATCATTGCTTATTTGGCTTTGAAAACGTTCTCAGGGTTTATGGTTACGGCAGATTGACGGATGGATGACAGCGTTGCAACTCTTAGAAAAATGGCAAAAAAAAGGGAGGTCTGTGTCACATCAGTAAAAAAGGATGAGAAGGTGTGCAGGCACACTGGTGTCGGAAGGGAGTTTGTCATGATTGATGAGAGCCATTTTCAGCACAAAGGACAGGTGTGTTAGAGTAATGGTGTCTCTAAATAATTATGAAATATAGTCAACCAAGTCATTGTTGAAATAATGTTTCCATTAACGCCTGTGTTTGCTTTGTTTCTGCACACCTATGGGAAGGGAATAATGGCTGGTAGGTGGAGAAGACTAGGTTTAAGTCTGTTGGATGTGAGGCTTCATTAAGTGTGAAGATCTGGATAGAAGATCTCAAAGAAATTTGTTCCCCTTGATTACCCGTCATGAGGCTTTGCCAGACCGTCCTCCACAAAAGCGTCTGGCTACTCCCCATATAGCATCCCTGGATGGGAGAAAAAATTGCTCTGGTTCATTGGCATTTCTTCAAAGAGGTCTAGCGCCTCTGCAAAAAGCCTAGGGAAAGAACTTCTTTTTGTGGGAGGTGTACGTTCAAAAGTTGTTTTAGTGGTGCAACCATAGACTGAATTACTATAGTCTATGGTTGCAACAGAAAACTCAGATTGGACAGAGAGCCTAGATAGCGCCAACACAAAGAAAGAGGAAAGGTAATGGGACATCCAGCTGAAATTATGGCAGAACCTTTTGAGGATCTTCCGGTGGCATCTAAGCAATCCTTCAAATTATTCCTCCACAATATGTAACAGGGAGAGGAAGAATTGCTGGTGGGTGGAAAAGAAAGAAGTGGGTCTTTGGGATGTGAGGGGGAAGGCATCACTGAGGGCAAAGATCTGGAAAGCCTTTCATACATGTGGAATTAAGATTTCAAAGCCATCTAGTCGTCTTGATTACCCATCATGTGAAGCTTGGGTCATCAATTTTCAGTAACGAGTGGCTTGCCCATGGTATACTCCATGCACCAGAGTAAAACCATCATATTTACGTTCACTTTAACACTTCCACAAATTCTGAAGTCCCTGGTTTGTAATTTATCTAAAACTAAATTTGGAAGTGGTGAATCTATCCTTTTTATAAAGTATGAAAATAATCTAAGACATTACACATAGTCTCATTAATCAGTAAAACATAACTAATGAGTTCCCAGTGTGCAGTTATTATAAAGTGTTACCAAGTTAAGATTTAACGTGGTTGAATACTGTCTTAACTTACATTTTGCACACAGATTTAACAGGGCTCACTCTGCCTCTGCTGAAGCCACTTTTCCTCCTGCACTCATGTATCCTTGTAACAGTTTATTTCCATGCTTTGCCTTTTTCCCTACAATGCATGTTCCAGTGGGACAGAATTAACATGTTCATGCACCAACTGAAGGGATGTAAAGTGGTCCCAGAGCAGCCTGTGGTGCCTCCAGCCCAGCCAGTCAGGCTATTTGAATACAGCATTGCGTCGTGCAGGGCAAACAGGTTCATCCATGTGGAAGCAGAAGGCGGTTTTAATGGCTGCTTCCTGTTTTCTGGCAGTAACTCACAGATTTTAAGTTTACTTATTATGCAGCAAGGTTCTGAAGTCACAGACAGTATTGTGTCTAGTATAAGTATTTGCTGGTTCTCATATTCCTGGTCATGACAGTGTTCATTTATGTGGCAATCATAATCCTTGTTAGCATTGAGACATTGGCCCTCATTTATCAACCTAACGTAGGAACCAGAGCTGAAATCCTCTTACGACTGGCTTCACGTGTGATTCATGAATTGTTCGTATCCCACCAATCGGAGCGTAAAAACGGTCGTACATTGATAAATGCAGAGGCTGAAAGTTATCGTAATTTAAATATCACGCTCCAATATAGTCTCAGTTTTAAGGGCCTTTACAACATGGCCAGACGTAATCTGGCTAAGAAACAACACTTTTCAGAGGTGGAGATTGAAACCCTGACATCTCAGTGTAATTTGCAGTAACGCATGTCCTATTTGACAGCCTAAAAACTGGTATTTGGCTTCAGGAGGAATGTGGAATGGAAAGAGATCACTGATGCGGTCATTGTTACCGTATTAAATTGGAATCTGAAGTTTATTCAATTTATACATCCTTGACATATGTATACTCCTAAAAGTAATATACAGGCTTGTATTGCAATCTATAAAACCTACATGTAGGTGTCCCTTTATTTAAATAAACACACGGTAGCGGATTTTGTGCAGTTTTTAAAAAAATTTGTGCAGTTCTTTTAAATTTTACTCATGTTTTCTTCGTGAGTCAGAGCCAGGCAAAAGCTGTGAGGAAGAGCACGTGTCCCCCTCCACCCCCACCCCTGTCTCCTGACAGCAGAGGGGCTGGAAAAACAACAAAACAATACGTCGGTCAATGGCAGAAAGAAATCGTTCACTTGTGGCCATTAACAACACTTTAACAGACAAACGAAAACCTGGAGAAAAATTAAAAATCTATTGAATACCATTACCAAACACAACACTATACCTTTTGAGGCGAGGAATAATATCCTGTCTCCTTGGTATAGCCCCCAGTTGGGGCTGTGCCGGACACTGCTCTCTGGGCATCGGGTCAGCAGCTCCGTCACCACATCTATGGTGCCCTGTTTTCCTGCGCGATGTTGTGCAGAAGCTCACAGGCTAAAACAATGTTGCAGACTTTTTCTGGCATGTATACCGTGGCTCGTGTGTGTAGCCCACGTGTGCACTGTTGCTCGGCTTAGAGGTCTTCTAAAAGAGCCAGATCTTTCAGGACTGTTTCCTCGGATCAGGGAGGCGCCAAAAATCAGGGTAGCAGCTGTCCATGCTCCCGCTATACGTCCTGGGATGCCATGTTACATCCTGCTACAATCTGCATTGCCCAGCTACGTCCTGCTGTGCCTTACAATGCTGTACAGTGCCCTGCTATGATACAAAGAACTACTACAAACAAACTCTTCATTCTAATCCCAACCGTTCTTCAGACACCGCCTACCAAGAGCCTGGGTCTGACCGAGGTTTCTTCCTAAAAGGAAGTTTTTCCTCGCCACTGTCGCACTGTTGCTTGCTCTGTAGGAAACTACTGGAACTGTTGGGTCCTTGTGGATTCTGGAGTGTGGTCTAGACCTACTCTATCTGTAAAGTGTCTTGAGATAACTCTTGTTGTGATTTGAGACTGTAAATAAAATTGAATTGAATTGAATTGAATCTGCCATTGTCAATAAGTGATCAGCTGATGACTTCTCCTTCTCCTTTTGCATTCTGCACCGCAAGTCCACACTGACTTGCGTACATGAGTTGGGACCAGATTTACATTTTTTTGGCATCCTACGCTCAAGTTCAAATTGATAAATGCCTAGCTTTGCGAAGGAATCGGCGTACACCTGTCCAACGCCTGTTTTGGGTCATATACACATTTCACAAATGAGGGCCAATGAGTGCATTTCAAATTCAAGAACACTTTTCAGCCGCACTACTCCACCGATTTATCGTTAGATTTCCTGAAGAGAAATAAGAGTTTTTTTCAGTAGTTTTCACACACTGTTAAAAAAAAACACCCCACCAGTTTTCACGTTTGTTGCCATAAACATTGATGAAAACCTTGTCTCGAGGCTCAAGATAAAATAACATTTCTTCTTCAAGAATAAATCCACTTTGATGGCCCTAACTTTCCGAATAAACACCCATAATGAAGAGAAATGTTCTCATGTTTCAAACAGATGAAACAACCTGTCATGGGCAGCTGCATGTGATGCAGTTATGTCCTATGCCACTGCGGCAATAACAACCTCAGTACCTTTAAAAAAGGATTGTTGTTCTCCAAAACAACGGATAGCGTCATCTAGTGGGATCAGAAAATTAAGACAATGGTTCATGAAGCTTCATGAGGCTTCATTTGACTATCACTTCTCCCAACTGAAACGTCATGGTGCACTAGTAAACTTTTACATCACTGCAGTTGATGGGAAATTAAGAACTGGGGGCCAGTGAGGAAAAATAAGTTCAGGTGCTAAGTTGTACTCTAAAATCCAACTTAAACATCATAGTTTGTCCTTGTAAAGAGTATAGTTAAGAGAAGCCTGGTACGCCATTCCCAGGAACTGAGAAGTTGTCGATGGAGAGGACAGTTGCCACCAAAAAGCTTGTTTTGCAGTGAAATGGAGTCTGGTGATACTGCAGCCACTGGAGAGCAGCTCACCCTCATCCTCCCCAGTTTGCAAGGGGATATCTTATCTGAGCTTGGAAGACTGCCTAACGAAGCACGGCTCTGCATTCAAGTCATTAAAAATTAACCAGGTGACTGATTTATTTTGTGATGTTTCCTGAAGAATAGGGAAGGTTGAAAAGGTTTGTTCTGTGCACTTACTATAGAACGAAGTTCATCAATCAGACATTAAAGGAAGTGAAAAAAGAAGTACGGCATGAAGACAAATATAATTATTAAAAAATTGGAGGAGACGGCCAGCCAGTTTCAAGTGTGATTGAAGAATTGGACAAAGATTTGGACTGTGAAATATGGAAAACAGCAAATGGTTGCCAACAGCTAATAAGGGCTTGACAGAAGCCGAGATTAGTGCCAGACTGCAAACTATCAGGAAAACAAAGCAGCATCTTTTCCTACAGTGCAGGGCCGTGTAGAGCAGGCAGCCCTTGTTTGTTCAATCACTGATTTCTCTTAAATTACGTCTAAAAGTCACCTTTGGATGTGTGCTCATTACAACTTAGCATGTTGTTTTTCTCTGCCTGCTTCCTAATTGATTGTTGCAAGGTTCAGTTTTAACTCATGTAAAGGGATGGTCACTTTAGTTGTGAAACACTCTGTTGACTGCTTTTTGACTCACTCATCTTGCTGGAAGTTTGGTCTGCAAAGGGTTTTCGTTATTATGTACGGAATAATTACTAACCTGGATTTTTAAAACTGTCATCCCACAAGCTGGGCTAAATAAATATCATTAGCAATGTCAATGTCAGTCCCCCACTGGGGTCCAGGCTGAAAGATCTTAAGCAGGCCTGGAATTTCATAATTTTTGGGGCAACTGGCATGAAGGCCAAGCCCTTCAAATAAAACAATAATTTTAAGTCAACAGAAAGATCGAATACAACTTAGTTTTACTACATTAATGTTACAAACAATTGGCTGTGAGACTCTTCGGGCATTTAACACTTTTCAGGCGAGTGGGCCAGCTAAGTCAACTTTGTAGCAATATTCAAGCAATGCCTAACAAGTTTCTTGTCTCATTTGATTGCACATTTATCAAACTGTCTTGCAGCTGCTCAGTCCGCTCAGATTTTACTCATAGCTTTTGCGGCAGTGGCAGATCAGGATACGTTTGATTGGGTCTTCTGGTTGGTTAGATTTGTGTCAAAATATTGATATCAAACATCTCGGTTTTCCAATGGTTCATACCATGCTGGAAAACCAGACTGAAGCCTTGCAGCGCCGGGAGAGTGAGGCAGACAGACAGGGCTAGCTGGCTAAATTACCATTCGATTATTTGTCCATCTATAGAGTTAACGTTACTGATGAATTTGCGGGGTAGCCCAGAGTTGTTGACCGTGATCAAAACAATCACACTAAAAATAACTGAGCATGATGAACAATGTCATTATTTGACAATTTAACCCACTAAGAATTAGCTTGCTAACGTTATGGACCAATTAGCAGTGGCTACTTGTCAACCAGCACCTTTACAGTCGGCACCAAAGCAGTTTTCCTCCAGTACTGATACTGTTACCATTATTCTTATGTCTCATTTGAAGTTAACGAACCACCGAAAAAAGTTTGGAAAACATTATTTTAAGGAACGAAAAGAATCTTTGATGTTGGATCGATCAATATTGAAATCAATCAATATCGCTAAATAAGGTCTCTGCTGTGTGTTGCAAAGTGGCACCGTAGCAGTCGTACAACAGACACTTTTATAAAACACGTATTGACAGGAAAGTACAAGGGGGCCATGGCCCTCATGGCCCCAAGAACTACTTGGTTGATTGCCATGAACCTTTGTATAGACCCCCATGTTCCCAGAGGAATCTTCACGTCTTTGTAGATCCACTGACTTTTCCTCTGACACCATCCTGAGGTCAGAGTGAAATATCTACACAACTGTAGGATGGATTTTCATTGAATTAGGGTCGCACATTCATGCGCGTAATAATACTGCTTTATTGATCCCTGCTTTATTTCTATAACACCATCATCTGGTCAACAATTTAATTTATTTATGGTTTATTACCAAATACCTGCAGGACTAAAGACATTCCCATCAACTTTAGCTGTACTTTGTATTTAGTGCTAACGTACAAATATTAGCATGGTCAAGCTTAATTGATGAACAGGGTGACCATTATATCTGCTTCTGTGCTTCTCTTCATAGTTGTCAGATTCATCTACAAACCCTTGAAGAGGTGGCTCAGGTTTTGTCATGGACCAGCTCTTATTGCCGTGGTCCTGCTCAGTGCCCTGCTACGCCCTGCTATGCCATGAACTACCACAACTATTCCTAGTCAGAGTTCAATTGTCTTAAGTTGAGGCTGCCTTGAGCCCTGCATGAAGATATACAGCCCTCTCATTTATACAAATACCTTATTGGTACACATCCTTCTCCAGCGACAGCAAATGGAACGTCATTTCCGTGCGGATGACACGTTCTGCTGTTTGTAGCTATTTCCAAATTAGTTTACCAATTTAAACCATTTCAATTAAAGATTTTTTCACTTTGTTTGATCTAATGCAAACGTAATATAGCCCATGGTTATCAGAGTCAGTTGAAAGCACCTCAAACAAATTAGCCACAGCAATTTAATAAGAGGCCGGGGTTGTCATCACTCCGGCTTCACTAAAAGGGTAGCAGGCAGACACCCTGTGACAATAATTACATTGATGTGGGTTTTAATAGGAGCACAGGCGTCATGACTGTGTTGTCAGATAGCGAAAATCCTCAAATCTTCAAATCAAAAACTGTCCTGAGCTAAAACGAGTGTGAGAAAGAACGCAGTGTGTTAAACATGGATCTCAGGGATTGGGTGCTTTGAAAGCCAATGAATGTATCCTGTTCTTATACGTAAAGCAGAATTTAACAGCAGACATTGAATAAAATGTCTAAAAAACTACCAATACTGACACATTAAGCTGTTTCCATCAGTGGCATTTTAAGGTGGGAACTATGTAGGGGCGGGGCTAGAAGGGGGGCACAGGGTGGCACTATCCCCCCCCCGAAAGACAATTGCCCCAACCCCCAGTGCTATCAATCAGACAATTGTAATTTCAATTGGATTAGTGTACTCACTTGGCTGCCTGTTCTGATATAGAACTTCTTTAAGATGAAAACAAGTGAAACTAATAACGAATGTGATTATTTCTGTGATTATCGGTCCCCTCTGTGCCACCCAATTTAAAAAATCCTGGAATCAACCCTGAAAAATTTGGGGCTACTACTTTGAACGGATACAAAACCAGAATATATTACAGTTTAACATAACACACTCATTGACATTTTCCACACAGTTTAACACAGGTGATAATCCGACAGGCCACCTTACCTGTTCTCCTCAACTCCCTGTTCTCATGTGCTGTTCATTTGGGTAGCTATGTTTACCCTCAAGCCCAATCCTAGTGCATTGTCCTTCATCTTAAATTAAACTGGATAATCCCATGTTGCTAAGGCTCCTAAACAAGCTGGGAGTGTTGCCCTACAAATATAAATCTATTTTCAATTCAATCTCCAACCTTGATATTAATTTCAACTCATTTGATGCTCTGGTATGAAAACCATTCCCGTCTATTATAAAAGGTTTTGCCCGGAAAAACAGACCCCCTGGCCCCTGTTCATATGAATCATAAGAAGAATTTGGAAATCTCAAACCTTTACACTCAATCTGTGAGATGTTAATTATTGGTGATTTCAATATTCACCTGAATGAGACCTCTGATCCTCTAAGTAACCTTTTTGGCTGTACTGAAATATTATTATTGATTATGGTTTCATTCAGTTTGTTATTGAACAACAGTCAAACAAGTTCATTTAGCCGACTTATGTAGCTTAGCGTGAATTCTTTCAGGAAGACCTAACACTTAATCACTGCTCACTTCCTAAATCAAATCAGCTGTCGGAGGCGTTCCCCTTCCTCCAGAATTGGCCACGAATTCCAACGGCCAATCACAGCGTCACAACCCTGCCTTAGATCTGTTTCTCTCCTTGCTGCTGTCAGCTGTCATTTCAGGCAAAGCGTGCACGGCTCCACCTCCCCTCCAACCTCCGGTCAACATCACCAAAACTCACCCAGGGTATTCCTACTGCGGGATGCTCCGTAAGCTCCTTCGGTCTGGTCTTTGCGCTCCTTCACCCCTACCACCAGTGTCTAGACTCCAGTACACACACATACACACACACCGTGAAGGGAATAAATTCCCTGGTGGTAGGAGAAGCTCCTATCAAAATAAAAAACCTTTTTATTCTCCATTGTTTGAAAAAAGGACTGAGTGTAGTTTTCACAGTTGGAGGTGAAACACTGTGTGCTGCACATTGTCACCAGAGTTCAGTAAATTGGGCAATTTGCAACTGGATCCTGAGAAAGTGTTACAAGAGTACTTTTTTACCACACCTACGTGTCTTTTTCTGCACCAAATTCCTGCTTATTAGGTTAAAAATTGAGTACCACTCAGTCAACAGGAAGTAGACAGAGGTCCGCAAAACAGGACAGATGTAGAATAACAGACCACTGGGCAATGACAACAGCAACTGATAAGTACTCAATAATTTGTTACATGAAAACATTTGTGATGAAGACATGTTGGGTCTCGTGCAAGAACCACAATGCATTCTTAAGTGGCATTGTAACGCTGCTGTGGACCAGGATCTTGGTCAAGATAAGGGGTCGACAGGGCTGACTGGGGTATCATGTGGGCATACTGTTTTTAAGTGCTTTTGGCCAAAGAGGGAGAAAATGGAGTGATATTTGAACAAGGATTTACATGCAAATCTGTTGCTCAGGATGGGTTTAAGAAATGTGAGTCATGCTTTTGCATGCAATTAGCTGCAGAATATTGTGCTGGATGGTTTTTGTTATTGGAAGAAAGACGGGATCCTTTCCATAATGTCAGACAGGTAGCATAATAATCTAAGCCATTCAGGAGTGAAAACAGAACTTTTAGTGGACCAAATTGATAAAAATTTGCCCCATTTGCCCCATAGTGTTACATTGGAGCCCTATCTGTGGCTGCCGGATAACGCGTTCAGGCTTAATACTGGACCATTTTCAAAGATTGTTGTTCCTATCAGTCACTTACACACAAAATCATAGGAAAATAGGGTCCAGGAAAAATTCCCGGAAAAAAAACCGTAACACCATCACCATAATGATATTTGTAGTAGAATTGGTGCTTGCAGAAACAGAAGAAGAAGCAACTAACTGTGGATAATAAGCAAGCTGACATAGAAAACCATGATTAATTCACAAGCTACAATTATATTCTAGTTAAAGAAAGTAAGGCAATTAATGTGAAAAATGACTTTAAGATAATTTATACATTTGTATAAATGGCCAAATATCCTTTTTTGCATATTAAAGTTGAATTTTGAGGGTTTGGCTCTGGATATTGGGCCCTAAAGCCCAAAACTAATCTGACTCAACTTAACCTGTCCCACTTTAGCCCTTCTTCTGCGTTTTTGTTGATCCTCAACTAGTATACTGAAATGACTCAAGGAGACGAGATACTTGGTTAACAGTTTAGGAAACAGTATTGTAAAAAAGTACAGGGTAAGCAATCAGAATTCTTTCAATCCAGCCCTTGCAACAACAGCCTCTTCAGAAATCTGACTCCCCTATCTCTATGTCGTCCTCTTCTTATTCTTTCCTCGAGCTCATTCATCCGGTCTTCCATTCGCAGTAATGCAGCGTTTTCTTCACCAGGCCAGAAAAGTTTCCATACTCCCTCTAGCGTCATCTTCTTTATTTACATTTAGCACCATTTCCTCTTTCTCTAGCACTGCTGAACCACAGTAATTTATTTTAAAACTGTAAACTTTCTATGACCCATTGGCCTTGAAGCCATACAACTATAGCACTTCTAAGTAAAAAGACACTTCTGAATGATAAAAGACATTTCATATATTACAACATTAAAAGTGGTGTATTATTTTATTCAATAGTCACATTATTCTAGTGTTTAGAAGTACACTTGCTGTACATTTTTTATCTGCTGTGTTATTTATGGGAATTATTCACACAAACCTAAAGCATTGTTACTGCTCCTGTCTGCAGCATCATATGAGATGTATCAGTCAGTGTAAATTAATGTGTGATGTAGGTGTAGGTCAGGTGGAGTATGGTGAGTTGGTGTTGGAGAGTAGGCTCGGCTCTCTAGGAGGAGTAGGTTGACAGCATGCAGGATGATGGGACCCAGTAAATCCAATGATGCCCTAAAGTAGGCCAGCTCATTGCTTTACACAGGCTGTTCCCATGAACCATTTGTACACATAGCTACAAAAAGTAGTAATGCACTGTAAATCCAATTAAAAAATGTGTGTGTATTCCACTAGTTATAACTGTCAACAGAACATTGACTGCTGCTGTAGAAGAGCGTGAAGATCGGCATAGGGAGGAGGTCGAGGTCGTCCATAAACACAGCGCTGTCCAATAGGGGAGCGAGTTTGTGGTCCAGAAGAAGATAAGAGGAAAACACAAGACTTTCACCAAGGACACGGGTGTTTGTACCAGGAGTACTACTTAAAGTCTGATGTTTTAACCCAAATCACAATTTTTTTTTCTAATCTTAACTAGTTGTTTTGGTGTCCAAACTTAACTGTTGTGACCATAGGATGGTCACTTTTTGCAAATTTTCTGCAACTACCTGCAAAACAACTATAACCTCACGGTGCTCTGTACCCGGCTCACAGTCCCCTTTTTTCGGCTAATGTGAATTGTGACTCTTGTGACCTGTCATCACATGAGATGTGGTGCATACGTTTTTGTATAATATCGTACAAACCCGTTCATGAGAGGGAGTTGATTTGCAGCCTTTCCCACAATGTTCTCAGACAACTAGAGATATTAAAGTAAGAGCTACAATGGCAGAAAGAGTTTAGGGAAATCTTTGCCAGATGACTAACATATCATGTCAGGGCACAGTACATAATGGCATATCACCTACTAATACTTGCACAAAAATAGCATACACACACACAAGTCACACTGAGTCCCAAACTCTGAGGAAAATAACTAGTTTTCCAAGTCAATGACTTAGAATACACATCAAATCAACAAGAAAGTCAATGATAGTGTAGGCTTACCCCATTTTAAAGGTCCCATGGCAGGAAAATTTCACTTTGTGAGGATTTTTAATATTAATATGCGTTCCCCCAGCCTAACTATGGTCAGCCAGTGGCTAGAAATGGTGATAGGTGTAAACCAAGCCCTGGGTATCTGGCCCTGCTCTGCCCAAATTGGCCTATCTGAGCTTTCATTTTCTCAAAGGCAGAGCAGGATACCCAGGGCTCGGTTTACACCTAATCTTGCCCCTTATGACCTCATAAGGAGCAAGATTCCAAATTGGAGAGAGAGGCTTTCAAACGAGCAAAGTGGCAGTTGGTCAATTTTATATTATTGTTGCTCTTTTCTCTTGTTACATTTTTATACATCTCATTGTATATATTCTTGGCACATTAACATATATATTTTGTTAAAACAACATAAGAGAAAGAGAAAATTCTTGTTCTCAATTGCATAAATCCTTCATTAGAACATTTGAAAAACACACTTAAGAGAATCCAGTTATTTAACTACTGCAATTACAGGAAACTCAATTTTTAAGGTGCACAATCTTCACCCCCAGTATTGCCAAAAGACAATGAGCCCAATTCTGCACAAACTATGACAGTATAAGTCTCAGGTAGATTAATTACACATGGTGATTATCCTAGTCTATCCTAACAACTGACTGTTATTGTGGATAGCTAAAATTTTAGCAGAAGGAGCAGCAACCCCTATGTAATCAGTTTAATACTGAATACATAGGGGTTGCTGGACGAATAAACTGGAGGAAATTCACAAAATAATAATATATCAATAATTGGCAGAGACAATATTCTAAACTATGCATATTTTTTATATGAGAATATTTATTATTTTTTACCTTCATGACATGCAAAGTATTACTATTGTTACTCTTATTCTTCTTTTTCTATTTTTTATACATATTTTGTGTTTTTCTTCTATTCTATGTCTATTTAATGTGCATTCAGATGTGTGTGGACTTGTTTGAGCTACTGTAACAAGGGAAATTACCCAGTGTGGGCTCAATATAGTGTATCTTATCAAGTTTTAAGTTCCTACCTTAAACCTGTCATTACGGAAGAGAAAAACGTAACAGCAACACGTTATGACGTAGACCGTTTATTGTAATAAAAATACGTTTGTCAAGTTTTAACAAGATATTATCATGTTATTACAACATACAAACCCATCAAATTATGACAAGAACTTTTTCTTTTCACATTTTAACAAAACGTTTCACGTAAAAACGTGGTAATTTATCGTTTTACATAGAACTTTACACGTTAGTGAAACTAGTGTATTGTTACAATATCATTAGTCTATTTACTGCAATAAGTCAGTTAGTGGAGGCGGACTTTCTCTGTCATCATTATTGTGTAAATGTGGGTGGAAGTTGGGTTGGGAACCGGAGGGTTGCTGGTTCAAGTCCCCATTCATACCAAAGTACGAAGTGTGGACTGGTAGCTGAGGAGATGCCTGTTCACCTCCTGGGCACTACCAATGTGCTCTTGAGCAAGGCACCGAACCCCCCCCTCAACCTCTCAGGGCGCTGGTCCTGCACTGGTAGCCCACTCACTCTGACATCTCTCCATTAGTGTGAGCATGTGTGTGTATTTCAGTCCTGTGTGCAGTGTGTAATAACAACAGTGTTAATTGCAATTTCTAAATTAAACAAAATACATTATGTTTTGTTAATAAGGTCTATATTTTCAGATAGGTTTTCTTTTTTTGAATACAAAACAAAAAATGATCAAACAGTAATTCCAAGGAGCCCATAGTTGTTTTTCCGGAAATAGCCGAAGGTGGATGACGCCTCACGAACGTGTATGTGGAGAAAATGTGAGGGATGCCGCTCTGTCAGAGAAGAGCCGCCGCGGACGGGCACGGATACCGCCGTCTTCCCGGGAACACTAACCCACAGTGAGAGAGACACTGTCCGGCAGCGGAGCGGGATTTTACCTGACACTGCTTTAGGACCGGACCTTTTTTCCGAATCCACCTCGGTATTAGAGCAGGTGTTGCGGGACTGGAGGAACTGGGAGACTCTTTTCCAAACTGTGTCTGATCTCGGGACTTCCCTTCTATTCTTGTAATCACCATCTTTTGCCGAAATGCAGATGTCCTGGAAACCTTAAAATGGTGAGTTATGGCATCCTTTTGCAGAACTGCTTTGCTGTGCAAACTGTCAGAGATGCAGCTGTGACTATGTGTGCGTCCTGCAGGCTGGAAACGCTGCATGCAACACTGGAATCACACACAAGTCCGTCAGCTCTCACTTGCATCTGGCATCGCAGCCTGCACTGACAACCCACAATCTATTAAGAATCAATACATTGTTTACCAGTAAAATTACATATCCAGTCTGAAAGGGAACGATATAAGCCTACTGCAGCTTGTATCCGTGCCTTTCCCATATTATCCTAAATAGGGATTATGCTTTTGTTTGTTTTACAAAGTCAACTTTGACAGGCATATGTTGTTAACGAAGGCTTTTCTGACAGATCGATATTAATTTGTAAAAGTAGTATTAAAATGTATGCTTTTCATGAAGAGTCTGTCGTAAAGAATTGAAATGAGTCAGATTTGATATTCTGTGCCTTTTATGATTCACAAATATTCCTTCTTGCATCTTTTAAAACGCAGAATGCTGAGGTATTTACATACACAAAATAATTGAAAATATTTCCAAATCAAAGCACCCATGTACAAAATGACATGTCTAGATCAAATGTCCTTTGCATAATTATAGCATTATTTGCATCATGTATTAGTGTAATTAGGTCTTGCCTTTCATAACAGGGCTCTCTGTTCAGACTCTCCGGTCAGTCGACCGTGGTATGATATTCAAATTATAATGCACTGGTAATGTGAAAAAAGAAAACTCACTTTTAAGAACTGCGTCTTGCTGCTTTGATGCATTTATTTAAGTTGAAAAGCATGTTTGACCCTTTGGAAAAACAGTGCCACTTGCAGAGTATTCTGTAATGCATCCATGCTTTCAAAAATGTAAGCCTACAGAATGTGCAACACCAGCAACCCCTCAAGTCCATGGCACGTTAGGAAGAAACACTATACATAAGAATGTGTTACTTGTGTAGCCTATAAAGCAAGCCTGTTATGAGAAATGAGAGTATAGTCTAGTTGCTGCACAAATGATCTACTCTGGATTGAGATTTAGTCTGAGCCATGTTGTGTTGTCTGTGTGGCAGCCCGTGTGTTTCATGCTTATTATTAGCCAGTTATTTTGTATGATTTAGCTCTCAGTGCTGCATCCTTTTGACAGATTTCGAAAGCAAGAATAGCAAGCTGTCCTGTTCATGCTCCGGATGAACAAATCCAAATGCTTCAGGACTAAATAAGGCACAGGAAGCAAAGAAAGGAGAGTGCAGTTCACCTGGGTTTGACAGAGCCTTAATTAGGCTGGATGGAGAAGAGAGAAGGGGTGAGGTATAGGCGGAAGGAATGAGTGCAACAGATGGAGGGAAGGGGAGTGAGGGGCAGGGAGGCTGGAGAAGAGCTGAAGTCACAGAAACAAGAAACAAGCAGGCAGAGAGGAGGTAGAAGGAGTGTACTGCGTGTTGTTCATCCACCTTGATAAATGCATGAGCTGGATGCCAGCACTGTGGATGCATAACGGAATGCAGAGAGAGAGAGAGAGAGAGAGAGAGAGAGAGAGAGAGAGAGAGAGAGAGAGATAGAGAGAGAGAGAGAGAGAGAGAGTGTGTGTTTCTTTTCTCATCCTAATGAAGGCTGCATGAGGTTTGGACCTGAATGTTGAATGCAAACCTGCCCTTCACGCCCCACACACACATATATATATATATACAATTCATACTGTATACATACAATATTATATAAAGTATGTACAGACATATATATACACATATACAAATATATATATACCGACAGTATATATGCATATATATATATGTCTATATATATATATATATATATATATATACTGTATATACTGTATATTTTAAGCAAATTTAAAACAGGGGCCCGTCACCTGATGCCATGAAGCCTTAAAATACTTTTTTCCCATAAACTTACTGTTCACGTCTGTACATTTTCACAAAAGGACTCGTTCCACTATCAAAATAGTGGCGAAGGCGTCTTGTGCCCCTGCTCAGTGGGCTGCACTTTGTCTATCATCCGGATAAATTCCTAAGCAGTTTTGGCTACATGAAGTGCCACTGAGCAACTCTCATAGGAGTTAATGGGGTTCCGCCTGGAACGCTGTATCCCAATCTACTATTACATCCATGGTTTGTGCTTAAGCAGTATACAAACTGTGGTTGCTGTGGTATGTGTCTGTATGGCTGTAGCCGCTGTGGAGTTCAAGGTATATACAGTAGTTGATCCAACTAATTAGGCTTGGTCGGGACTCTTGGCGTCACTTTTTGACGCACTTGGTCAGGACTAATTTGGCGTCATTCAGAAAAAGTAAGCTGCGCCTAACTGACTTGTGGCACAAGAACGGGACAGTTAGGTTTAGGAAAAGATAGTGGGTGTGGGGTTAGAAACTGTACGAAGAATGGGACATGAACCTCGGTCTCCTGGGAAAAAGTCCTGTGTTGTTTAGTCTTGCATTGCTAGACCACAGCTCTGCAGAGGAAGGTTTGGGCCCTCCACACATAAACGGTCAGTTTTTTTTTGCATTTCATTACACCAATCACAATCGTCTTGGGCGGCGCTAATCTACAGCTTCAAATAAGGTGAAATTGTTTAGGTGGAACATTTGCACCCTGTTAAAGAAAACCTACAAACAAACTACAGTAAAGTGCTCATATTGTGCTTTTTGTCTTTTCCTCTTTCCTTTATTGTGTTATATATCTTTTTTGTGCATGTAATCGGATTACAAAGTGAAAAAGCTTAAAGTCCCCCCCCCCAAAGGGACTTACCATCTCCAACAGAAACACAGCTCACAAACTGCTCCAAACAGCTCTATTGTAGTCCAGCTTTTACTTCCTTGACAAACGTGCGTCACTTCATAACACATGTTATAATGCTCGCCTAGCTGCTAGCATGGCACACCCTCATACTCTGCAACTTACTAGCTACAGTAGCAGGGCTTAACTAGCTACTGCGCATCAGCAACTCTGAACAAAGATGGAAAAGAAGTGAGATGTCTCACTCTGTAGCTAAAAAAGAGAGCTCAACACACAGGGTGAAAAGAGGAGCTGCAGCAATGTGCAAGTTTTTTGAAAATTAAACCATGTAAACCTATTCTGATATAACCTCTTAACACAATTATGAATCTGAAAATGAGCATAATATAAGCACTTTAAAAGGAAGTTGACTGCTTACACATACAATAACATAAGCTATAAATTAGCTGTATACATGGTTAAACGCAATTTTCCCTTACCAGTGAATCAGTGTGTATTTTGTCCGCAGCAAATCCCCCCCCGAAATGGTAATTCAGACGCTGAAAGACACTGACCCACAGGAGCGTTTTCAAGCCTTAAACCTGAGAACAGAAATATTAAACACATCAGTAACTTTGTAAAAACGCTCGTAGTTCTGTGTTTTGAACAGTCGTGGTTTTAAACGTGCCGCTAACGTTGGAAAACGGCTGTCTGGTTATGTTAATGCACCAACACTTTTTATTTAAATTAGAAAAAAATTGGGGTTTGGGTTAAAATCCGACGCTACTTCACTTCGCTGTTTTCTTTTTATTTTCAAACGGGACAAGGACCCCGATCTCCTGGGTGAAAGTCCTGTTTTTCTTTACCTATGGGAGCGAGGACTGTCTCGACTGAGTCCACATCGTCATGGTCCCAGCCCAATCTCATGGCAGTTTGTGAAATGGTCACACTATTTATACATTTTATTCGTGAATATGACACTTTAATGGCGCTAATTCCGTGCGGTAAGCACAAATTTGAAAGTAATTCAATGGGAAGCATATTTCGTTATCACAGAACGATTACGGTAGCTGACGAGGCGAAAGTCCATGCACAAAGGTTGGTTGTGGTGGTGGATGGGTCTAACGACACAGGACTTTCACCATGAAAAGCGGGGATTGTGTCCCGCGTGTTGCAGTCCCTTTACGTGTTTCCCTTCCTAACCACAAGAGTCCCATTGTTGTGGGGCGTTTAATTCCCCCCAGAGCAGGTTTGAAAACCGTGACTTCTACACGAAATAAACAACTAAATCGCGACTTGTACACGAATCAACTGGCGTGAGACCGGGTTGCATTGTCCACATGGTCCTTTAAAGATTTAAATTAAAAGATGGCAAAAATTGCAACATTGTCTTGCCATTCTTCACATAACTTAGATTCTGATGACGTTAGAGCCCCTGGAATTTGGCACATTAATCATTAATAAGCAAGAAATATGGAAATGCTGTATTGTACAGTATATGTAACATATACTTTGAAAGTACTGCCTAAGGGCTCCAAATCCACCCATTTAGCATTTTATTTGGGCCAGTAAAGACAAATGTGACAGCTAATTGTGGCTTTGGAATCTATTGTACACTGCTTTATCTGTACCTCTATTCATTTTCATGGCTCTAAGAGTTTTGATCAACCCTAAAAATGGTTTCCCGCCAAAGAGGGTTTTTTTAGGGTACGAAAATGTCCCAATGGCAAAACAAACTATGCAAAAAAATTATTTTAAATAAAATGCAATAAAATGAAAATTCTTTTTGTGGTTTGTAATAACATATACTGTACAAAAAAACCAAAAATAAACAAAATCCTCCTTCTGATTTCCCACGTTATGACCCCCAATATCATTTGTTCACTGCAGGAATGGGATTGAATCTGCAAACTTGTGCTTCTTTGTCTTGATCAAAGTTCTTGTTGCTGTTTATTTTACAGCTGTATGTGGGCTGGCTTCCCTCCATCTCTGCTCACACTCAGCCGTCCTCTCCACATTGATAAATTGGGTGTAATTTCAGGGCTGAGCAAGTATGAAAACATATGGGTGGAGGGGGCTGCAATATTTTGGCAATTTTGTATATACAGCATTTCCATCTAACTTAGAGTCTGCACATTGAGAAAAGAGTACTACAGAACCCTGCAGGCTGGAACCAGACCCATGGTCAGATAGTTCAATGCAGGACCCTAATGGTTCTACAATTAGCCTGTTTAGAACGTTTCTGTAGTAACATGTAGATGGTGGCTACTTGAGGCCAAAACCCATAGTTGAGAAGGATATAAGTCTGATAACAATATGTCAGTGATATATCAGTGGAGTTTTTAAGATTTTTTAGTTTTTTCTTTTTCTTTTTTAGAGCATCTGCAGCAAGACAGGAAATTGGAGCGAGAGAGAGACAGAGGGGAGAACATAGAGCTAGAGGTCACCCCAAAATCTGTAGTTTTAATTAAATTCTTAAAGCTCATTATTTCTTCTGGGACCATTTTCATGGCTGTGAACCGTAGATCATTGCCGCACGCACAAAAGAATTCCTATACATCATTCCTCAGCAGAAACATCAGTTTTCATCATTTTCTCCTGTTAACATGAAAGAGAACAGAGAGCAGATGCCAGGCACTCTGTTTTTATTTAGCTTGTGCCACAGTTGTTTCCCCAATGAGATCAGATTACAGCAGGTTGCATTTCCTGCTGCAGCATCTTCAAAGAAAAGCATATTTCTTAATCAAGTTTTGTAACAACACAGACAACCGGTCCTGGCTATCATTCCTTCTCATCTGTCTATAGTGTACACATGGTTATTTATAGGGAGTTTCTCTGTAAGTACGAACAGGGTGTTCTGTACTAAGAGAGCTTTGCTCTTTGTGATGAGTCCCCAAATTGGCAAAGGTTAGATGATATATCAACACATCCTCACTCCTATCGTGTAAAATATGCACGCTCTAGATAGTATGTCAACTTATTATACATCAGAGCTGTTGTCAAGACCACCTAAGTCGAGTCCAAGACAAGTCCAAGACCAAGACTAGTCAAGACCGAGTCTAAAAAGATTCTAGTCCGTGTCCAGAGCAAGTCTAGGACAGAAAAAAACATCTTTTACATGACAGTATCAAAACAATAATTTTGGGTTTCACTTTCCCTTCAATATTATTATCAACATAATAAAAACACCTGGACTCCGTCAGACCAAATGCCATTTTTGGCAAGACCAGTGGCTAAGACCAAGACAAGTCAGAGTCCATTGAATAACGGTCTTGAGTCCAAGACCAGACTCGAGTACTACAGCCCTGTTACATAATCAACCCGTGATTTTTGGTCGATGGGTCAAACAACACAGGACTTTCACCCAGGACACCAGGGTTTGCATCCCGCGTGTCACGTTTCCTAAACCAAACCAGTTATTGCCCCGCGTTGCGGAAACGTACATTTTGCAAGCCAACCCGCAATCCGTTCCTAAACCTAACTGCATCAAAAGTGACGACAATAGTCCCAAGAAAGCGCTTTTAGATATGACGCTAGAGGAGATTTTTAAAGTCTTGGTCTTGGACTTGTCTTGGACTCGACTAAGGTGGTCTTGACTACAGCCCTGATGTATAACAAGTTGACATGCTATCTAGAGCTCAACAGTGTGGTTCCGGAAGTAAGAATCCCATTCATTTTCTCCATAAGGATTTGGATTATTAGGGTTGGTGAGGCCTTCCAGGGTAGACCATGAGCTATAAGATTGTGCTCCTGTAAAAGTCGGTATAAAATCAACCTAGTATGAAGTATTTATGATGTCATGAAGTACTACACTACCCAGCATCCTAAGCGTTACAGCCACGTTTGTAACTCCCCGATTTAAGTTGAGTGCAGATTTGGGTCATGCATGCGTCACTTTGCACCAAGTACCACATTAGATGCTAACGAGAGACTTCTGTAATGTCAACACAGTAAAAATGGACATACTTATCAAAGATGGTTCACTGCTGGCTACAAGTTAGCATCAAACACAACAAAGGCTGTCAGTTGAATGGTGTTTTGAGCTAACGTTGGCAATCAAACTATCATTGTTTTTTTTTTGTAATAACAAAAGTTTATGATTTCATGAATTTCACAAATTTCAGTATGACACGTTATGCCATAAACCGTTAGAATCTGAGCATGTGCGACTGAAATCTGAACTTGACTCACATAAGTGTGACAACGTTGATTGGTGAAAGTTACTTTTAACATGAAAACGTTTATCGTACCCACAAAACTGCAAACGGCCATGGCGAACTGCTACCACTGAAGTCTCTGATCGTTTCTGTCTTTCTTTGCCCTTTTCAAAATGTTATTTTGCGCTGAATGTTTTAGGGTCACGATTAATCTCGTAGCTGGTTGGACTTTTTCCAGGCTTAAAACTCTTTGCTTAAGCATTCAATGTAATGTCAATGTCGATCTTGAATGCAGAGCCGAAAGCAGAGCCGTTCAAAAAGTGGGCGCTCACTGTTGAGCTCTATTGTCATACCAAATGCATACACTTGCACTGTATATTCAAGACAATATTGAAAGGGAATTACATTTCATTTCAACTTATCTATTTTGTGGTAGTCAGTAATTATGTACATGCAATCCTGGAGTTTTTAGTTTATTAGAGGAGCGCTGAACTCATTTGATAGGTGTGGACATGATTGGATTGGAGTGTTTGTCTCATGTCGTGGTGTTGTTACTCGGCTGATTGACCTATCTACAGAACAGTCCAGCTCATCTCCTTTCATTCCCTGGATGGAACAGGACCACAATAGCCGGGCCTTTCAGTGAGACTCTCTATTGTTTGCTGTTCAGCCAAAGTGTGGCCAGCCGGTGTTGTTTCATCACACCTCAGAGCCAGGGCAAGATCCTATCAGCACAGACAGAACTGTAATTTCCCCACTGTCACACAGGATGGTTGCTGGTATCGAAAGTGATCTCTGCAATGGGTATTTGGCCTGTGCAGTTCTTTGAGGATGTTCTGCTTGAATAACGTAATGTATTTGTAATTGAAACAGGATGTTTGGGTGGGACACAACCTGCTGATCATCTGTTTAGTAGCAGAGATGCCTTTTACCAGAACACACTACTACAACAAGTACACCCTGTTTACATAGACAGTTCAGCCCTGTGTGATCTAGGTGTATTTATATAGAAGCATTCATGTGACAGGCATGGCCGCATCAACCTGTTAGGAGAAAATTAGCCTGACAATTAAATTATATATTTATACATGTATATATAGTACTGTGCAGAAGTCTTAGGCAGGTGTGAGAAAATGCTGTAAACTAAGAATGCTTTCAAAAATATAATTAATGATTTTTATCAATTTACAAAATGCAAAGTGAGCAAACCGAATAAAAATCTAAATCACAGTCAATTATTACCCCTTGCCTTCAAACCAGAATCAATTCTTATAGGTACACTTGCAAAAAGTCGGGCAACAATAAGGATCGTAGACGCAGTGGTCGGCCAAGGAAACTGAAAAACACATCAAGCTTATTTCCCTTCGAAATTCGGAAGATGTCCAGCAGGGACATCAGCTCAGAACTGGCAGAAACCAGTTGGACCCAGGGATACCCCTCCACTGTCTGGAGAAGTCTGACCAGAAGGAAACATGGTTTGTTTTAATTTGCAACTTATTCCAATGTGCTAGTTTCGTTTGCTCCAACATCTTCATTTTGAGAGGTGCAACAGAGTCTAGAGTCATCTGTATGCAGGTCAAAGCACCATCTACAAATTTATCAATTTGGGAGGGACTAAAGTTAGCATAAGATTCCTCTGTTAGATGAAGAGGAAAGGCATTGAATTAAATGCTGTTGGAGTATCTTCCTTAAATTTAACTAAAGCACTGTCAGATTGGCATCTAGTGTAGAAGCTTCTGCATCTCAAATTATGCATTGATTGTGGCGTAATTGCCTTTTTTGGTTTGGCGCACAGCTACGTGGGCCAAAATGTATTAGTGATAAAAATCTGTGAGGCGCCGAATTTGGCGCTTGCCTTTACAGTTTGATACCTGTGGTATGGTGGAAAAGAGGTTACAATAACCATATTGTAACCTGTGATACTGGTTAGCCAGATGTCAGGCTTCTGGGGCGTGCCCCTGGTACTCCAGCAGACTTCCAGGACTAGAGAGGGAGGCCAGGCTGGAGGTCAAGCCCATGCCCAGGCCTCACAGACAGCTGATCCCTGTGGCTCGCACACCCCTGGTTGTGGAGGTGTTAATATTTAGTTCACTGTTTGATGTGACATTTGGTTTAACATTTTTTATTCCTTTTTTTTATTTTTATATTTACTTCTTTTTTACAATATAAATGCTGGAATAATGTTACATATCATAAAATTGTTTCCATTTCCACGAGATTTCCATATTGTCAGAAAGCACAGCCCACTCAAACTGCTTTAATGTCTCCATGAAATTAAACACACTATGGAATAACATCAAAGACATTTGTTATCACCAGACGTGCTAACTAACTTGTAATATTTTAGTTATTCAAGATAGTTCCAGATGAATTTCAGGGAAGCAATTTTTCCTCAACATGAATATAACTGAGAAATAAATCCTTCTTGATTATCTGTCCAGACAAAAACAAATGGCGTGAGTGTGGCTTCTTCATGGCAATGAGCGAATATTTTATCAAACACAGTGACTCCCTTCCGTTCCAATCTAGTGACTGTGTCTGTCCTCTCTCTCTCTCTCTCTCTCCTTTGTAACTGGCCACTCCTACACCTATCTGCGTCCTTTTAGAGGGAGGCTCAATAAAAGCCCTATAAAAGACACTCCATACGCTTGCCTTTACAGCTTCCATATTGCTACCACTGGCTTGGTACTGCACAGTCATAAATATCAATCCTTATTTCATAACGAGTCATTGCAGATAGGATGTGTTCCTTTGAGTGACTGGGTTATGCTTTACTTGGAATATTGTAATTGAGGAAAAATGAATTATCTAATGCAGCTAATAAGTACAGTATCAATTAGAGCTAGGAGTGGGAAATATATTGATATTATATCAATATGGGATATATCTTTGATTTTGAATATTGTAATATTGTGATATGTGACATAAGTGGTGTTTTTTCCTGGTTTTAAAGGCTGCATTACAGTAAAGTGATGCACTTTTCTGAACTTACCAGACTGTTCTAGCTTCTCTATCATTTGCCCTTTCCCCACATTACTGATGATTATTTATCTAAAATCTAAGTGGGAAGATGTTTTGTTAATGTTAATAATATTAATATTTTGTCAAGCATATTGTGATATCTGAAATGTGTGATACCTAATCAGAGCCCAGCGTGATGTTGCATTATACTGGTTCATGTTTTCTGAAGACCTCATAGTAGGAGTTCCTCAACCAAGGCTTGGTAGAGTCATGCTGTGAACACAATCACACTCAAATACTGGACGTCAATCATGCGCTACATGCTCCAGCTGAATGCACAATGCATAATACACTAATACATTGTAATGTTTGATTACATTTGATTATTGGTGACCATAACATGTCTGTTATAATATCCTACATCCTAGATATCCTACATTCTAGATTCTACTTTTGAATTCAGGTACAGTGAACCCTCGCTATATCGCGATTCACCTTTCACTGTCTCGCTGCTTCACGGATTTTTGCCCAGAAGAAAAAAGAGAAACAACTACCAATAACTATGTTCTTCTCTCGCAAAGACACACCTGAATTGCGGGCGGTGCTGAACTCCGCAATTTGAAGCCTTCAGTTCGTATTGATGATTAAAATTATTATTTTACAGTACACAGTACTTTTATTTTTTAAACAAATGCCTGGGCCTCTAAAAAAGTTTTTGTTCTTTGGTTCAATGTATTTTGGAGTATTTCATCGTATAATAACAGTAAAAAAAAATAAAGGTTACTACTTCACGGATTTCTCCTATGACGGGTTCTTCTTGGATTGTATTCCCCGTGAAAAACGAGGGTTCACTGTACATTTTTTGAACCAAAATGGTCTACCGGTGCTCCCCGGGGGGCGGCCACCACAGTGGCGCTTAAAGCTATAACGCTTTAGTATTATAGACCCGTAGCGAGGGAAAAGTCACTCCACCACCCTAAGCACCTGGGTGAAACAAATCCCAAATCCAGTGTCTCTCTCCGGTGTGCCATGTTGTAAATTCACATGGATTCTCATTGGCTGTAAGTGTTTCCACCATTAATAAAAATCACTCTGAAAGCCATCCCATCAATAGCCTTCTCCACTGTCGTCGATAGTTGGACTCCACCAGTTGTTATTTTAACGATAATTTTTGGGGGCAATTTTAGGTTTTTATATACAGAGCCCCAGAGGTGACATGGTGGGAAGAAAAAAACATGTACTGAGGACAACCATCAAACTCGAGATCTTGACATTCATGGAGAAAATAAACTAAACAAAAACATTTAGCCTACTGGAGACGCGTTGTGCTTGAAAGATACGGAACTACAACCTAATTTATTTTTAACGTTTTTATTTTTATTTATTCATTTTTCTTTATTTATTTTTTACTGCTCCATGTCAAAGTCAAGATCTCACAAATTAAACTTGAGATCTCGCAAAATAATTTTTATTTCTTTTTCGTATTTTTTTTTTTTCCTCCATGTCACCGCCGGGGCTCCATAATCATAAGATAGGATAGCTGAGGACAGAAAAGGGGAAAAGGGGGGGGAATGATATATGCCAAATGGCCATGATTTGGACTTGAACCTGTGGTAAGGGCCGAGCCTCTGTTAGAACTTACTTTAACACATTTGTTTTTATAGTTATCTTAACAGTTATTGTTCTTGGTGTCTTAGTGTCCTCATGTAGGATTCTGTTAACCTGAGGTGAGAATTTTTTTTAATTCATTAATGCAATACAATGATCTTGTGATGCCTTTTCATGAGTCATGAGCAAGAGTCTATGTTCTTACTCGGTGCACCATCCTGGTTGGCTGGGAGAAACCTGCAGCCTGATCAAGGACGCGGCTTGTCAGTCGGGGTGCAGTGAGCTGGGAGAAGTTGGTCTATCATTCATTGGAAGGGCCAGGGTCATTTATATTTAATAGTTACAAACAACATTTTACTCTAATTTTAGAACGTTGTAACTACAGCAGACACAAGCATACTGTATGTTCATATACAGATACATGTATTGCCATTCGATAAATTACAAGTTGTAAATGTTGTAAATGTTGATGCAGCCACAACATCTACACAGGCAACAGCAGTGCATGCAACTAATGCATGAGAGCTGCAAAAAGAGGATGGGATGGGAACCTTGTATGGATGCAGGCGACAGATGTGACCCATTATTATACTTTGTAATAATGCAGGAAAGTAGAGATACAGGAGACAAGCAGGATCTACCGATGCACATTCACGCTGTAAGTTGATACGAAACAGCTGTCACTGTTATGTTCACACCCTTACCTGATGAACTGAGAATTCTACAAAGGCTTCAACCACTGATTCAATCACTCTAATGAATGTGTTCATATGACATTTTACAAAACCATTGTACATCAATTCGTATGATATTATACAACAATATGGCGACAACAAGTCTTCTGTTTTCCCTTTAAAGGTACTCTAAGCTATGTTGGGTGACGTTGCTTCTTGTTGAGGTTCGAAGTATTTTCAAACAAAACGAGACTAGCCCCCAACCCCCACCCCCAAAAACTTATTTTCGGTTATTGGCTGGAATGCTGGAACACTGTCCATGGGACAGGCAGCTAGCGGATAGCGAGGATATGTTTTTTACAGTATGTTCAGGGGACAGGTAGCTAGCAAATAGTGAAGAGATGCTTTTTTGCTATGTGTTCAGGGGACAGGCAGCTAGCAGATAGTGAGTAGATGTTTTTACAGTGTGTTAAGGGGACAGGTAGCTCACAGATAGTGAGTAGATGTTTTTTTACAGTGTGTTCAGGGGACAGGCAGCTAG
>NC_048415.1:26968498-26972563 GCF_013103735.1 Etheostoma cragini
CAGATAGTGAGTAGATGTTTTTACAGTGTGTTAAGCTAGTGTGTTAAGGTAGCTAGCAGATAGTGAGTAGATGTTTTTACAGTGTGTTCAGGGGACAGGCAGCTAGCAGTTAGTGATGAGATGTTTCTTTAAACTGTGTTCTGGGGACAGGCAGCTAGCGGATAGCGAGTAGATGTTTTTACAGTGTGTTAAGGGGGCAGACTAGCAGATAGTGAGGAGATGTTTTTTTAAGCTATTTTCTGGGGACAGGCATCTAGCGGATAGTGAGGAGATGTTTTTTACAATGTGTTTAGGGGACAGGCTGCTAGCAGATAGTAAAGAGATGCTTTTTGCAGTGTGTTCTGGGGACTGGCAGCTAGCAGATTAGATTGGCTATATATAGTAAATCCATAAATGCAATGAATTTACAACACAGCACTTAGAATGTCGCCCTGATTACTGATACCTTCAAAGCTCCTATTGGCTCAACTCTTTCTAACCAGTAACCAATGAGCATAAAACCAGATGTCTTTGGCTATAAGAATTATATCCATCAGTTGTGTTCCAATACAGCTGATGTGTACAAGGTCATAAGGTGGGTTTTCACACAATGGAAGTCTCATGCCCTTTTGATATTATGTAAAAAAAAAAAAAAATAGACTTCCTCTTTCATTTTTAATGTCAGCAGTTTGCTAATACATGGTGCACCATTTTCACGATGCTCAGCACCAGTTGAGGGCTTCAGCTGGAGGACAGAGCAGGTCTGCTTATTCATGAAGAGATCTGGCTGTGGCCCCTGGGGGCCTGCTGGAACAGCAGGCATTATCAGTGGTAAATGGATCGGAAAAGGCTTTGGCCAAGACAGGCTCACCGCTGCCTGATTTATGGCTGGCGATGCAACAAACAGTTAGCCATGTTACCGGCAGGGATATAAGCACTTTCATGGCCACAGTTCAAGTTTATTTCAGCTATAAATTCTGAGAGATATGGAACAAAAAGAGCAATTGAATTTATGACACAGGGGATGTTGTTTGTAAGCTGCCAGGAAGAAGCTGTGTTTTAATACCCTGTGGACAAGGATGAACGGTCATTGTGCTCTCTTATCTCTGCTTTTTGTCCAGCACAGCATCAAAATAAATATTTTTAGCTGACAATACAGCAAAAAAGTAAAAGATCTTGGTGTCTAAAGAATAAAGGTATTCTCACACTCATCTAACCTATGTCTCAGGTGTCCAACATGAGTGTTTCAAAGCTGATATCAATACGAAGGTACGTCAAAATGCAAGTTTGTAAGAAGAAGTTATTCTCTATTATTCTTATTCATCCAGTCATTTACTCATCTGCCCTCTACCAGCTTCTTTGAGGCCATGATACATTTAACAGTCACACACAATGGACTGTACCAGCATCAAACACTCACCTCCTGTCTACAACATTGTAATGAGATGGTGTCCTTTGCATGCCAAATCTGTCAATCTCCTACTGCCTTTTATCCAACTACTGCTAACCGCTGGTGGAGTTTGTGACTGTTAAGGAACGACCATTTTACACTCCACGCAAATTCACGGCTGTGTTTCCAAATCCAAGCAAGTGCATGGATTTCAACCAAAAACACAGTTTCTGGCTTTCCTTGGCCTAGAAGGCACCCATTTTGACAGTATTTTCACAATTCTACTATACAAGTGACCCAATTTAAAGATATATTCATCTTACCCAATATCCCTTTAACCCTCTGAATCCAAAGCCCTTTTCTGTTGTTTTCACTCCCAGTATTTACAGGGCTATGATATTAAACTGTCTTGGCATTGCATGACATTTTGAACAGACATTATGGATGCCAAAGGATGAAGCTTTGCTGATCCTCAGACCTTTCCTACAGCGCCACTTTCAGGTTCACATTTGTGGTTTTTAATCAAATATCTCAACAGCCATTGAAAGGAATGCCATAAAGGTTATGACATGCATCAATATGCCCCTCAGGATGAATTGTAATACAGCATTGGGCCATATATAAATTAACATTCTTTCTTTTCTTTGTAAAATAAATCTGAATAAGATTATGACCAGAGTAAGCTTTCAATTGCCATGAATGTTTTGCATGTTTAGTGCATACAGTACACATATTAAAAGGAAATAAACAATTAAGCAAAGTACTTCAACAGTCAACAACATACACATGAAATATAACATATAATATATAGGACTAGACAACATCAGATATTGTTTTGGAGTGGAGAGAGTATGGGAGGAACACCAGCTCCAACACAGATTGTTCCGGAATTGGGAGTTTGTTGCCTTAATGTTAGGCTAGCAAGTTTCTTCCAGTACGGTGACACTGTTAGAGTAGTAACTCCCAAAGATAGCCCAGTTTAAAGTACAGCTGCGAAGGTTGAAGCGTTTTCTTTATTCCCTGAGCCCAGCAGATGGCGCTCTCTGTTCAACAAAGGGTTGGAAGCACACTGAATTGTCTTTCCTAGAACCTTTTTTGTAAAAGTCCCATGACATGGTGCTCTTTGGATGCTTTTATATAGACCTTAGTGGTCCCCTAATACCATATCTGAAGTCTCTTTCCCAAAATTCAGCCTTGGTGTAGAATTACAGCCACTAGAGCCAGTCCCACAATGAGACTTCCTCAGTATGTGCCATTTCTGAGTCTTTAGCTTTGGCCTTGACCAACTGCTCAAAAGGCAGAGCAGGAGACCCAGGGCTCGGTTTACACCTATCGCCATTTCTAGCCATAGGAGGGCTGGGGGAACTCATATTAATGTTAAAAAAACAACAACAACTCAGAAGTGAAATCTTCATGCCATGGGACATTTAACTTAAGAGCGTCATATGGTGGGCTAAAAAAATTAAAAAGTTAACCAAGCTTCATGAGGCTTTACTTTATTTGGCCATCATTACCTACAGGAGTTTATAAAGGCTCATGTAACATGCTGAGCCACTAGGAAACACCTCCAAAGCGTATTTCCTTTTTTTTCTCTTTGGAAATAGTGTCTCAAGGAAGCTGTCCCAACAGGCCTAGTGTGAATGTGTGTTTCAATTTTCATGATCAAATATCAGCAGAACTAATGGCATTCACATCACATTTAGCTGTGCTTTGGGTTTATTGTTAATAAGTACGTGCAAGTCCAATTAAACGATACACTAAGAAGGTGACCATGGTCAACATTACAGCACCTATCTAATTAATATTGTAGGCATGCCCACATTAGCATTTAGCTCAAAGATCTGTAATCTGAACCCCTGGTGCAGTGCACGTTGAAGATGTGTGTGTTTGGAACGAACGCTTACTTGGCTTGTAGTGTTGCTGCTTGTAATTCATCAAAACCAAATTGTAACCCAAAATGACTTACAGAAGAACCCCAGACCACTTCATATGCAACTCATATGCAAACACAGCATGGCCTACCACTGACTGTGTTCTACATCAGAGGAAGACATTGTACAACTATAAACTGGCATTTAATGAATGGTCGTGATTGCTTGTGGGGCCTGCAGTGCCTCCGGAACGCAGGGCAGACGTGCCCAGTGGAAAATAGGGGTTAGACTACTGATTTAAGTGGATGACATCTGGTAATTCCTGCTTGGGTGCAAAGAGGTAAACAGGCCAATTGTATTGAATAGCATCTCCAAAGAAATTGAATCTAATGGGCGGTTTTTCAGGACATCTGTTGCTGTGTTTAGTGAAGAACCTGTACAAATAGAACTACTAATTTCACACTTTAAGGTGCGAAATAAGCCTTATAAAACTAACTTTCTGTCATTTTTGCTAAAACTGACCCTATGTTCAAGTAGAACTACATGAAGCAGGTCTTGGATCTTCCCAATCCTACCTATGGCACCTTTAAATGATCAGTTACTCAAATCAGCAGGGGTCTCTGCACTTAATGAGTCACCTTTTGCATAATTCAGTTTGTCTGATGAGGGAACACTGAATATTCTGTTTCAGGAGTTGTTGAGTCTGGTCGAGTGCTTTTCTAACCTCCCCTGTGGAGAAGCAGTAGATCAATGAAAGCGATTGCAGCAGGCAGGATAAGGGAACAGCAGCAGGCTGGATAAGGGAAGTGTCAGGGTGTGAATCAG
>NC_048415.1:26972573-26974546 GCF_013103735.1 Etheostoma cragini
CCCCCCCCCCCCCCCCCCCCCCCCCTCCTTGCTCTCGCCCTTATCACTCTTTATGGGCCACAGACTGTAATCAGTTCCTGACATTTATTGGCCGCTGCTTAGTCTGCTGGACAGGATCACATTTCTACTCAGATTTCCAGTATCCCCGCGGTGTTTCCTCCACATTACACATGGAATTAAATTGTTTGATTAGTTTTGTTTCACCCGACTCGGTGTATCAGGGAGTGGCTGCAGCCAGCTGGGTCTCCTCTTATGAGAAGCCGTCTAGTCCAAACTGCTGTATGTTCCGCATGAGCACATTGCAGTGTCCAAACTGTGACCTCTGCCATCATCAATACATGTATATTGAGTATCACTACATTCATTTTGTATTCCCAGGTAGCTGCATGTATTAAGATGCCAGTATACTCACAAGCGGAACATTCCAACTGACTCGTATTCTTGTCAGGGTGAGTGAGGTATATCTGGTATATTATTACTGATTACTTATATCTCTAATTGTATCTACATATTAACTTAAGATTATGTTTTTATCATGGATTTTTATTTGATTTTGGCTTTGTCTACACACAAACATACAAACAGAGAGAGAGAGTTATCAACTGGCTGTAGAGACAGACAGAAAGACTCAGACAGAAAAGTCAGAGTAGAGACATGCTCAGTGACCACCAACTGGCTGTAGAGACAAGAAGACTGAGATAGACAGGTCAGAGTAGAGACAGTCTCAGTGACCACCAACTGGCTGTAGAGACAGGAAGACTGAGACAGACAGGTCAGAGTAGAGACAGTCTCAGTGACCACCAACTGGCTGTAGAGACAGGAAGACTCAGACAGACAGGTCAGAGCAGAGACATGCTCAGTGCCCACCACAGACAGACAGGTCAGAGTAGAGACATGCTCACTGACCACTAACTGGCTGTAGAGACAGGAAGACTCAGACAGACAGGTCAGAGTAGAGACATGCTCAGTGACCACCAACTGGCTGTAGAGACAAGGAGACAGGAAGACTCAGACAGACATTGCTGCCGAGAGAGGAGCGTATATGTGCTGCTCAACAGGGGAGGTAGAGACAGAGATACACTTCCTCCTCCACTATGAAAACTTCTCTCCACTAAGAGATTTACACATTAAAATAAAATGGCCAAGAAAAAGTCAACCTTCCCAATGGTAACAGAAAAGACGCTGAACGTTTTCCTAGAAGAAGGGACAACAGGTCCACTGGCAGCTAAATATGTGTCTGCCTACAGGATCCTAAAATTACAGCATGGTTTACTATCGTACTGTAATTACGTTGTACAAAACTGTAAAGTTTTACATTGTGTAATATAATTGTTCTGTAATGCATTGTGTTGTACAACAATCATACAGTATAGAACCAATGTATATGAAAAATCTGTAAATTTGACAACAAGATTTTGTTGTTCGTGCCAATAAAACAAATTGACTTGAATAAAATTGGTAGGGACAAAGAGAGATAGACAAAGAGAGATATACTGAGAGAAAGAGAGGGACAAAGAGAGGGACACAGGTTTGTGTTGTCAGACTGAAATTATGAAATTTGAAAGTGGCTGTCAAACAATGTTGAACAGCAGTCAATACCAAGCTCATAAAGTGAAACTTTCATGCCATGGGACCCTTAAACACAACAGATACACCTGCTATCCTCACTGTTTTGGATAGTTACAGTAGAACATGTCTATCATTCTCCACACTTCTGTTTGTTTTAAACTACTGTACATGTATCGTATGTATTGGGAGGTGGCAAATCTTTCCATAAAAATCTAAAGCTGTTGGACTGATAAAAGCATCCACCTTAATCCTACCTTCAGCCAACTTTAAACAATGAATGTCATCTCTCTGACTGAACTTCATCTTTCAAAAGGAATAATGTTGGAAATACTATATCGGTATCTGTGCTACTGGTCCATCACTGTTGTAAGCATGGATGATGAGGGACACTGGAGTCTTCATAT
>NC_048415.1:26974646-26978350 GCF_013103735.1 Etheostoma cragini
AGTCAGGTTGATACACAGCCGACAGCCCTATTGGACAACTGTTAGAATTCATATTATGGCAAGAACCAATCAGCTAAGGAAAGAGAAACGAGTGGCCACCATTACTTTAAGAAATGTAGGTCAGTCGGTCTGGAAAATTGCAAAAATAAACACATTGAATGAGGTGTAACCAAACTTTTGGCCTCTACTATACAGTATATGCTTGTATATATTTGTTTTTTACAAATTCGCCACAAATGTGAAATGTTAATGCTTACTGCAGTTATAGAACATCTCAGCATAAATGCAATACAGCCTGCTTTACTTATTAATGCATCAGTGTAATATTCAATTCAATTTTATTTATATAGCGCCAAATCACAACAACTTGCGCTTTTCATGAAAGAGCAGGTCAGGACCGTACTCTGTGATGTTATTTACAGAAACCCAACATTTGCCACCAAGAGCAAGCACTAGGCAACAGAAGCTAGGAAAAACTTCCTTCCTAATATTAATTATACAATAAACATACTGCATATTCATTGAAATGTCACTTGCTAGATGTAGAAACACTGACTGCATCGGGTCCATATATAGCTATGTATAAAACACAAAACACAAGGTAGCGGTAGGTTTGATGTGCGTTGGATAAAAGCAGGTGGCAGGTCATGAGACTGACGGCGGGATCGTGACCGCTCACAGCTCAATCCTTGAATCGTCTTAAGAAGAAGCTGACAGTTTTTGTGAGTCTGTTCCTGACTGATAGCACACTATAGAGCTCTGAAAGCCTTGTACAGAAACAGGCACAAATGTCTCCATGCTGCTGCCAAACACTATGTTCCTGCAAGCTGACAGCTCCCCCCAGAACAAAGACACCATGAACGCATCGCGATACAAAAGAAACTCCCGGCAGAGCTCACTTCTGTCGTTTTCCCTGCAAATTCTCTGTAAATCTTCACCTGGTGCAATGGTGAATAATGTACTTAAGTACAAATTATGCTTTAGTTACTAGTTACTTTACACTAAGATTTCTGCACATAAAAAAATGTACTTTGTAAAATCTTTTGTAAACTAGTCAACTGACTAGACCATTAAACGCAACTGTTTGGATCCTTTACACTTTCTAAAATAAGAGTATTTTTCTGCATTAATACATTTAATTCCAATACTTTAAGTACTTTTTCCTGATGATACTTGACTATTAACATTTTCAATGAAGGACTTGTACTTGTTAACTATGTCTATTAGGACTTTTACTTAGTAAATGTCTGACTACTTCTTCCACTGCTGCCTTTACCTAATTGTATTCATTTAGTTATTATTTTGGGTATTTTCCAGATCTTTCTGGAAACAATATTCTGTCTCTTGCGTATCTCCTGGCAGTGGGATTGCCATGGCATCATACCAAGTAAAGTTAAAACACAATGTGGGGTTAGAAAAATAATTAAGCTTCCCTTAAATTGCAAGTTTGAATATTTTTACGGCTAACACACAGTACATATTAGTTTGAGCCCCTGATGTCATGACAGAGTGTGTGTGAGCAATATTGTTACATGTGAAACTAAAGTTAAACCCAAGTGCAGACACAAACACAGAGCCAAATGACAGTTTAACAGGTTTAATCCATTAAATCCATCCAATTTTTGTCATAAAGTTGTAATTAATGTTAAAATCCACTATGGAAAAAACATAAGTAGTCATATTCAGAATAAATTTCTGAATTGAGTCAGAGTATTTATATAGAAAATAAGGTAAGGCCATTACATTTTCAGGTAAAACAATGTATATTTGTACCACTTTTCTTCTTGTAAAAATTTGAAATGGGTCAATTTGACCCGAATACCATACAAAGGTTAAGAAGACAATTCAAATAAACCACTGTAACAATATTTCTAATATATAAAATAAAATAAAAATTTGGGTTGAAACTAATGATAATCTTCATTTCCAATTAATCCTTCAATTCATTTTCTTGATCAAGTGAGTATTTGTTTGTCTCTAAAACATCAGAAAATGGTTAAAAAATTCAGAACGGCTGAATCATAAATAGGGTTAGGAAATATGTCGATGTTATATCAATATTGCGATAGGAGACTAGATATCATCTTAGCGCTTAGATTTGGAGATATGTGTTTTCTTATATGCTGCATTACAGTAAAGGGATCTCATTTTCTGATCTTACCAGACTCTACTAGCTTTTCAATTATTTACCTTTATCCAGTCATTAAATAATTTCTGGTGAGTATTTACTGACAATCTCATTATGTAAATAACGTTTTGTTAAAGCACAAATAGTCAACCATACAATATCGACACTGAGGTATTCCAGCAAGAATATCTTGACATTTGATTTTTTCCATATCGCCCAAACCTAATCACAGATCAGAATAAGAATATTCATCCTCTCAGGGGAAAATTGTTAAGTTTTGTTAAGTGCACAGTATAACAATAATATAACATGTCGGGAATAACAAAAATAAATAACATCAGAGAATCTTTACTTTTTTCAAATAGTTTAATAGAGATTAATTTAATAGTTGACAACTTGTCAAGGGTTTTATTTTGAAAATGACCACTAAACGACCATTTCATTTTCATCAGAAATGACCCAAATCATGTCAGATTTATAACACAAACACTTTGCAAATTCGTTATTTATTAATTTTTTTTTTTGGGGGGGGGGTGGGGCTTTTCTGCCTTGACAGGACAGCTAAGTGAGAAAGGAGAGAGAGAGAGAGGGGAATACATGCAGGAAAGTGTTATAGGTTCGACTCTCTATCAACTGAACCAACCCGGCCATGCTCATTTTCCTGTTGTTTACAGGAGTTTAGTTCAAGTTTAGGTTGCACACACACTTTAACACATTTAATTATCACAGCCTTGGCATAACTCCACATATGCTGCATTTTTATTTTGACAGGAATATGGATCTCTAACATGACCATAAAATTACATTTTAAATGACATTCAAATTTGTCATCAACTATGCCCACGCAACAAAAACTTCAATTTGACTACATCATTTGAGTTTAAAGAGCCCCTATTATAGATTTTGGATCATTTTTGTGTATCTAATAGATGCATAGAGTACAAAAAAATCCCATTTCACTCACAAATTTAGCATTCTCTCTTACAGACAGCATTTTTCCTCAACTGTCCAAAAAGCTTCACACACATTCCTGTTCAAAGTTCCTGAATTAGTGATGTCACTGATTGACTCAGACAGAGTTTTTCAGACAGATGAACTGCAGCAATGGACAGTTGGAGAAACATAAGCTGTTTTTTTGTATATCAAAGCATGTAAACCTATTCTAGGAGACTCCAGGAGTACAAAAATGATGCTAAAAAGGCGGCTAGTGGGGACTCTTTAATATTGACAGGCACAGACCTCTACACCAAGTGTTTAGAACAGCAAAGTAAAATGCAAATGTAAATGTGCTGTATGTATATATCGCTTTTCTAGTCTTAACGACTGACGACCAAAATGAGTCCTAACTTAAGCTACGTTCAAACCAAAAAAAGCAATCGGGCGATTTGACACAGGGTTGTGCGGCGGTGGGAGTGTCACTTAACAAACGGGCAATTTGTGTAACATTAGGCTCGTTCGAGATGAGCCAGGTCTGCGCAGAATCGATCACCGGCGATCTGCGCCCGTTGCATGCCGGTTAGATTTGTGTCCGACTTGATCCCGACTTGCTCTGACGTCATGCACACGTGGGCAACGG
>NC_048415.1:26978450-27002216 GCF_013103735.1 Etheostoma cragini
CCCCGCCCCCGCTGCTGCCGCCTGCTCTCGTCCACTTTACAGGCGAGGCGCAGTTCATCTCGAACGAGCCTATTCTGTTGTTGTGTTATTTAACCCCCCCAATGTAGCACTTGAACTTCACATTAATGTATAGGGGGGTGGAGGGTTGCACTCTTTGCCTGCAACGACAGCTGAATAGCAAGGAGAGAAACCGATTTTAAAAGCAGGGTTGTGACTCTGTGATTGGCCTTCTTCATTTGTATAAGACTCTGATTGGTTTAGCGGGAAGGCAAACGACTCCATCAGCTGATTCGAGTTAGGTAGCGCATTGAATAAATTAGGTTCCCCGAAAGAATTCACGCTGAGCTATATTTGAATCTGGAGAGACTAGTGACAGTTATACACAGCAAAAAAGTCCATATATTAGGATAAAAGCTGAATTTATTTAGGAGAGCACTGATTAAAAGTTAGTTCTTCCTCAAAGAATTTACACAGAGCAAC
This sequence comes from Etheostoma cragini, assembly GCF_013103735.1. Classification (NCBI taxonomy): domain Eukaryota; kingdom Metazoa; phylum Chordata; class Actinopteri; order Perciformes; family Percidae; genus Etheostoma; species Etheostoma cragini. The sequence goes on from NC_048415.1 coordinate 26,978,931, forward strand.
ATTAGATCTTGGTGTTTCCCACCGCAGTTGAAGGCAGCTTTATTTCACCGGAGAGAGAGAGAGAGACAGAGAGAGAGAGAGAGAGAGAGAGAGAGAAAGAAAAGATCAGCTATTACACAAACTTCCGAGCAGTTCAGTTTTTTTTTTAAGCTTTCTTGTGGCAGCAAAAGAGGCAGTGATGTTTCCTGTTTCCTGTACAGGACCATAGCTCAAACCCACAACAAGTCTAATCTCTGGTTACATGATTGGCCACCTCAGCGTGACGTGGTGTTTCTCCAAAAGTTGAGTCCTTCTCCCCTTTTTTTTTTTTACTTAGAATTGTTATCCCAATTCTGTGCCACGAGAGTAATGTTTATTGCACACATGAACTAAAACAAAACACAACAAATTGCCAATACCAAACATAGATTCGTTTTTGGCACCCATAGCACAGTGCGCATCCCCACAAGCCTGTACACATAGAGGCTTCAATAAAGAGAGGGGGAGCATTTCAGCTCTTTAAAACCACTTTTATACGTTCTATGCTTAAAATAAAAACTAAAAAAGTTGCGTTTGGGATGCAGTCGGCTCGTAAAATTAAATTAGAATCAAAGTCATGAAAAAATAAGTATGAAATCAAAGTTTTTAAAAATGAAATAGTAGGGAACTACTAGAACTGTTGGGTCCTTGTAAATTATAGAGTGTGGTCTAGACATACACTGTAATCTGTAAAGTGTCTCGAGATAACTCTGAATTGATACCATAAATAGAATTTTGAAAATTTAAATTGGAAATTTCATAAAGATTAGTGCAGGCCTAATCCCCATTCAAAATAAATGGAAAGACTGGGTTTACATTCATTTTATTATATGATGTCATAAACTACAGTGTCTGATTGCACCATAATGGTTTCATCTTCTACATTTCTACAGTTTATATTGAGTTATGCTGTCTTGGTCTCTTACACTGCCTGAGGAGTCATTTTGAACACCACAACATGCAGAGTGCTGCAGTCAGGCGGTTGGTGGTGACTCCACAGGTGGGCTATTGGTAGCCAGCACATAACAAAAGGGGACCTGTGTTTGGGAGAGCGCCCCCTTTGAGGAAAAGCACAGAGAAGCCAAATCCGTCAGCCAAGAGCAGATTGCATTGGATCAGATTCAGAATGACTGTCACTGTGAAGAAATTGCACTGTTCCAGCAGGAAATAGACACAACAAAACTAGAATACTTCAAAATAACAATGTAGAAAATGACAGAGGCTGACCCCAAAAATACCATACAAATAGAGAGGACACCACCAATCACAAATTTCCCAATTCATATGGTGCGTATGGTTTTTATCCAAGGTGCCCAAACAGACGTGAAGGCAAATTTACATATTTACATTCAGTGTTTCTCACCAAAACACATTGTGTGTTTCCTTGAGGTAAATGTACCAAGACACAAACAGCGCTGTCCATGGTTCTGAAACAACAGTGAATGCTAAACACGTGTAGTTTGGCGATGTAATTTACGTGAATATAATTAGCCATGTGGACCGCTGGAAGACAGAAAAGGACAGTTTGTCTCAGCAAGCAGCTGAGTTTCAAGAATTTGCCAGATTTCAAGATCTGTGGCAAACTATAACATAAACAGTTAGACATTCAGACAGCGTTCATTTAAAGCTTGTTTGAAGGAACTATTTGTGCACATGTAAAACAGCAGCAGTGGATGAGGGACCGACAGAGCAGATTGAAATATCAGTTTTCTATCTTTTTGCATGTTGAACAGGTGTATTGGCTGTTTATTATTGCACTTACTAGTTTGCACTTACTAGTACTGTTATAACATGAGTCATGTTCACTTCACCGCGGCCCTGCTTGCTGACTATTGCCAGTGTGTGTGTGTGTGGAGCGTGGACACCGGGATGCCGTCCATTTTCCAAAAAGCAAAGCCTGTGTGCCAAATGAATTATGCTTAAATCAGCATGATCTAAACAGGAGAAACAAATTCATTCCTGGTTGCACAAAAATTTACCCAGCCGATCTATCGTGCATATTGATTTGACACAACATTGTTACACTGCATATACTGTAGATCTAAGGCGCACCAGAGAAGTGTTGATATTTACATTTTAACCCTTGTGTTGTCCTCCCGGGTCAAAAATGGACACAAATTTGACATTTCCGTCCCTTTTTCAGACTTTTTTTTTAACCCGTTTCACAGTACTTTTTTAGAATTCATGGTCAATTACCCTCATTTAGATAGAATTATACCTAGTATTTGAGTTAAAAAAGCAGAAATGATTCATTGTTATGACTAATAGTTAAGATCAGAGGAAGGTACGGATGAATTTAGTCAGGAATGAAAGTGATCAATTGTACTTGGAAATTTGGCCTTTTTTTAAAGGGGTCAAATTTGACCCCAGGACAACAGGACGGTTAAATATAACCTTTCCCAGTGCCTGCAGGTGATAATAGCATTGCCTACTGAAATAGCCCAAACCTGATTTTATCTGACGTTATCAACTTATCTCAAGAGTTTAACCCCTATGCACAGTTCCATTGTGTTATACAGTGGACATTTGTAGTTAACTGAGAAGAAAAACTTGTTGTTAATGCCGCATTTTAACTTTCTAATTCCCTTTCTATTGTCAGTTGGCTTTTTATTCTACACGGCTTACTTAATCTCAAAACATTCTAATTAAGCCTAACAAGTTTATCTTGTATGTATAAGATACTATCTCACATGTGGGAGATAAACTTTGGCTAAAATTGCCTGCATTTGTCTCCCCCACCTTTCCTTTCACAGCTTCCATAGATGAAGGATAGAACACGTAGCTGTCATGGGAGTCACTCGGTGTGGTGACATTTGTGGTTCCTACAGTAACCCAGCTCACCTAAACCATCAGCACTAAACAAAGAGCTTTGATACAATCATTTTTTAATTCATTTTTATATGTCAAAACCTGCAGCTTTTCAGATGTTGACGGTCTCCGAGCTTCCTCTGACAGGCGGCTTGCTCGGCGGATCTTTATCTCTAAGCGTTTCAGCACATGGAAGTGTGAGCTGCTGTGTTGTTGAACACTGATCAATCTCTGTTGCTTTCTGTGCAGATTTGTTGTTAATTAGCGTTTAACTCTGCTTGCGTGAACAAGAGGCTCGCTAATAAACTCCCTGCAGATTTATTTGCACCGCGTTGAAGTGGATCACACAGTACACTTTGTGTTTTCAATCAAAGTACACGCGAGTCATTTCATCAGCATTCAAATGGAGGACAGAAGAAGGCAAACAATGCTTTGTTGTGGATGTAAGACGGACTAATTGGTCAATTTATATTCTAAATAGCATTTATTCCTGTCTTGTCTCTACAGTCACAGTGATGGTGCTGTTTGTTGAGGTGTAACGAGAGGCCGTGTTAAAAGCATTGATTATCATCATTCCTAAAATGAAATGCTGTGTGACATGACGGTCGGACAATGATATTCCAACACATTCTCACCACCACCTTGTAAAATATATATGTTAAAACAAAATGTGTTATTGGAGACCTTAATCGTCATATAACACACGCTTGGTTGGGACTATTGGCGTTAGGTGAAGGATAAGCTTGTGGCTGGGTTTATGGTTCCAGGTTTTACGGCAATAACGGGACGGTTAAGGACACGTGCGGGTGAAAGTCCTGTGTTTGACCCATCCACCACCCTGAACAACGTCCCTATGAGGAATTTCCCCCTTACATACTCTCTAAGCCCCGTCTACATGCTGCTCTCTCCAGTACGTTCTACACACACGCCAAAGGGTGTCTTTCTTGTTGCGTCACATGTGGACAGCCACTGTCCAAACATCCATATTTAACGCAATCGGAGTGAGAACGGGTTGGCCATTCCTGCATGTTGAAGGCTCCCTAAGGAGACACAGAGGTTGGCGTGTCGCTCAGACAAATTGTTTAAGGTGAGCTTGTCTAGCGTTGCCAGATGAGGTCTGGCTATACCACAGGACGTAAGGTGAAGACAGGGGTCAGCCGTGTGTAATGGCACTGCACTCAACTCAGAGGCTGGAGATTTCTCAAAATGTGTGTCCTGCCTTTAGATCACCCTTCAGCATCTGTATGGAACGCACCCAGCAGAGCTGCAGCTTGACCGCGGCACTGTAGGATGACGTAGTATTAACGGAAGCGATTAGTATTTCAATCGGGAGAAACTTTGTTGCAGATATGCAAAGAATTATTGTACATAAGCATAATATGAAATGTACAAAGTCTTTGGGGATTAGACTCCATTGTTAAAAATATTTGGGTAGAGAAGCCAGACATATCTGAAACGTACATTTTTTAACCCCACCCGCTGTCTTTTACTAAATCGATCTGCCCCGTTCTTGTGTCGAATGTCAGTAAAACAGACGTCCCAACCCAGTGACGGCATAAGTCCTGACCAATACGTCTAAATATGACGCCAATGGGCTAGATTTGAGTCCAAAGAGCTTTAAATAGTGACACCAAGAGTCCAAACCCAGAGCGTCTATATATGATGCTAAAGAAGACTTTTTGCACAAATAACAAACACCAAAGGCAAACGCTAATGCCAGCATGCTAACATGCTCACAATTACAATTACATTGTAATGTTGTGCAGGTGTGCGAATGGATTTTCTTGTTGTATGAGTGATTTGACCGAAAGGGAACCAATCTCCCCTTTTGAGCAGCTCTGTGTCAGTAGTGAGCTGGACTTGAGGCTGGATGGAACTCTTCTTATGCTAGAGAAGAACTCCAGCCTAAGAGGAATGGCTGGGTTATGGGTCTCTCTGTGCACTGCACTTGATGGGAGCTTTCAGAGAGCATACAGAGAGCACAAAGTCACAAGGGCCAAACAAACAAATGTTGCCATTGGCAGGGTTCACATTTCTTATCATCTGTCTCAGCACAATTCTCCCATGCCCACATGTACATTGAAAGTTGTTGTTCCTCCTCTTCATTCTGTCCATGAAACATTCCCTTCCCAATTGATTCCAGGGAGAATGATTCCAGGGACCATTAACCGTGTCGAGCTACATTCGACTGCAAGAATTGTACTACAACAGATCCCGTAGACAGATAGTATTTCATTGATCCCAAATCGGAGAATTCTATTGTTACAGCAGCAAGTAATCCATGCATTGCATGGGAATACATCAATAGAAAATAAACGCAACAAAAATAATACAAATGAAAATAGCTAAATACAGAAAGAAGAAAGACCTTATACACATCAAGGTTTCCCGCAGCCATTTGCAGCTTAGGCAGCTGTCTAAGCAAGACATGCCTACAACACTTTAACTACCTTAAAAAAAAAAATAGACTTAGACTTCTTTTTATTTATCCTTTTGGGATGACTCCCACAAGGAAATTGAAATTTCCAGCATCCGTTTCAGCAAGAAAAAAGGACAGTATAAAGAAAAAAAAAAATAACCGTAATAAAAATTACATTAGTCAATAAAATGACATAAAAAAGACATTAACCATAAATCATATTACCATATATTATATACAGTATAGTATATGGACAATATCCACCGTGTTACCCAGTCATGTTTTCTCCCTTTCATTCCTAAATGTAACCATTGCCAGTTTCCCTTCTCTTCATAATGCATCAAAACGAAAAGAAAAAAAAAGTGCCATGAATTGAAAAATAATCCTTTTTTTTTTTTTCTTTTTTTTTTACAATCCTTAAATATGTGACAAGGCTTGACATTAAGGCTTGTTTGGGACAAGTGGAGTTTTTTGTAGGAAAAGTGGAATAGAAATCGACTTGCACCACTGGACAAATAAAATAAAATGCCATGTTTCTTCACGTTATGTGCCACTCGCTGCAAGGGTTGGGTCTATTCTAATATGACATTTGCCATTGGTGTCTTTTTGTGGTCTCTGCAAACAGTTGTCTGGGCCAAAGATCGTTTGTTAGAAAAAAGAAACTGTAAGACTGTAGGTGGACCGTGTGTTTTTGTAGTTCGATAAGACTACAGTGATGACGCTCAGCTTACTTTTTCTTTTTACAATTTTCAAAAACCGTAAAACATTTAGCCCAACATCGGTCTGTTCAGGCCAAAGCATTAACCCGATTAATGTTGTTTCTACAAAATATGCAGTCAATTAAGTCATTTCTAAAATGTAATAATTCAAAATAATAGTTTCTTCTTTACATACAAGCTTGGCCAGTACCAAAATTATGGGTCTTTTCTTGTCTTATTTACAAATGCTTGCACACAACATAGCACAATTGAAGACATAATGTTTTAAACCTTGAATATTTTGAAAGGAATAGTGAATGGGTTACGGAACTCAGGCACCATTATGTCCAGGTACAGTATGTTTATCCAATATCTTTTTCTATAATGAGTTTTATAATTTGTTACTCTACATGTAAACATGTGTTATAGTACTGATACTAAGCCATGCAGGTTAGATTATATGTTGACCACTGACTGCAATTTCCTGTTGCTAATACATGTAAAGGTTTTACTTTGGCAATTCTGTCATTTTTCTACTCTACATTCTACAAAGTAAAGATTCACTTTTATAGAGTTTGTTGCCAAAAATGCTCACATTCAACCCTTAAGCCAAAACTACAGGGTGGTTAAAAGTAAAAGGGAACTGAATTACAAAAAGCAAAAGATTTCACATTGTCTATTGTATGCAGGTAGAACTGAAACATGAAAATTGCAGAGTGCAACATGCAGTTTTTTGTAATGTTAGCAGCTGTTAGTTAGCTCAGTCCATAGAGAGTTGGGTTGGGAACCGGATGATCTCCGGTTAAAGTCTACGTACAGAGTGTGGACTAGTAGCTGGAGAGATGCCACTTCACCTCCGGTATCCCCATCCCCCCCGCCCCCCCAACCGCTCGGGGCTGGTCCAGCTTGCAGCCCACTCACTCTGACTTACACTGGGGATCAATAAACAGTATACATTAAATTATTTAGAAACAAGTTGGCCTATCATGATTGTTGTGTTTTGATAGAATATGAAAAGATTTGAAATGTAGAGTTGGTATTTACAGTAATAGACAAAATGGGGTTTTGAGCAGAGAATGTAGGTGTTTAAATGGGAACAAATGGATGCCTTGTATCAAAATCAGCATTGCTTCTATTGGAATTGGACTCTAGTCAGTAGCTCTCAGTGTACTTAGACACAGCATCAAGGGCACATGTAGTGTACAGAAGCTGACAAACATGCACAAGTAAGAGGTAATAGGATGGAATAAGAGCTGCAGAAGACTGAACAAATAAACAGAAATGGGAAAGTATTGACAATAGAAGCAAAGCAGCCACCTTGGATGAAGAGTGTCTGGTTTGTTTGAAGATAACTTTTTTTTGCATTTTGAAATGTAGAGTTGGTATTTGATGAACAAAATGTGTTTCTGAGTAGAGAATGCACTGTTTGGCTGATTGTGTGAGGTACGTGGGTTTAAAAAAAAAGAATCTTAAGGATAGGTAAAGCAATTGAAAAAAACTAATCATGACCTTCGGTGTTTGGAGCAAGTACCTTGTGAAAAATAAAGTGTGCAAAATGAGTAGGCTGCAACTGTTATGTCAGTGTTTCAGATACATATTTAATCAACATTTTTTTTAATTTTCTACTGCACATCTCACTTCCTGGTTAAAGCTACAGGATGGGGAATTTACTATAGTTAGGCTGTTGCTCAAAACTGTTTCTGCCGTCCCAGTAACAGAATTGTAATGATCCATTTTGTGACTTGCAAATGTTAAAAGCTCCACTTACATACTCAACTTACTGGAATTTCCCATTTTTTCGGGGATCAATAAAAATCTATCTATCTATCTATCTATCTATCTATCTATCTATCTATCTATCTATCTTAGACTCATGTAGAACGTGAACCCTAACGATAGCAGTGTTTTTAGTTCATTTACCAATAAAAATATGTTCTCATTTGTATGTTACAAAGAAGACATCAGCTTTGTAGGTGTTTAAATGAGAACCAATGGCTGCCTTATTATCAACAACAGAATTGCTTTTATTGGAATTGGACTCTAGTTTTCAGTAGCCCTCAGTGTGCTTACGCGCAGCGTCAAGGTCACATGTACTAGACAGTAAGCTACAATTTACAGGTCCCATGACATGGTTCTCTTTAGATGCTTTTATATACACATTAGTGGTCCCCTAATACTGTATCTGAAGTCTCTTTTATATATACCTTAGTGGTCCCCTAATACTGAATCTGAAGTCTCTTTTATATAGACCTTAGTGTTCCCCTAATACTGAATCTGAAGTCTCTTTTATATAGACCTTAGTGGTCCCCTAATACTGTATCTGAAGTATCATTTCTATGGACCTTAGTGGTCCCCTAATGCTGTGTCTGAAGTCTTGTTTATATAGATTTTAGTGGTCCCCTAATACTGTATCTGAAGTCTTTTTTATATGGACCTTAGTGGTCCCCTAATACTGTATCTGAAGTCTCTTTTATATAGACCTAAGTGTTCCCCTAATACTGTATCTGAAGTCTCTTTCCCAAAATTCAGCAATGATGCAGAATTACGGCCACTAGAGCCGGTCCCACAATGAGCTTTCCTGTATGTGTCATTTCTGAGTAGCTTTTTAGGAGAGGGGGGGAGGTGGAGGCTAGGGGTGTGGCCTCAACCAAATGCAACTTTGCTTGTTTGAAAGTCATAATATCTATCTCTCATGGGTCGGCCAAATTCTCAAATTCGCAAAGTAGAGAAAGGGGAGGTAACCTTGCCCTTTATGACCTCATAAGGAGCAAGATTCCATAATGGCCCATACAAGCTTTCATTTTCTCAAAAGGAGAGCAGTTTACCCAGGGCCCGGTTTCCACCTATCACCATTTCCAGCCATTGGGGGACCATAGGCAGGCTGGGGGATGCATATTAATGATGAAAAACCTCATAAAGTGACATTTTCATGCCATGGGACCTTTAACAATGACAGCAAAGCCAAAGAAGCTGACAAACATGTACGGCCAAGAAGTGATGCGATTCAGTACTAATAATGGAAAAGTATTGACAACAGAAGCAAAGTAGCCACCTTGGCTGAAAAAATATGAAAAACATAGACAAATCTGAAAAGGCTTAGCTACGCTTGGGAAAAGGGTCAGTGCTAAAGAAAAATATTAAAAACAGAAAAACAGTCTTTAATATGACCTTAAAAACCAGGGAAGTCAATTGTTCTTAGTTACTTCTTTCTTTTAATGAATTTCATCTCTCATTTTTACCTTGCACTGCAGCTGGATTATAACGATTTCACGAAACCACGGGGGCATCGTGGGATCAGATATCACGCCAAAATCCATCTAGTCAGGCTTCAGGTAATGCATTTGTGTCTGAACCGCAGCGGACCAAAGCAATTGGATTTGTAGAGGAGCTGCTGGCAGCTACAGCGTGATTTAGGTGTGTGTGACTGCCAGGAAGATTTTGTAAGTGCCTTCCCTTTTCCAAACTGGCTTCTCAGATGGTTTTGTGTTAACAGCGTCTCATTTACCAACTACTGCAAACCAAAGAACATCTTCACAAATTCCTTCAAGCCAACAGAATCCACTGTCTGTCCAGTCCTCCTTTCTTTAGTGACAAGTCAGCTTGGAGGCTCCATTCTTGGCTCACAGTGTTGACCTCCTCCCATGACCCTCTTGTTCTACCCTTGTTTTACCCTCGACTTTGCTCCCCTGGATTTGGCCCTAGGTCAAATCTGATCGTAGCCAAGGGAGTGAAGCCACTGAGTGAGTCAATGTGGCTCAGGCTGAGATTATTCTCAACCACTTCCCTATTTGAAGTCAACCATTGCCGTGCCAGTTCTTAGACATTCTGTACCTAATCTACACTAATATTTAGTGGTGGCCAAACAAAGCCTCATGAAGCTTTGTGAAGATTTACGTTTATTCTCTGAGCCCACTAGATGACGCTCTCTTTTTAACAAACGGAAGAAAGCAGGCTGAAATGCTGTTTCTTGATCCTTTTTCTTTAAACCAAGAGCACCATATAGTGGGCTCAGTGACTAAATTTAAGTCAGTCATAAAATTTAAGTTGGCCATAGCACTCAGTTTCATCTTCCATTTAAAAACCATCTAGTTCAAGGCCCTGTACCAGTAAATTGGTGTATAACTATTTAGTTTGAGTTGTGAGGTTTGTAACATGAAGACATCCATAACCAATAATTTGATTTAGGTGTTTTGCATGGCCTTTGTATGGAGTATTTATATTATCGTCATCGCAATATCAACTGCTGCAATATATGTATCTGGAAAGGCACTCTGAGATTTTTTGCAAAGTGCCCGTTCTGTCTGAAAGTGGACAATTGCTTGGCCTGTGGTATTGCTTCTTGTAGCATTCTCAAGAGCCAAATTGTACCCGAAAATTACTAGCCATCTGTTGTATTTAAGCAAAATACCGCAAAACTGAGCACACTTTAATATCTGTTTAATTATCGCGAGTAATATCACGATATTCAACAATGAATCGCATATTGCATATTTTCCTCATATGGTGCAGCCCTGCTTGCAGCTGCTGTCCTGCTGGGATCTCCCCCATTGTCACTAATGGCTTCCCACCTTTTGTCTTGCAGAGCTTATTATTGTCTGCCACCATTGTCTTGTCCCTACTTGTCTTTACTTTGAGGTTTTACAGCTTATTTTGTCACACAAGCGATTTCCGTTGGCGGATATGAATCATGCCCATATGTCCAGTACATGATGTGCCCGTACTGTCAGCTGTAAGCTGAATAAGGAGAGGATCGGCAGGGTGCTGGCCCTGTTTCTCTGGGAGCGTGACGTCCCTGGTGGCAGGAGGTTTGGCTTTTGGCTCGACGGCAGCATGGCCCGAGCTCTGAGGGGATGTGACCCACTGAGCCTGGCAGAGCCCCCTGTCCCGGCAATCTGCTGCTCCCCTGAATACTGCAGGGCTGTGCTGCAGAGCAACGCCTTGTATGTCACAGCATCAGGGGAATGTCATACCAGGAAAAAAACAGATAAACAAAGCAGTGCATTAAATTTCCATATTATGTTCATATTCATTTCATATTTTTATTTACATGGAGGGGTCTACTATAAAACTCTTACATGCTTTAATGTTGAAAAAAAACGGGGGGCGAGGAGCAACTGGACATACTCTCATCTAAAATGTGGGACTAAATAAAATGACACCACCCAGACCTGCAGTCAGTCCAACCGGCGGTGACATGTTGCCGTTAGTAACGTTAGATTTGGTTTATCAATGACGCTAGCGAAGCAACACAGTGCAGAAAATAATCACAGCAGAGACGACAGATGGACCTCCGTGTTTAACCCTCATGTTGTCCTCAGGTCAAATTTGACCCGTTATCAAATCTTTTTCTATAACAGAAAATATGGGGGGAAGACAAACGTTAGAAAAAGCAAGAAAAACAATGAAAAACTGCCAAAAAAAATGTCTACAAACTCTAGAAAAAGCGCAAAAAACGTCAAAAAGATAGACAAAAACAATAACAAAAAGTCACACAAACGTTAGGTAAAAAACATAATAATGTTGAAAAAAGTGACAAAGCATTGACAAAAAAACAACAGAATAAAATTGTTGGGGAAGACATAGCGAAGGTTAACTACATATCTTTAAAATGCCCATATTATGAAATAAAATCACTTTTTCTAGGATTTGGGGTGTTATTTTTTTGTCTTGGGTGCTTTCACACACATACAAACTTAGAAAAGAAATTAACCACGTTGTTTTGAGTGAGATCTGTTTTCTGAATGTCCTCTGTCTCCAGCCTCCAGGTAAGCCGTTCAAAATCTGCACGGCTTTCTACGTCACTAGTCGAGACGAGGTGTCTAACCATAGCACAGGCTAGTTCATTCTCAATACACTGCTACAACACCCACTAGTTGACCATACTCTCCAAAAGAACTTTGGTGATGTATTGTAATTGATTGACTTGCATTGTATTGAGTATGGCAGAATTGCTGTATCGTGAAACCATCGTTATCACAGGCAACAAGCCTCGTGTGAATATATACACTTTAATCAAAAGTCCGTACAAGGTTTTGCTGCTGACAATCACCATGAACCATCAGCTGTGTAAAGGGCTGCACTATATGAGGAAATGATCTAATTGATCTAATTATTTTGACTGACATTGTAAAATGATTCACACTATTGGAGGGAATGATTACTTTTGTTTCATTTTTTAAATTTTCATTGGAAAAATTTAAATCTAAGAAAATTACAATGATTTAAAGTGTGAGATTTGCGAGGATCTGCACAAAACAAAGATTTTTTCTTTAGTCTGTAGGATACAGTTTGTAGGCTTGGACGTCTCTGCAGCACCACACTACTTTATTCAGAACGGTTTGACATATATTTTGCCTTTACAAGGATATTGCAGTATTGCAAATTCAATAAAATTGCAATTAATTGGACAGCCATAACTGCAAGTCTGATGTGAGGGTGGGAAACCAATGTGTGATGCATAGTATAAACAGCTGAGAGACAGACGGGGTCAAACCTGCTAATGATTTAATGTGAAGCACTGTGAGCCTCTGGCAAGAATAATTTGTTGCAATTACAAACTGTTTTCCAATTAAACCTGAGATAAAGAGTTGTAAATAATGAGCCAGTCATTGTCCTCTCTGTGCCCTTTAGTCCTGTTGCCACTTTAATTAGTTGTGTGATACTTTGAGCCTTGCGTTCAGTCCTTCTGTGCCTCTTTTCTCTCTGTCCTTTAAGTTTGCTGTTGGTTTTAATGAGGCTCTCCCGGGAACCTCGGCTGACGGCAGTGTACTTTTTAGAGCCCGACCGATAAAGGATTTTTAAGGCCGATACTGATACGTATATTAGGTTATTTAAAAAATCTATACATGATATACAGTTAAAAAAAATCCGGAAACGGTTTACAAATCCTTAACAGATTCACCTAACATTAGTTATTATTTGCAGTACTAGTAGTTAGTTCTCACTAAAATAATGATAATAATTCGTTTTATTATCATAACAGAACTGAACATCAAAATATATTAAAGTACTGATGAATAAAATGTATAAAAATACAAACTCAAGATATGAGACTTAAACAAAAACAAAAATCACAAAAAAAAGAATCAGTGTTGACCAAACTATGCAACGCCAACACTTACAGGGACGTTGTAGAGCGCCCTCTGGTGGACAAACCTTACAACGGCAACACCCATAACATGGTTGACCGATTTAATTTTTTTAAACATGCATTTATTTAGAATTATTTATTTGTCATTATAAATGATTCTTATGAATTCATCTTTATTAAATCAGCCATTATAAATGCAGAGACTGATAGATTGGTAAATGCCTGATATCAGGCTATAATAATTGGCCTACCAATATATCGGTCAGGCTCCAGTACTTTTATCAGCTGAGTTAGCCAGCTGCACATGAGTTGGAGTGCTCGAACAATATAGTTTAGTAAATGTTTTGGTAGTCCATATTGACGACGTTTCATTTAAGGGATTGTTCGGTGGTTCCGGCCCGATGTCCCTCCGCTTCCACTTTCTTTGTGTTGGGTTTCTAAACTCCGGTCGATTCGGGAGGTATCCTCCAAACTATAACCGACAATCAATTACATGTATCTATTGTTTGGAGCATCACACACACGGCAGCCTCCCTAAGTGCACATGTTCCACTAAAACCAGTTCCTTCGCGAGGCTATTTTGCAGAGGACGTTTCCGTCCAATGCAACATTAGTGTTTTGGTAACGATATTAGCCATCAAAAAGACTCTTTCGTCTGAGACGCTAGTACCTGGGATACATAGGTATCTTTTTGCCAGTTTGGCCAGGAAAGGATAGACTCGCTCATGTGATTTCCACTAGCTTAGTAAATCTTTTGAGATTGACAGTGGTTTGACCTCCTGGTATCTTTTCACTTCCTGGCAGTTAAGGATTTTGTTGGGGCTCCAACATCACTATAAGTCTGGCCAAGTAGGTCTGTTAGTCCACATGACTACCTCATCTTGGCTGTTCCGGGTTCTTCTTCAATATAGCCAGGTTCCTCATGATGCTTCTGGACTTCTGGCTCAGAGATGGTCTGCTGTCTAATTCTCTTCCTGTACACACACAGACGTAGAGAATACATATGTACTGTACCTTTAATTAGGTATCCAGAAAATGTTTCTCCTTGGTATTTTATAGTTAATTTTGTCTTTATTTTAATTTTTCAGTCAACGTGAAGACCTCTGCGCTACTCTTTCTTACTTCTTGAACAGCGCTGAACCAACGACAGGCGGCTGTTCAAGAAACCTCAGTAGCAATTCATAAGCAATGTTCCATCTTGTGCTGACATCAGTCTTCAGTTTATGGGTCTGGAGCTGTAACATTTTCAGTTTTTTCTCCAAAGCGTGCTTTGCCACTATGCTTCTGTTGAAAAAATGGTTAATTGCCGTACTCTCCCCATGAGCCTGGCCACTGTTGGAAGATTAATAATAATAATTTATACTGTTTATTGATCCCTAGTGGGGAAATTACAATTTACACTCTGTTTTTATTAGAATCACTACACACAGGCTTGAAATACACAAACACTCAGGACCTATTTATGGACAAATGGAGAGATGTCAGAGTGAGTGGGCCGCCCTGAGCGGTTGGGCCTTGCTCAAGAGCACCTGGCAGAGCCCAGGAGGTAACCTGGTATCTTGCCAGCTACCAATTCACACTCAGTACTTTGATCCTACAGGTACTTGAACCAGCGACCCTCCCTTTCCCAACCCAATTCCCTATATCAACGCCATCTCAGCATGTGCGCGAAACACTTGACGTGGAGGTGTCCCGCTAAACGAACAGCAACGGCTATATTAGAAGCGTTATCGGTGACAACCACCAGGTTTTTGTCTGCAATCCCCCATTCTCGTGCTGCATTTTTCAGAAGTTGAGAAATGTTTGCCCCGGTGTGACTTTGGTGTACTGCTCTAGTTTAGAGAACGTGAGACAGCAGTTGCCAGTCTTCTTTGAGATGAGCTGTAATAGTCACATAGGAATCCACTACCCGTGACGTCCATGCATCACAAGTCAATGCAACACGTTCTACTGTTCTCAAACTTTCCGGAACTTTAAGCTTCTCTGTAGAGCTTGGGCATTGCTGTATCACACGTTGGAAGCTGTGGTGGAGAGGAGGTCTCTGAACAAACTGTTATCTATCATGGATAACCCTGACCACCCTCTCCACCCCACACTGGTCCAACAGAGGAGCACCTTCTCTAAGAGGCTCTGAAAGCTTTGATGTCGTACGGACTGCCACAGGAAATCATTCCTACCACAGGCAATAAAACACGTCATCACTAGGTGGCCGATAAGACTCTGAGACACCACAGTACTGCACCAAGTGCAACCTGCACAATTGGTTTGTTTACATTTTAGCATACTATTTAAGCAGTTGCACATTTTGAAGTCCCATCCTGTATATATTCAACTCATTTTTCTTATATTTAATTCCTATTATTATTATTAGTAGTATTATTTCATGTATATTGTATGTATGTACAGTATACTAGTATTTCATCTCTATTTATGTTCTGTGCTGTGTGACTGATTTTGCTGCTGTAACCATAATTTCCCATTTTTTGGGGATCAATGTCTATCTATCTATCTATCTATCTATCTATCTACCCCACGTACATTGGGACTTTACTATAAGGGAGGACGCCCTCCCTACCTCCATACTATAACCGTGAGGTTGAACTTTGATACGGTTACATCCCTACGTGTGACCTAGGCTATATATATCGCACGCTAAGCTACAGTTTGATCCTTAAATGTTAAAGGAGAAACATGCATCATGCTCTCTTCAAAGTCCTGGGAGAGTTTCATCAGGTGAAAAAGAAGCCTTCTGAATAAGACCACTCAAATGCAGCATTAGAGCAGCGAGACGGATTTCAGGTTTCTCCTCTAAAAGGTATTCCGAGGGAGAATTGATTGCTGGCTTTGAAGCTTTAGCGCTGTCTGTCCTGCCAATATATTGCCATTGAAAAACTTTCATCTGTTTATTTCTGTGCTGACCAAACAAATAATCAATATAATAATAATGCAGTATAATGCAAAAGTGCCACTGCAGCTGATATAGGAGTCTATACCTAGCTACACTAACTCAACACAAACTGAAATTTTTGACTGAGCTGTACCATATTAAGATCAGTTGTATTTGTGCAATGTGTTTGATAATTAAGCAGTCGTTTCCTTGAATCAGAGCTTAATCTAGACAAAGAAAAAACCATAAACATGACAAATAAATGATTCCTAATATCTAATCTGCAGATATATTGATAACATGGTGGTTAAAGGGTAACCACTGCCAAGCTGTTACAGCTACATCGTGTAAATGGATTATTTTACACCAGTTTTCCACTTGTTGTTTATTGGTTTAGCAATAAACCCATGAAGTGTTTGCCAAGTTGGTTCATTCATGAAAGATTTACAGCCTGGCTTTTAGGATTTTGATGATGGACAGAAAATTACTTGCTGATGATTTTGATCCAATTCCTTATTCATGTCATTTAATACGTGATGCAAATCCTAAATAATGACTGCAGAGTAGCTGCTTCTCTAATGCAAAAGTGATTGCTTTTCTGTGCTCTAACTCAATAGCCTTAATGCTGTTGATCAGATGGAGTAAGAAATGTTAAAGGTGCCCTGCCACACATATTTCTTTATTTTGTTGAAATGTCGGAAGTTCTACCATGGACATTTTTTATGGGAAGAAAATGCCTTGAACTTCATACATTCTTTTTATTTCGGCTGTATATAGGGCTGAACGAGTGCGGGGGTGGATCAAATTGTGATTTTTCTTTAAAGTATTGCTTAAGTTGAATATTTACTGTGTAACGGATCCAACGTATCATTGAACATTATATCATGAGACACCATCAAAACACATGCAAGGATGAGAACAACCGAATTGTAATGCTTTCAATAAGCAAACACAGAACATTTATCACAAAAGCTAAAGGTATAATAATAAACAATTCCAATAAAACATATCAGTACTTTCCTGTAATCTAAATTGTCTGAATTGCCTCAGTTCAACAGCAGCATTTACAAATTACACCTTCTACCATAATGTTAATTAAAGTTATTCTAAATAAATGAAAAACCAACTGAAAATAGAATGTATAACATCTGATATGTCACATTATTCGTTGTTCATCTTGTGAAAAGACTCAAGGGTGATGATAGAAGTTCAGAGTTCAGCCCCAGCCAGCCTATATCATCACTGTTAATCTGTGTGATGCTTCTAAGGATTTATACAGATAAATCATATAAACAGACCCAACACAACGTATTATTTCAATCAGAAGTGACATGTTTGCAGATATGCAAATAAGATTTACTGTACAGCTCAGATAAAATGTACCGTACAAAGTCTCTGGCGATAAGACTCTATCGCTATACGAATGTTTCGTATAAATAGATAGGGTTAGAAAACCATCAGAACCCCCCGATGGAATCTAGACACCGGTGGTGGCGACGTAGGAGCCCGAAGACCAGACCAAAGGAGGCACTGGACTGGTCGGCTGGAGTAGAGGACTGGAGGTGGAAGGGGGGGTGGAGGGTTGCACTCTTTGCCTGCAACGACAGCTGAATAGCAAAGAGAGAAACAATTATTTCAAGCAATGTCAAGGGTTGTGACTCTGTGGTTGGCCCTTGCCATTTGAGTATGATTCTGATTGGTTTATCAGTAAGGTAAACGCCTCCAACAGCTGATTGGAGTTAGGTAGAGAGCATTGATTAAGAGTAAGGTCTTCCTGAAAGGATTTACACTGAGATACATTTCAATCAGGAAAGAACAGTGGCATAGATGCAACGGTTATACCCAGCATGATGAAATATACATTTATTAGGATAACAGCTGAATTGATTTAGGAGTGGCTTGATTAATAGTTAGGTCTTCTTGAATGAATTTTGACGCCTTTGGGACTTGTGTCTATTTTGGCGTCATATGTAGACACACTTGGTTGGGACTCTTATCATCTACTAACTCAAAAAATATTCTCTATACACTGTGGTTGTCTCTCTTAAAGCTACGCCAACTTACAGCGCCGCGGTCAAGCTGCTGGTCTGCCTGGTGTGTTTAATACAGACGCTAAAGGGCGTTTTTTGTTTTGGTTTCTGACGCTGAGAGACACTGACCAAGCGTCAGTATTTGACGAGTTGGGAGAGAGAGCAGGTTGAATAAACCCTCCTTTAAGAAAGGGTGATTATTGCTGATTGCTGGGAAATGTTGTTTTTTTATTCTGTTTTCCTCATTAAACATCTATCAGAGAGTCAGACTTCATCGATTAACCCATAAACACTGTGAAATGTGTTTGTCCTCCCCAGTCTTAGAGGTCTGAATATCAATATCTTATCAAGACAACTCTTAGTGGTGAGTCATTGTAACAGGGCTGATCCATCACTGTCTGTTTTTTGTTCTTACTAGCATAGCATGGTTAAAATACACAATTTGCAGTTGCTTTGGGATTGAGAGAAGCTCTTCACAGATAGTATTGCTGGTTGAAGTGCGCTGGTTATTGGCATGTGGGCAAACAACCTTTGCATTGGTCGCTTTAGAGAGACGCCGCTGGTCTGCTGTGGGAGCACTGCATCGCATGAGGACTGCCTCCTCTGCCGTGCACCCGGCGGACCTCTCTGTATTAGCAGAGCTGCATTCATGAATATAAATGTGTTCTCGCTATTATGACACTTAAACACCTGAAGTCACACACAGAAGCAATAGCTAAGTGCTCGCCATTAACCACAAGCATACAGCATGACACTGAAGCAATGGTGTACTTGTACACATGAACAGGATTCAAGATAAATATCCAGAATCTCAAATTAAATGTTTTTTTTTTACTATGATTTGACCATCTTAACCCTACCCCTTACCCGTTACCCCTTACCCCTGGGCCTTGAAACCAAGTGGTAAGGACTAGGGCTGAAGACATACCCCTATGAAATGGGACACCACTTGGTTACATCACCATACAGTATTGATCACAAACTTCCAAGATGCCGTCTGCAAGTCTTTCTATGTGTCGATTGCGTCGGTTTTGACAACAGTGTCATATGCATTTATATATTTATATATTTCATAGTTATAGTCCCGTAGTGCTTAGGTCTGTTCGCAATACACATGTGTATACGCACTGCATGGTGGGTTTTACATCTGTTTCATTTATCACCGTTTTGAATGTCATTGATGTTCAGAAAAACATTTTGTTAACAAAAATCTGTCTCTATTGCCTAATAAATTAAACATAACCGGCAAAAACATTACATAAAATACATTATATTACAGAACCATTGTCAACTATTACAACCATAATTTACATGTCACACACATAAAAAAGGCACTCAAATGTGTAAATCTAAAAAAAGACACTCAAACAAATAAAGTAACTACAGCTATTCTTATATTCCAAACCAGTCTAATGTCTGTTGGTCAGTAACCCTCCCATTTCTTTCATCAGTGTCTCGTATCATAACCAACAACAATGTACAAGTGAATGAACAAGAATTAATTACAAATGATTACAATAATACATTTTTAGTCGTTTTTAGTCATTCACATGTAGGTTTTTTTTGTTAGTCAAGTTTTAGTTGACCAAATGTCTCTTCACGTCTTTTTGTAAATAAATAAATAAATTATTGAAAATTAACCATTTCAGTCAAATACTGTTTCACACATCTCAAATATTGGTTAAATGCCGTAATTAATCGACAAAATACTTAATAATTAATTTATGTTGTTTGCAACTTAGTTAAAAGTCTGCTTTCTATCATGCCTCTTCCTTCATACAAATACTATCGTACACAGACACATGTTAAATAAGAGCCAGGGCTCCTGGGCTCTACAGCACCTTGTTACACAGACATATGTTAGATAAGAGTCAGGGCTCCTGGGCTTTACAGCACCTTGTTACACAGACACATGTTGGATAAGAGTCAGGGCTCCTGGGCTCTACAGCACCTTGTTACACAGACATATGTTAGATAAGAGTCAGGGATCCTGGGCTCTACAGCACCTTGTTACACAGACATATGTTAGATAAGAGTCAGGGCTCCTGGGCTTTACAACACCTTGTTACACAGACACATGTTGGATAAGAGTCAGGGCTCCTAGGCTCTACAGCACCTTGTTACACAGACACATGTTAGATAAGAGCCAGTTCTCCTGGGATCTACATCACCTTGTTACACAGACACATGTTAGATAAGAGCCAGGGCTCCTGGGATCTACAGCACCTTGTTACATAAACACATGTTAGATAAGAGCCAGGGCTCCTGGGCTCTACAGCACCTTGTTACACAAACACATGTTAGATAAGAGCCAGGTCTCCTGGGATCTACATCACCTTGTTACACAGACACATGTTAGATAAGAGCCAGGGCTCCTGGGCTCTACAGCACCTTGTTACACAAACACATGTTAGATAAGAGCCAGGGCTCCTGGGCTCTACAGCACCTTGTTACACAAACACATGTTAGACAAGAGCCAGGTCTCCTGGGATCTACAAGTCCTTGTTACACAGACACATGTTAGATAAGAGTCAGGGCTCCTGGGCTCTACAGCACCTTGTTACACAGACACATGTTAGATAAGAGCCAGGGCTCCTGGGATCTACATCACCTTGTTACACAAACACATGTTAGATAAGAGCCAGGGCTCCTGTGTGTGTGTCTGTTTTTGCGTGTGTTGTTTTATCTCCCTCCCTGTTGTCTTTCCTCTGTTTAATTATTAATTGTAAAAATGTTGTTATATACTGTATATATTACCTTATTGTACAGTATGTGTTTTTGTTGGCCGTGGGATGCATTCTCATTTCAGTGTATGGTTTCTAATTGTCAGTGTTTAATTCTTAAATATGTTTAAACAAAAACTACTACTGCTACTACTACATGACTCAAAGTGCACTTGTATATTCAAAATACATGGACTCCTAAAGAAGACATTTAAAGCGATTAAATGGAATCAGGCTGTTCAATTTCATTAGAATGTGCGGGTGTTTCCAATTGTATGGATATTCAAATGCAGTTTTACCTAATTATGTCCTAACAAATAGAATATGAAGGACCATGGAATCACTAGTGCGTGTGCGATACTGATGCAAGTTCAAATCCAGCAAGCTTTAAATATACAGACAATTACATAAGCAAGGCATTGTAAATAAATAAAAGGCAGTGCTAGAGACATCCCACCAGGATATCTAGGTCTAGCAGTTTAGTCTTGTCATACTCACCACTCTGCTGCTCTATAATAATAATAATAATAATAATAATAATAACAATAATAAGAATGCAATGATTATAAGATAGGAAAAACTTAATGAGTTATGTCAGTGCAGGCTCAAATTACATAAACACCTATAAGAACATAAAAGATACATAAACAAACAATGTAAAACCACTGGCTGTACAGACATGAGATCTCCAGATTTTGAGCAAAATTTAAATTTTGAGCATATAAAACACTTCTTTTCCTGCATTCTATTGATTTTTTCTGCAACAATTTGTGCCTTTGGCCTTCTGATGCACATGTCTTTAGTTATGTAAAGGAAATTATTATTAGATATTTGGGGGTTTGCACTGGCCAGTTTTGATTTTTGCAGGATTTGTAACCTGCTTTTATAATTGACCAGTCCCTGGTTAATATCTTAGAATTTACAGTAGGTGCATGGTTTCTAATAGAAAACTTAAAGAAAAGTTGTCAAATAAATGAATGAAAATGAAAAATGGTAAATAAAAAGAAAAAGAGGGGGGCAGGTCACTGTGAGGACATTTTTGGCTATTAAAGCTGAGTCTGCACTTCCACAGCAGCATCTAAACACACACACACAAACACAAACACACACACACACACACACACACACACACACACACACACACACACACACACACACACACACACAAATAGTGCCCCATTTGGCACAGCATTGCACATAACAGTACTAAAATGATAGGACTGACACAAAAGAGAAGAGCCAAAGGCAGCTCAACAAACACAAAAAAAAATATTGAAACTAATATAAAACTACCATTTAATACAAAATATGAAATGTAAAAAAACCATTTTTGATCCGTTAAGCAGATGAGGGCTGAGAAGTGTCACATGACAGCACTAACATGTGTTTTGTATTGGGGCTGGAGATCGATGAGGGCATCCGGAACACATCCTTCATCAGCTGCTGTTGGGAGAGTTTATTGAGCGGCTCGTAGCAGAGGACATTTATTTGACAGGTGTTGGCCTCCCGGCCATGCCGCTCTGTCCTTATACCTGTCTTCTCCCAGCCAGCTGCCTTGTTAGACACCTCACCGATGATGGATCGCAGGAATTGACATGACCAACACCAGGACAATGACCTTGTCTAAGTTCCCTCTGTTGTTATCTCTGTCTCAACCTGCTTGCTTCAACTCTGTCTACAGGAAGGGGAAGTTGGGGGGGGGGGGCTATTTCAGGGGGGGTAGGTGCCACCCCGTACCCCCCTCGCCTCGCCCCTGCACCGCTTACATACTGTACAAATTGTAAATACTGGATCTGAGTTGGTATTAATGATATAGAGTTTACTTCTCATGTAACCGTGCCTAACCGTCATGGTGTGGCGGTTACGGTCCGGTGCACGCAGCTACATGCAGAATACATGGTATGGTGATTGATACATGCAATGCTAAACCAAAGTTCACAATCGTGAGTAAGAAGCTGTGATAGTACTGTGGTTACCAAAGCAAGTTGGTTGACCTGTGAATTGAGACATCGCGACTGTTTTCATTCATTTTAAAATCCTCAACCGGTCCGTCTCAGCTTGACTCACACCAGCCGATGGTGTCGTTGCGACTCAGCTGTTCAAATCGCAGAGGCTGGTATTAGACCGTAAGACACGTCTTCTATTTCAACAGCCAATAAAGAAGTCAGTTGGTAAAGTCAGCTATGAACTATAGAAATTAAATTATAAATAATCTGTTTCATTTCTACGTTAGAAACAGCTGTAGAAAATGGCAGAGTTTTAAACAAAGCCTCAGCAACCACCCAGGAACACGCAGCGGCGTTCATCAGAAAGAAAAAAAGTAGTCTTTGCCGAAGTAGCTCTAGAAATGCAACTGTAGCAAACATCTCACTATCACTAACGTTATCCACATTCGTATTTACACAAAACAAATGATATATCCAGTTTCAAAAAAAGTCTAAAACTTGGACGTTATGACAGAAGTGCATTGTGCAAAGAGTGGTTGCTATACAGATGATACACTGTCTGGTCGTGTTGGTGTTGAGTTCTGTTGACAGTTGAGTTGAGTTCTGCTCTGATTGGTGCTAGGCCTATCCGAGTGAAGAAGTATTTTCTTTTCTGGTTTGGTTGACA
>NC_048415.1:27002226-27014166 GCF_013103735.1 Etheostoma cragini
CCCCACACACACACACACACACCCCATAATCACAACCAAATGACGCAGTATCAGACTCATTTTCTGACTCAAATATGAGTATGATGACGTCAGGCCAACTAATTGGTAAAACAAGTTTTTTTTCCCTGTGGAAGGGTAGTCTCTAAATCAATTGGCCAATCTATAGACAATCTTATTAATATTTACGGTGCGGGCAGGACCCAACACAAGATGCGGGACCGGTAAGGAAGAGACACACATGGGAGCGGTAGTGGGTGGTAATGGTCAGGAATCCACCGGAAGAACAGGAGAAGGATTAGGAAAGCAATGAAAATGTAATTTTCTTCTGATTTGACAATTTTTGGGGTGGTCCGTCTTTTGTGTTTAGGGTCTTTTACGAACGGTGTTACGGATGGATACCCTGAAATTGGTTGTATGTGGGCTATTCTCGCATTGCCAGACGAGGAATGTCTGGCTAGTCCACACAGCCTCCCAGGATGGGAAAAACATGCTCTGGTTTACTGGCATTTCGTTTAACCAGTCATAATCGTCTTGGGCGTTGTTAATCTCTGACGGAGCTATGGTTCCTCTTCAAAATAGACTCGGGATTTAAATTGTTTTGGTGGAACATGGTTATGTTCAAAAGTAGTTTTAGTCGTGCAACAGAAAACTCAGATTGGACAGACAGTCTAGGTAGCTGTCTGGATTTGACCGCAGTTAGCCATAGTCCTCATAAGTCCACCGGTGTTTGAGGGACATCCGGCCAAAATGAGAGACATTCGGCGAAATTTTCTGGCGGAATTTTCTGGGGGCACTTGAACAATCCCGGAAATGAAAAGTCGTCGATATAGACTAGTGGGCAGTTATTATTGGGTGCATGGATTCTTACATGCATCAGACAACAGCACGGCAATTTAGTCTTATTTTATTTCTTTCATTGGATGGATTCCAACAGAAGCTAGAGCATGTTTAACATCAACAAAAGCCTTCTGTCTCACACTGACATGCAAATCTAATGGAAGATTTGTTTTCACATTGGTTGCATTTATAAAGCGTTGTGTCAGTAATCAGCAGATGTACAGAAAAATCCACTGGAATATGCTTTACTGCTGCAGCTGCTCTTGTCATTAGATCTTATTTTGTTGCTGATAAACACAGCTTCTGTCATGGTGGGGCAGATAGCCCAGACAGGTGTGTGTGATGTGGAGCCCACTGTGACTTTGCCTACCTGCAGCGTCAGCTCTTGCAAAAACGTAGGTTGTTATCACCTCATTATTGTGGCCCCCTGGGATGGCACATCCATGGACTATGTGGGTGTTGCGAAGCACTATGAAATATGATCAGCACAGATCATCAAGCGTGTTGTGTGAAGGGGGCTGCTGATTGCCACTGATGAACACATTCAGATTCCTGTGGATATTAGGAGTGTTTTCGATGGCGTGAAAAGAATTTTACAGGAGCCTGTTGTGTCAGTCATGTAGCAGGTTATGAGCTTAGATTGTGCGCATTAGTGGTGGAACACATTGCCGGGCTGCTGCTTCCTCCCTGCCCATGGAGACAGGCTTATGGCCATCTCATTCTGTGGTTTCCACCGTCCCTTGCATGTGCTGACATTTTGATTGTCTAAGTTTTAAGACTCACAACTGACACACACAGGGCACAAATATGCTGAATATCAGATTCTCTCATTTGGAGGTCAGGTTTACATTAGGGAATAATTACCTTGGATGAGGAAATCAAGATGTCAAACCTGGACCAGTGAGAGCTCGCTATAGTCTAAGCTGGGTAGAAGATGTCTGATGCTGATAACGGTATGTAAATGAGATCCCTTATGCTATCAACGTGTCGTAATGTAGTCAAAACAATTCATGGTCACACCACAAGCATCAGCATCACCTGGTGCAACTCCCATGACCAGTTTACTTCATTTCTTGGCAGTACTTTGTTTTGCTTATGCTGATACAGCATCTAGATCAAGCTGGTTGGTTATAGGATGACCTGCTTATACACCGTTCAATTCACATCCATTGCCAATGTCACTGTGTCCTATATGTTAGGCTGCCTAAGTTGCCTAATATCTGAACCAACCAATTAATCAATCCATAGTAGAGCCTGACCGATATACCGGTAGGCTGATATTAACGGCCGATATTAGGAATTTCCCAATATATCAGTGTTGGCATTTATAATGGCCGACTTTTGTTAAATATCAGAATTATCATCAGAATTACGTATAATGACAAATAATTGATTCGGGTAAATTACTATTTAAAAAGTAAAAACTGACTGTCAACCATGTTATTAGCATTAGCATTGTATAGTTTGTCCACCAGAGGGCGCTCTACAACGTCCCTTTTGGCAACACAGATTTTTTTTATCAGACCTTCAATATATTTGGATATTCCTCTCTACTGTATAAAAAACAAACAATTTATTATCGTGTTATTTTAGTGAGAACTCATAAATAACTACAGATAACTAATGTTAGGGAAATCTGTTTGTTTTGTAAAGCATTTCTGGATTTAAAAAATATATATATACTGTATATTGGCTGATATATCGCCATATTACATTTTTAAATATTCAAATATTGTTATCGGTATCAGCCTTAAAAATCCTTTGTAGTTAACGTGCAGAGACAGAATATTTCAGAGAGAGCCTAGACTCTCACAGAAGAGAGTATCAATGCTCTGCCTCGCGACAGAGCTATTGTTGATATTTTTTATATCTGGAAATCGGGTCTTAAGATGGAATGCTTGTTATATTCAAGCAAAAAAAAATCAAAATGGGTGTCTGGAAAAGCCAGAGAATGGTGATCACTCAAGTCAAAGTGCCAAAGCTGGAAAATCGAGGTGCAGTGAACAGAAATTGGACGTAACATTAACTCAAAAACTAATTCTAATTGAAAATAATCCAGGGTGTTGTAGACACATTTAATGTTGACAGGTCCAGCACATAAGCATCAAACATCTGCTTGAATTATCAACAATAAGTTTACAGAGTCGTAAACATGCAACTGGTTTCAGAGCATAGCTCAAAGGAAAAGGAAGTTTATTTTCATAGTTATAGATGTTATGGAGACAAAAACAATACTGATTAATGTCAACATTGATCAATTCAACGCCAACAGATGGATTTGTTCAGTCTCTTGCAGTGAGGCAATGAAGTAGGCTTCAATGCTTATAATACTTATACTTCTTATAATACTTATATAGAAAGTATACAACTTACAGGATAAATGCAGCAATCATTTTGACATTTGTAGCAATTATCACTAGTTTTTTCAAAGTAATCCACCATTACTACATTAGACTGGCCAACACACAGGCTTCACTGGATGACATGGATGACATTATGTGGTGCTTAAATTTGAGCCAGCTTCAACTTTTTGCATTTTTTTTAAAATCACAGAGCACTCAGAGCACTGAAGGAGGAGTTTGCACTTCTTCCACACAGTTCTAATGTCTGACTAATCATTGCCTTAGGGAACAGTTTTCTCTTTGCTTTCCCAGCATGTCTCCCTGACTGAGTTACATTTTACAGTCATTGGGGTTGGGTATCACTAATAATTTCCAAAATTGATAAGTTCACAAGTTGTCAATTTGTTTCCGTTTCTGATTCAATAATAATTAGGTTAGGGAAATTCTGTTATAATACCAATTTAGTTTGGATATAAAAGAGATTCTCAGAGAACTTATAATGTAAATTGTACAAGCAAGAAGCATTTGTTTTTAGGTTAATGTTTACAAGAATTAACCCCAACATGTCTGTTGTGGGTCATACAGTACATCCATTGTGAAAAAGGCAAAGGTTTTTATTAATAGATATCAGATGATTAAAACAAACATTGAATTTTAATTGGAGAATTGATTATTTAACCTAGCCCTACCAATCATTGTCAGTAGCATGTGGCTTCAAAGTGTCACCTGGCTTTTTTCTCGTCTCCCCTCTGTGGTTTTTAATTGGCTGCAGTCCAGAGTGTACATGTCCACGCAAAACAGCTATTGATTTCTCAGAAAAAAATCACCAAAAGCAGCATAGTGATATCATATGCATGTTATCTGGTTATGTCCAGAGCAGCTCTTTCTCTAACAAATTCTTGTAGAACTACTGTACCATATGTGGGAAGCAAAGTGTGTGATAAAGCAGGTGTGATGGGACAGATTGTCAAGTCCCCCTGGATTGAACAGCAGCACAAGGAGCGTTGTGCGCAGCTGTCAGAGAGCCAACAGGAAACCTTTAGACAGACCTTTAATTATCCGCTGATCAACCGAGGCTGTATTTGTAATTAGAGAAAGGAAATGTTAATGCATTCTATGGAGTTGGATGGCACTCAGAGCATCACGATGCCCAGGCATAAATCTCCAGCGTCTGACTTCACTTATCTCACGAGGCAGCACAAGTACACTGCTTGTCTGTTAGCATGTCCTCACTGCAGACATCGTGTTCATGGAAGCAGATTTTTATTTGAGAGGGGAATATTTGGTTTTGACGTATGGCATGTGTCTGGCCAACCAGTGGTTGCTTGAAGATTTATTTAAACCTACATTTTGTAATTTTTTGAGTAGATTGTTAGCAAAAAAAACTTTGTTCTTTTATAAATACGTGCTCATTGATGTGTAATTACTTTCACCAACTAATAAAAGTATTCTTGTAGCATAGAATATACCATTAAGTATCATTCAGAACACATACGATGCGAGGGCTTAGCTCAACTTTTACACTCAGTGGCACCCCGCACCATGACGAATGCCAGGGGGAGATTACTCGTCAGGGTAGCTAAAGAGAGAATTAAAGCAACATCACAACAGCAAAGCAACGAGACCAAAGTTAAAATTCAAGTGGCTAGAACAGCTTTGTGCTAATTTTGGGTTTCGGCCACAATAGGAGTTAAAACGTGATCAAAATGGGAGGGGCTTAAAAGTAATCCCCATTTGGTTGTCATATACACTTTCACTGCTAAATGGGAGAAATTCTTACACAGTGAAGCTTTGCCAAAAACACTGCTGACACAAAAATATAACCTGTAATAGGATTTTTCAGTGCCGATGCTGATACCGATATTCTTTTCATCAGCCTTAGTAGATGACCAATAAGGGCTGTTGATTTTCTTGAGCTGATATTTGGAGCTCACACTGCTTTTCCTCCCTCAATTTACATCATAAAATCCAAACCCTTCCACATAGGATTTGTTATCAGGATCCGCTCTGCCAATTCTTTGAAAATAATAAACAAAAACACGGATTAGTATCACTTCTGCATCATCTTACATTCATCTCACCCAAATTCTGTTTGCAATGTGCATCATATGGATGGGTGCATTGCATATGAATAACTGTACTGGGTAAAAGGCTTTCATCAACATCTACAACACAGCCTTGATGATGCACAGCTGACGTATTATAAGACGGATATAATCAGGTCGTCACAAAATGTCCTCTGTCAACACATTTATAAGTTAATAAATACACATAAATAAGTTGAGAAAACAATACACCTTAAAAGTAGCCATTGAAATAAAGTGCCATTAAATCAGTCTATTACTAACCTGTAACACTGAGAAAATTGCTTGTCAATGTAATTTACACAGACACAGAACAGCTCATATTGACCCTATTTGGTTCCTATCCAAAACCACAAAAACTAATTTTGTTAAGTAATGACTGACACATTTTTGTTACTGAACATGCATTGTAAAGCTTACATAGGGTAATGGACTCACAAATTCTTGATTGTTCAAATGTGTCAAAGTCCACCAGTTTATTTTCAAATTGTCAACAAACACAGGCGAAAGTACCACAACGCAAAGGCAGAGATAGAAAACTAAAAGATGAGGCAGGGTCATGAAATTCACTGGAAGCACGCAGGGAAAATGGGCTGGAACGCTGACCCAAACAGTACCAACTGAATGAAAACAATCTCACCATGTCTGATCTGTGAATAAATATTTTATCATCAAGCATTTCCAAAAGTGATGAGTTGAAACCATTGAAGCTGTTGCACGGACTGTAGTTTTGTGAAATAAAAATGCTTAAATCACACTCTTTACAAAATTGCAATTGACTTTTATTTTCCCAGCCTGCGGAGGGCTCGATAGAAGCCTGCAGCTTGTCTTCGTCAGCATTTTTTGAGTGGAAATTCATTTGTAAAAGAATTGAAATGCATCAGTGTATTGACATTTTCACCGAGACCATAAATGTTTATGTCATATTTAGGTGATGTTTTCTGGAACAAATAGAGTCAGTGTATACATACTTGGACAGTGATTTTAAAAAGACAGGCAGATGAACTCTTTAATAAAATCATGCATTTTCAACTAAGGCTATTAAGATATTGGGCCCCATCTTGCACACGGCGTAGCGTGGCACAGAGCCAGATGCAAGTGGCTATTTTAAGACCATCTTTGCGCTAGAGGATGGATACCCGACCCGAGCCCGACGGGACCCGAAGGTACCCGACGGGCCGGGCCGGGTTCGAACAGATTTTTAGAAAGGATGCTCGGGTTCGGGTCGGGCTCGGTCACATCAGCGCGATAAGGCATTGAACATTGTTTTGTGCAAACTCATTCTTTTTTTCCTGTTTATAACTTTTGGGTTTTTATTTCTATTGGTTTCTTTTTTCTTTTTTGCTTGCTTATTTACTGTTTGGGTCTTACTGTATTTTACAAATTTTTATCATGTTAAGCACTTTGCTACTTTGTCTGTAAAAGGTGCTATATCAAGTAAACCTATTATATTACATTCTCAGCAGCGGCAGCAAGGCATTAAACTAAACATGTACAGTATATGTGTGAGTGAATGCTGAATTACCGCATCTCTTATTGGGGCGGCTTATCAATACAGGTTAAGCAAGGTATTTATTTTACTCAGATTTACTGACATAATCCCCCACATATGATGTTAATAAAAGCGGGCTTTTCACACAAACAAACGTACATGTGTCATTAGTATGAGAAACAAATGCGATTTTAACTGTGTCGGGCTAGGGTCGGGCTCGGACAGAAAAATCCGGCCCGATCCGCACTCTACTTTGCGCTCATGGGCGTGCTGGTGTTACAGGGAGGTGTGTTCAGGTGAATTCTTGGCGTATTGCTAACTAAATATTCCCGCAATTGACCAACAAAAAACTGGTCTAAAGTCAATAGCACAGCGGTTTATCGTACAGTGTGTTAGTAAAATGCATCTAGGCTCGTTCGCAGCACACACTCTATGTTATACACACACACAGGGAAGCGCATGTTACACCCAAAACACACCTATGAATTAATGAAAACACACTTATGGAGCCTTTTTTCCTCCGTCAAAAGTGGATTTGGACATGCCCTAAATGCAACTCCGGCCCCAATTTATGCTTTATTAATCCCGCAAGGGGAAATCATTTTTTTGTCACTCTGTTAGTCAATATTCATTTTATACACAGGCCCAAATTTCACACGAACGCAAACAGGACCTACTTCAGATATGGTTTTAGGGGACCACTAAGGTCTATATAAAAGCATCCAAAGAGCACCATGTCATGGGCCCTTTAAGTTAACTGATTTGTACTGTTTCAGTCCAAACCACTAAATAGGCTAG
Organism: Etheostoma cragini; assembly: GCF_013103735.1. Taxonomy (NCBI): domain Eukaryota; kingdom Metazoa; phylum Chordata; class Actinopteri; order Perciformes; family Percidae; genus Etheostoma; species Etheostoma cragini. Next base: position 27,009,780 of record NC_048415.1, read on the forward strand.
CTCCAATGTACCTCTTTGAACTTTTATAAGCTTATGCCTGTCTAAGGTCATTCAGTTCAGCTTAACAAGATCAAGGCTGAAAGACTGGTGAGATCGCACCTTTTAAAGTTTTAGCCCCCAAACTCTGTAATGAGTAGCCTGTACATGTTAAGGCAGATTTATGGTTTTGCAGATGCACAACGCAGAGCCTACGCCATTGTGAGGTTTATATTTGTGCACTGGAGTGAGAGAAAGATGAGGATTAGCTTCGGAGAGAGTACCAACTCCGGACAGAGAGTGAAGACAGAGATACAAAGTCTCTTCCCTGTTATTTTTGACCACGGGCAGAAATATGTAGCAAGAACCCTCTCCTTGATTTCATGTTGTTTATGGAGAAGGAGAACCAGGAAATGGGTCGGGGGAAATGCAAGGCTAACAAACCCAAGCAAGAGGACCAATCAGAGTTATATCCCTTTGCGTTGCCACAACATATAGTTACATTTCAGGAAAGCTGCACGTCAGGCTAGCGTACCTACGCACTTACATCTACGGTGTAGATTCAACACAGAAACATAGAACCTTGACTTAGACTGACCCCTACACTGCCTGTTTTTAAATCCTTTCTCGATCTCTCGAGCTATAAGATAAAGAGTAGAAGAGCTTGATAACAATGAGGCCACTCTTTTATTGCTAGTAATCTCATATCTAGGAACTCATAATGTATAGATTTGCTGAATGGTGCAGACTTTCAATCGCTCCTCTCCTTAGAACTCCACTGAATCGTGCTCAAATTACAAAAGCAGAATCCAGCATTCAAAAGATTATAAGATAATAAGTATCGGGGTTCAGTCTGGTCTTTTTTAGATGTCTCATTTCTCACACTGGCATTTACCTACTCTAGTACAGTGACCGTTCATATGTGCCTCTCTGGAACAGGCTGCTGCCTGACCTGTGGCATTGCGGCTTGTAGGTGTACCCCAAAGCAATTAATATGCAACCATACTTTACTTTACCATACTACTGACTTCTACTACTGCTACTTTGATGGAACCCATTCTCCTACTACATTTATCTGACAGAGAACATTGCAATATCCAGCCCAGACTCATGGCATTTCGAGAAATGGTGACATTATTAAATCTATTGATTTGTGTATAGGGACTCTTCTTTTTGTGGTGGTAAGCACAAAATTTAAACTGATCTATTACAATGTGAAGCATCTTTCGTGATAACAGCACGATTACGGTATTGAGTAGTATTGAAAGCTAAAAATCCACATAAGGCGGTTGGTTGGGGGGACGGATGGGTCAAACAACACTTTCAGAGACCGGGGTTCGTGTCCCGCATGTGACGGTTCCTCCTTTACCTAACCACAACTGTCCCATTGTTGCAGCCTGTCTCGTGCGTGGCGTTTCATTTCCCTGTTGTCCCCCAGAGACCACAGATTGTCTCCCGGCGGTTGTTCCTGTCACCGTCTACCACGTGCTGCGTTTCATTTCACCATAGATGAGTAGCCCAGAGACCGTGGATCGTGTCCCGGCGACCGCCTAAACCCGTTGTTCTTTTCCTAATCAAAACCGCCCCGTTGTTGTAGCCTGTCCCTCATGTGGCGTTATATTTCCCCGTTGTTGCGTACCCCAGAGACCGCAGACCGTGTCCTGGTGGCCGTTCCATCTCGAAATAAAGAAAATGTGTTACTGTTGACAAATCAATAAATCAAAATAACGTGACAATTTCACGAACTGCCGTGACACCGGGTTGCAATTACACAATTAAAATGTGGAGTAGCCAAATACCTTTCAGAACTCAAAATCAGCGTACCCTAGATTGATAAATTTGAAAGTTAGGCCTATTTCCAAGGACCCTATTTTTCATGACGGAGTAAACCCAACAGCAACTTCCGTGCATGAAAAGTGAAGCCTTTAAGTGCCTGAAATCTGTATTCTATCTAATATCCAGCACGAGGCGACTTCACTGGCTCCAAAGAGAGGTCTGTTTCTGTAGAGGTCTATGGGAAAATGAGCCTACAGTAAACATCATAAACACAATCATGTGTTTATGGCCTTGATGAAAATATATGATACTGTATATTGACAGAGAGCACTTTTTTTTACATTAACAATCTTCCAGATTCCTTTGATTTTCTGATTTGCGTAGTAAGCCGGACATTTCAATTTGTAAAAATACACTTTCCATGCTCTCTGGTGGACAAACTTTGTAATTAATACACTTTCTGAATAACGTCAGAGCTAGTTTGGTATTTCTGTTACTTATTGTCTGGTAATAAACTAGATCCTACTCTGCAAAAAGATCATTTCAGCGTGGCTGATTTATCAGTCTAGCTCTAGTTTGCTTATCTACTTTTTTTAAGGAATGAGATGATTATTTTGAATGATAATGTTACTTTTTTGACGAATTGAAATCGACCTATTTCAGGCGCTCTCTGTTCAACAAAGGGTTGAAAGCACACTGAATTGCCATTCCTTCCGTCTTTTTCTTTGAACCAAGAGCGCCATCTAGTTGGCAGCTAATACATCTAATGGGTCATTTGGACAGCCGAGGCTTCAAAAGGCAGATTTTTTTAACTTATTATTTTCAATGTGAAACATTTTGCACAACAACAAACATACAATCAATATAACTAAAATAAGAAAAGTGCAATAAACCCTGCAAAACAACTGCATTATATACATGATATTGTATATCAACCAAGGAATAATTGTCTGCAAATTGAATATTGACCAATAAACACATGGAGTAGGTGGGGTTAGCCCCAATTCCCACCAAATGTAGAACAAAATGCAGATAAGCAGAGCTTCTATTTTTGACGGATGCGGAAGAGCTTTGCAGGAATTCAGCAGATAGTGCGGGACAGGAAGTCGAGCACAGAAACAAAATAACACATCCGGTTCATTTTCAAAATAAAATGCACTTTGCTCACTGCGGTTCATATTTCCCTGCACTACATCCTAAAAAATCAGCACAGAGTTGTTTCCCCTTCACTCCTCTGGATGGAATCCAACTGTTGGGGGTTTTGTGGTTCTATTCCACATGAATTCGCAAAATCTCATTGTTCCTTGTGACTTCAGCTGTCAGTCACGGTCGCAGCCGTTCCACAACAAATCGGTACCTGGTGGCCGTTGACGGACGGCGGAGCACGGAGCAAAGCCGATCCGCAGTTGGTGGAAATCCAGGGTTAACCCTTTAAGCAGAATGGAGAATGATACTTTTCTCAGGCTTTCTCAGTCAGTTCTGGGGTTTACACAAAGAAGTATCCACTTACAAATGTACTTGTTTTGTGTGGAGTCGTCTCACACTATTATATGAACAATGTGTTTATTTTACGAGATCTTAAAAGCAGTGTGTGTGTGTGTGTGTGTGTGTTCTTGAAATGCAGTCAGAATTTTGTTTACAAGCAGCACACCCCTAAAGGGGGTTTTCATAGAGGAGAAGAGTGATGCATTGCGTCCTGCACCACAGCTGACTCAAGACTCTAACCAATTTCTTGAAGTTCAGGGATCAGTTCACTTCCAGTATTATTGGATTTCAACCATGACACATTGTGTTTCTAAATCTAATATTTCAGAAAGTTATTAACAGCCAGCTCACGTCACTAATCACAGACGCCAAGCGGCTCTTTGTAACTGAACAACGGGAGAGGAATTACATGCAGTTTTCTCTACCAGGTGGCCGCACAATTTCAGGGGGAACTACAGCTTGTTTGATGTGTCTTTTGACCCTGTGAAATTGGGGAAGTTCACTATGCTGAAATGATAAATCTTTAAGAGAAACATGAGCTGGCAGGCTTTTGAAAATGTGCTCTGTGATGTTACGTTGATATGGATACCACCTTTCAAAGCAACCACAGCAGAGGCAAAGAGAGATATTCTTTGTTGCAGATGGATTTAATGTCACTGACTTATTTGTTTGGATTGCTGTGGTCAAATCATTCCTCCCTTTCTTAAAATGGAAGGGGCAAGCTTATTCATAACTGTCTTGACCCTGGGAGTCGATTTTTCCCCCGTCACTTGATCGCAATGGTGATGAAAGCCATTTCATCCATGTAATTTTTTGGCTTTAGTTCTACCCGAGTCATCAGCTGCTAGCTCAAAAAGCCATAGCTCTCAGTAGCAGCTACCGCAGCAACATTCACTGCCAACATTGAAAGGGACCAACACACACACACACACACATACACACACACACACACACACACACACACACAGTTGTGTCTGGCTATCTTTGTGGGGACCAGTCATTGACATAATACATTCCCTAGCCCCTTACCCTAACCTTAACCATCAAACCAAAATGCCTAACCTTAACCCCTACCCTAACCCTAACCTTAACCTAACTCTAACCCTACTCCTAAAACCAAGTCTTATTCCTCAAAAAGCCCTTTAACGTT
>NC_048415.1:27014316-27019365 GCF_013103735.1 Etheostoma cragini
CACACACACACACACACACACACACACACACACACACACACACACACACACACACACACACACACACACACCTACCTGCGTCACATCATTTTGATGTGTTGTTTTCACTGGGTGTGCACGGTATTCTTTGTAATGGGCTCACAGAATTGTCATTTTACACAAAGAAACACACTTACATATAAATGTAATATAAAACAATGTTTGGGCTATTTTTTAAACTAGACTATTTTCTTAACTTCAAAATAAGTAGTCTATGATTTATTTACTTACATAATATGAAATATTTCATCATTTTCATCAGAGGGGGCACAATTAAACAATACATTTTAAATCAATAGGGGGAGCAGAAAGCTCATTTGGACAGGCATGCCCCCCCCCCCCCCGATTACCTTTTACAACATCTGAGTGATCACTCAATTATTATTAACAATTTACCTTTTAACCCTCATGTTGTCCTTGGGTCAAATTGACCCGTTTTCCTATATCAATGTTCTTTTTTATTACCCAAAATAACATCATTGATTCCACACAATAGACACAAGTCTTGACCCAATGTCACCACAATTACTTATTATGGGTTCAATCCATATGAATATGACTCTTTCAATATTGTGTCAATCTTAACGTGATGACTTTACACTAAACCTGGATAAAACATGAATTGTATGCACATATTTCATATAATAAAGTCTACTTCCATGGTGATCAAATAACATATAGTTTGTTTTGTTTTGTATTCTGCCCGTTTTTTGACATTTTATGTTGCATTTGTGGTTAAGGCACAAAGCAGAAAATAATTGTAGTTCCTATCTTGATCTTGATCTCTCGCATTCCAAGTTAATGGAAGCAATTATAGCTCAATTATTTGTAAGTTCTGGATATTTAATTGTCAGGAAAATATGTGCCCATACTGTGCCTCTTTGGTTCTTGGCTTTTGAGCTCTGTTCATGTGAGAAAACCTCTGTTTCTTCAAACCCAGTTGTCAAATCCAGCAGGAAAAGAAAAAAAACACTGACCTTTTAGTTTTTTGGAGTTCATAAGATTCAATTTCAACAATGAAACAACCTGAATATACTATCAGTTTACGAGGTAAACCTGAATGCACCATAAGTTAACGCTGTGCACCTGAATGCTCCATGAAGTCCCGTCGGTGCTCATACCCTTTACAATTTGTTGTATTTCCAGCTCTGTTGTTGCGGTCCAACATACAGCATTTTTTAACTTGAGACAGATTTCACTTATTTAAAATACATTGTGAAGTGTGGTGAGCTTTCAGGGGCCCCTGGTTCTAGAAGTACACATAAGTTCCACTTGTTTTCTCCTTAAGACCGTGTTATGTGACTCACAATAGGAGCTCCTTAATTCTGGAATGGACATTAGTAGGTTACGATGTGTTGATTTAAATAGGTGTTATATATATATATATATATATATATATTTCGACATGTTTCGACAGTTAGGAACATAGTCAGGAAATGGAAGACCACAGGCACAGTTCAAGTTAAGGCTCGAAGTGGCAGACCAAGGAAAATCACGGATAAACAGAAGCGAAGAATGGTTAGAACAGTCAAAGTCAACCCGCAGGCCAGCACCAAAGACATACAACATGATCTTGCTGCAGATGGAGTCATTGTGCATCGTACAATTATTGCGCGCACTTTACACAAGGAGATGCTGTACGCAAGAGTGATGCGGAGGAAGCCTTTTCTCCGCCCACATCACAAACGAAGCCGCTTGAGGTATGCTAAAGCACATTTGGACAAGCCGGCTTCCATTTGGAAAAAGGTGCTGTGGACTGATGAAACTAAAATTGAGTTATTTGGACATAACAAGGGGCGTCATGCATGGAGGAAAAACAACACAGCATTCCTAGAAAAACACCTGCTGCCTACAGTAAAATTTGGTGGTGGTTCCATCCTGCTGTGGGCCTGTGTGGCCAGTGCAGGGACTGGGAATCTTGTTAAGGTTGAGGGACGCATGGATTCCACCAAATATCAGCAGATTCTGGAGATCAATGTCCAGGAAGCAGTGACAAGGCTGAAGCTGCGCCGGGGCTGGATCTTTCAACAGGACAATGACCCTAAACACTGCTCAACATCTACTAAGGCATTCATGCAGAGGAACAAGTACAACGTTCTGGAATGGCCATCTCAGTCCCCAGACCTGAATATTATTGAAAATCTGTGGTGTGACTTAAAGAGAGCTGTCCATGCTCGGAAACCATCAAACCTGAATGAATTAGAGCTGCTTTGTAGAGAGGAATGGTCCAAAATACCTCCAACCAGAATCCAGACTCTCATAGGAAGCTATAGGAAGCGTTTAGAAGCTGTTATTTCTGCAAAAGGGGGATCTACTAAATATTGAGTTATTTTTTTTGACTGTGGTGCCCAAATTTATGCACATGCCTAATTTTGTTTAAACAATTATTGCACACTTCCTGTAAATGGTATAAACTTCGTTTCACTTCTCAAATATCACTGTGTTTGTCTCCTATATGAGTTATTTAACAGATTTTTTTTATCCTAAGAACCAACGATTTATGAAGGAAAATCATGGAAATTAACAAGGTTGCCCAAACTTTTGCAGACCACTGTAACTCAGCATTTGGTGAGTGAATCAGTAAGTAGGGCACAGCAACTTCCCAAGCAACTTTTAAAATTCTCTAAAGCTCTGATGCACACGTGACTGGCTTCTTCACAGCATTGGTGACCGAGACTTATAGGTATTGCAGTATTCAGAGCTTTGAGAGTCCCCTGTGTGTTTTCCCCTGTGTCTTTTAAAATCATTAAAAGGAAAACATTTTGTTATGGGAATTCAGAGAGGGCAAAAAAACTTCCAGAACCTATCACTTTGCAACTATATTCATTTGCCAAACATAACCGTAGAAAATTCTTACTTTAGTTGCCACAAGCAGATATTGTGGGAGATTAATAATAATAATGAATTGAATTTACATAGCGCTTTTCATGAACTCAAAGCCCCTTTACAGGGTAGGAAGAGCACTCTAGCCCACTGGACGTGGGGGAACCAATGGGGGCCAATCATATTTCAGAAGGGGGGCACCCCCCCGATCCACCCTTGCTGTGAAGAGGCTGTGTTCTGTGTCCTGTTATTAACCATGTTTTGACTTTTTGGTGCTTAAGGCTCTAAATGCCCCGTCTGACCCATTAGACACTGACTGTTTTTAAGCAGACAAACAAAGCTGCCCCCCTCCTCCTCTGCACTCCCCTCTGCTGATGCCAGGTAAAGCATGGAGGAGGAGTCTGTTTCACCTGCGCGGCATGGGTCAAACCCTCAGCAATGCTTCCCACCGGAGCAGAGCCCGCCTCTCAGCCTCTCAGCCTTCAGCTGAAACCCTACACCTGTGACATCATGCACGTAGACATTGGCTGCTGGCTGACTGGCTGACTGGCTGACTGGCTGGCGGACTGGCTGGCTGGCCGGCCCTGCTCACAGCGCTGCAGGGCTGTTCACTGCTCTTCCCTCCCACGAGAGATCAGCAGCTCTGACCCGCGAACGAAGCTGATCTGTGTTCAGATCAATCAGGCTGCTGCAGAGCTCTGAAGCCTCTACCTGTGGCTGACCTGAGTGGCTGCAGACCTCCCCCAGGCTCAGAATTCCGTTGGCTTCATTGTTTTTTGAAGCTTGTTTTACAGGCTGTGTAGGGGAATTGCTCTGTTATACCTCTAAGAAACAGCACTAATTCAAAGGATACTCTTGTTTTCTCCATGGAGCTTGACAGGTAAGCACTTGCATATCAGGAACTTGTAAAGTTTTCACGCTGAACGTGTCCACCTGATAACATGCCTATTGAGACATCTTTTTTTTACAAGTTTGTGGCTCTGAAGTATCAATTTAAGACCTAATATCATGACATCAAAGGTTTAATTGCAGGATTCATGGATTGCACTGTGCAACAAAAGTGAGTTATTGGCTAGAGATGAGGGTCAGTGCACTCACACACATGCACACACACACACACACAAATAGCAAGCTAAGGAGACAGAGAGACAAGAATGGAGAAACAAGACAAAGTGCACTGAAGACTTGTAATAACACAAAGCGTTCTACGTGCTGTCCGTCTTGCTGCTTTTACCCTCCTGCACGTTTCACCCAGCCTCCACTTTGAGATTTCAACTTAAACACATATTCATTAACAAAGCCTTGCAGTTAAAAGTTGTGAAATTCGTCTTGTTTGTTGAGAAATGTTGCTTCAGGGGAAATTGACATATCCACATTAAGATCCACATTACAGGAGCCTGTAGTCAAAAATCAAGCGATGAAGTAGAATGGAAATCTTGAAGTTACACAAGGTCAGAAAACTGACTGACTTTACTAGGTGGGAAAAGAAAAAGAAACATTGAATTTTCAAGCGAGTTACTGCATTCTATAGAGTGAAACATGTCCAAGGTGACAACTTCTAACGTCTTGTTTTATATTATAGATGTATTAATACTGATGCATTGATCCACTAGAAACTGCAGCTGTCAGTTCAAGTAGTAGTGGAGTAAAAGTATGTTACCTCAAAATTGGACATAAGTACAGTACTTTCAGTTAAGTTCTTGGACAGTGTTACTTTCCATCACTACAAGGATTTTGTTTGTTTACAGTACAATTTTGTTGTCTTTTTTTATAACTGATGAAAGATTTAAGTTTGAAGCCAAAGAGGGTTTCCTTGGACAAAACGTGTTCTTTAACAGAGTTTTACAGAAGTTTTAGAATATCGTAGTTTATGTATTACTTTACAACTGAATGGAATAAACTCAAATGAAAGAAGGAAATTGGATCTTTGCTACCAATGTGTACAGAAATCCGCACTGAAAAACAGAAGGAATTTTTTGAAACTCATGCAAGGACACACCAGTTTATTTATTTTATTATATGTATTTTTTATTTTATTTTGTTGTTCGGTTCAACAAAAAGAAGAAGTAGTTAGAAGTGTGCCAACAACACCGTACAGGTCCGCTCCCCTGGAGTGATGTTTTCTGGTAAGAAATCACTGAACTGAAGTTGTCTGAAGTCATAGGCGCAACTGGGGGGGGGGGGGGG
>NC_048415.1:27019402-27024170 GCF_013103735.1 Etheostoma cragini
GGTCTCCAACTTAGAGGAAAATATTAACTTTGAGCACATGTTCTGCATTGTGGTGATTTCTTCTGCACATTTGGCTTTTCTGCATCACGTTTTGGTACAAATGTCTTTATTTGTGTAAAGGAAATGATAATAGGTTTTTAGGGTGGTTACACTGGCCAGATGTGATTATGGGGAAAGGGGGGAGGGGGGGTATTTACACCTATGTCTGAAGTTGTTGAGCACAGAGCCGGCCGCCGGTCTCTGGGGAGTGCTAACATTTCAGGCAGCTGGGCTTATGTCTTTCAACCACGCTATTATCAGCCGCTAATCCCACCTCAGTCCTCTGCAGCCGCTAAATTGTTAGTTTAGAGAAGCCACCATTTTATCCAACCTGGCTTTGACTACATCTCATTTCACCATGTTTCTTTTCATAACAAAGGAATTTACCTGCTCCAAAATACTGGTTACTGTTAATAATTAACTTGGATTGTAATTCTCACATGGTTTGATGTCATGTGATGGACATGGATAGTTTTTTAATGGTTTTCCCCCTAAAGAACTGTCTGATGATTTGTGTTTGTGGTATTCTAGTGAATCCAAACACCAGACAGAAATCCAGCTGTGTTGACTTAATTGTTACTTCTGCAAGGGTTTTTAATTTTAATTGTTATTGTTGTCATATATACAGTATACAGTAGTTATGTATTGTTCCATGAGGGAGATTTGTCTTCACAGTCTGTTTCATGCACATGGCAAAATGCACGGAGAAATACACCAACAGATATATAGACACAAAGAAACAACCATATATACAACAATGACGCCGGTTTTATACAAAGTGGCGAGGTAGTTAGTTCAGCAGTGCTATGGCAGGACAACAGACAATGCAACATTACCACAATGATGTGATGTCCCAATTCTGAGTATATGAATATAAATATTCCTGGGGGGACTCACTTTTAAAAAACACATCATCTTCTCACTTTCTAACCACACTAAAATGGTACCCAGTCTGACTGATATGTTCAGAAAACTGACAACATTAGTCCTGAACAGATACATACTTTCTGGCTCCAAAACATTTGAGCTTTTTCCTTCTTTTTTAAATAGTATTTTAGTTTTTTTTCAATAATAATAATAATGTGTCAAATGCGTGACTAAATTCCATTTACTCGGAAGAAGTTGGCCAACAAACCTTTTGTTTTCCAGATTAGTGCTTCTGATGCAGCTTTACTTCCTTACGTTTTGGTAGTTCAGAATATTGTGTTAAGGAGACAGCATGCTCCAGCCAAGATTGGGACGTTTTGGTAGTTATGGCTATAATGGCTTGCAGAATGGGAAGTGTTATTATCAGGGCTGCACGATTACGGCCAAAATGATTATCAAAATTATTTTGATCAAAATTTTGATCACGATTATTCTCACGATTATTTGTGGATTTTAACCAAAACAAATGTTATCATCACATAGGCTATTTATAACTGCGAGAGGAAGTGTACTGGACGCTACTCACAGTTACCCGAGTAAACACTGGTACAAATACAGGTTTGCCTCTCATACTTAACAATATACAGCTGTGTTAAAAGTTAAAACTGTGGACAAATGTCAGAAGTGTAGACCGGGCCGCTGGTGGCCGGGCGCGGAGAGTAAGATGAGAGAGAGTAGAGGAGAGATTCAAACACAGGCACGGCTTAACAGAAGAAATGGGTCATGTAACAGAAAATTTAACCATATCCATATAACAACATTGCAGCAGATGCAAGGACATTAGCACCGGTGTGTCCTAGATGAGCTAACAGCTAACAGACGCTACTAGCAACAACTAGCACTGGTCACTGCTGTTGGAACAAAATGTTGCATTTACTGCTAAACCTCGAGACCGACGTATAACCGACCGCGACTGAGTTTTCCTCCCGTTACTCTGTCCACTGTGACTGTCTACATCTAGAAACTAAGCGGAGCGTTCTACGAAATGATGCATTAAAAAAAATAATCGCTCGATCACGCAAATTTGATCGTGGGAAGTCAAAATCGTGATTGCGATTAAAATTTGATTAATTGTGCAGCCCTAGTTCTTATGACATTTAAACAGTCATGTTTAACTGCTGCGATGCTGCACACTGTCAAGCCGACAAATAGGCATGGTAGATCCGCTGGTTATATTTTGTGCAACAATGTGCACCTCAACTAGTCTTTTAAACGGTCCCATGGCATAGAAATGTCACTTTATGGAGGTTTTTTAACGTTAATATGCGTTCCCCCAGCCTGCTATGGTCCCCCAGTGGCTAGAAATGGCGATAGGTGTAAATGAAAGCTCAGATGGGCCGAGCTAGAATATTGCTCCTTATGAGGCCCAGAGAATTTGGCCCGCCCACGAGAGAGAGAGACATCATGGCTTTCAAACAAGTAAAGCGACAGTTGGTCAAGGCCACACCCCAGTCTCCACCTTGCCCCCCCTCCTCCTCAATAGCTATAGATACAGAAATAGCACATACTAAGGAAAGCTCATTGTGGGACTGGCTCTAGTGACTGTAATTCTAAACCAAGGCTACATTTTGGGAAAGTGACTTCAGATGTGGTATTCGGGACCACTAAGGTCTATATAGAAGAGACTTCAGATGTGGTATTCGGGACCACTAAGGTCTATATAAAAGAGACTTCAGGTACAGTATTAGGGACCACTTAGGTCTACATAAAAGAGACTTCAGGGACAGTATTAGGGACCACTAAGGTCTATATGAAAGACCTTAGATACAGTATTAGGGGACCACTAAGGCCTATATAAAAGAGACTTTGGATACAGTACTAGGGACCACTAAGGCCTATATTAAAGCATCCAAAAAGCAGCATATCATGGGACCTTTAAATTAACTATTCTTCACAGATTCGTATGCACATCAACAGGCGTGTTGTAGACCTACACATTAGAAACCTTTCACACAGCTCCACGGAAAATTGTGAATCACTTAAAACGTCTCGCTCCGCACATGACTGCCAGGTTGTTTCTCCATCATAAACACAGAGGAAATGGGGTAATTGCTGCGCGTGTCATCTTTTTTTCAAATAAGTCTGGCAAAAGGCCTGGAGGCTGCATGTCCTAATTTTAATCAGAATAGTCACAGGTAGATTGGTGGCCATGATGAGCAATATGATGTGATAGAGTTTGTTTGGGTTCAAAACCAAATTTTAAAAATGTATTCTGTCCCAGACAGCAATACGTTTCCTCGGAGGAAAACTCTCCACAGGATTCCCATAATTGTCAATGTGTCATGCGTGGGGGGAGAGCTCTGTGATGAAAGGGGGATGAAAGTAGTGAATGCCAACGACCATGATTGTCACAGCCTATAGCCTATATTTCCATCCACTTGTCGACCGAATGATCTGAAGTTCGCCAAAAACATTCACGTTAAAGCCGGTGAAATGTTGTTTCCAACAAAACGGCCTTAAAGTGAATTAAAACCTATGCCTAATTACGTCACATGCTGTTTCAGGATCAACTTGATATACCAAATAGATTTGAAACATTGGAAGGTGTTTCCATTAATTTTTGCAATAAATCGCACGCCATTCAAACTTAAAACGGAGTTTATTAGCCAAAATGGATCGCGCCATCAACCTGCAAGTGATTAGTTTTAATATTGCTTATGTGCTAGCTGATAGCGACATATTATGCTTAAATAGGACAATGCTTTCAAAACATCGCTATGATAATGCTGATTAACTATGGAATTTCTTAGATCTAAAATAGCTGTTTATTTTTTGCTTGTAAATTAAATTTAAAAGTCTCTCTTCTCCTGCCGTGTCTGCAAAGAAAGCGGTAATTAACTAAACTTCTTCACTTTATGGCAGGTTGCAGCCAATGAAATAACCTAAAACATTGTCGCAATTCATCAATAATTTGGCAAATATAATTTCCATCAGCATTTATTGCATAAGCTGTTTACCAAAATCCGATGAGATCAAACATACAGACTTTGTGCCGATATTCACGAAATTCAATTATTTGTTACGGTTTCCATAAGGCATTTTTAATCAAAAATACTTAACCTTGCGTAAAACGTGTGGATGATAACATGGCTAGTGTTGGCCTAGGGAGCATGACCACAATAATACTAAAACTTTACAACCACAACACCTGAAAGTAGGGGGACAAAAGGTCTAGTCCTCGGGTCAAATTTGACCCATTTTTAAAAAGCTTTTTTTTTTTTAATTCAGATTATCCTGGATGCCAGCCAAACTTAGCCACGCCCACAACATTTGAGGTCGGGAAGTTTATATTCTGATTAGAATCTGAGTATGACTACGTCAGGCTACAATTTTATAGCATTTGAAGTGAAAAAAGACAAAGTGAAAAAAATGTTGTGGGAAAAAACAACCACTAATAGGTAGAAAGAATTGCAAAAATAATAAATGAATGAAGAACTTTGAAAAGAGTGACAAAAACGTCAGGAAAAGCTTCAAAAACTTTGAAAAAAGTGACAAAAACATTAATTAAAGCGACAAAAGTGTCAAAAAAAGTTTGTATTTTAACTTGACCCAGAAAAACCATTTTACTGGTCTACGGGAAGACAATACGAGGGTTAAAGAAACAAAGAGAGCGCATGGCCAATGCGTGTGTGGAGCAGGGGAACAGGCTGCACAGAAGAACACTACACTACCTACTCCCACTAGGGTTATAGGGGCCAGTGTTAGCAGTTGGAATAGGTCCTCACCTCATCAATGCTTTCAATACCAATCACATGCTGCTTTTGACCCCCAGCATTGAGAGCTTACTCTTCCGTCACCCGGC
>NC_048415.1:27024180-27029331 GCF_013103735.1 Etheostoma cragini
CTCTGCCACCACATAATGGAATCTGAGAGAGGGCTTTGCTCGCGGCAGGTTAATTGCCTCTGAGATTCCTGCGCTAATGGAGCTAATCCCGCCTTTGTGTAGTTTCCGCACCAGATTTGAGCTTGTTTGCCAGGTTATTGTGCGAGGTCGCATGTATTAATTGATTAGCACTGAGGCTCTGTGTGCTCTTGTCTTTCTGATGAATACTTCAAGGAGCTCAGGGAACTGCCGGGTTCTCTCTGAAACGCGAAACATTTACTGAAGACGAAACACAGGGAATATATATGCTTTGACACACTTTCAATCTGATGTCTGATGTTTCTATTTGAAACCATTTTTTACCGCAGCTGGATGGAGATCAAACTGAGGTTGCCATTAAAACTGGCAATTTAGTTGCCTTATGAAGGGAGCATTTGACTGCACGCCTTCCCTCTTTGATGTAGAAATTCAAAGTCTCCTCCGTCTTCTTCAAGGTTCAGAAGCAGAGTTTAAAATATGTTGTACCATTATATTTTCCTGTTGCAGTTATTAAGCGTGACATGTAGGACTGGTGTCTGTGTGAAACCTAATCCCCCTGACGTGTCACTCTTTGTAGATTGACGTTGCAAACTTTTACACTGACATTTATTTTTTATTTTTTTATTGTAACAATTAACCCTGTGAAAACAGCATTTCTTGCTCCTGTCACATTATTACTCACTTTGCGCTAATTTTTCACTTGATATGCAATTCTTGCATCTCAAATTGACAAATAGAACCATGGCCAGAAGCAAGAATAGGTCCTAAATGTCTTTTCAGCAATATAACATAGTTATATTGACATAAAACATAACAAGTTATATTCCTCTGATCATTTATTATCTTTTCTTAAATAGAAAAACAGTTGAATCAGACATTTCCCTAAGGGAACACGTGTTTATCCATTACAGGGAAACATATTTTTCATTAAAACAAAAAATTAGTGACATTTTTACAAACTTAACACCAGTGGTGAAATGTTATTGAGGAACTTCTGGAGTAGTC
The DNA here is from genome assembly GCF_013103735.1 of Etheostoma cragini. NCBI lineage: Eukaryota > Metazoa > Chordata > Actinopteri > Perciformes > Percidae > Etheostoma > Etheostoma cragini. The sequence goes on from NC_048415.1 coordinate 27,025,204, forward strand.
TTTCTTTGCCACACCCTCCTCCAAAGCTCGCTGGAGGAGAGTCTGGCCACTCTACACAGCATTCTGGGATGGGGGGAAAATGGCTCTGGTTTATTGGCATTTCTTTAACCCAATCGCATTGTCCGCTGCAAAATAGCCTCAGGAAGGACCTTGTTTTGGTGAAACATGTACGTTCAAAAGTAGTTTCAGTCGTGCAACAGAAAACTCAAATTGGACAGATAGTCTAGATAGCTGTCTGGATTTACCCTGCGGAGATTTGAGGAGCAGTTAACCATTGTCCTCATAAAACCAACCGAGTTTACAAGGCCAACACAAAGGAAGCCCAAGGCAACAGCTATGCGGCCTTAATGAGTAAAATCCGGCGGATTTACCGGCGGTAACAGAGCAATCCCCGAAGTGGAACGTCAAGGATGTAGACTACTTTTGGAGCGTTGTACTTACGTTGGCAGGTTCTGCCCAGAAAAAACATTCACGGATAGTCGAAATTTTTGAGAAATCCTAATCTTTTTAACAAAAAGTGTTTTATCAAACCCACCGGCGGGATTTGGGGTAAGGAAGGTTCTTCAGATAATGTTAGATATGTATGACTTCAAGGCAGGGGTTGGTAACTATATACCATGTAAAAAAAAAGTATGTTGTTTGATATATTTACACCCCAACAGTATTAAATCCCTTATTGGCTCTGAAAAAAGAGCAAAAAGAGCCGTCATCCGTAGCTGCTGTAATTCCTTAAAAATGCCCACCAATCACTGCCTGGCGGTAATCTAGGAGTGAACCAATGAAATGCCGCCTTGCCCCTCCCATGAACGAACCTGAGCTCAGATTGTGTTGTCGCCACATTGCAACCATTAGTCATGTTTGTTTACATACACATAGACCTACATACATAAATACATACATGCACACATACATGCACAAAAACACACTTACGTCCATACACGCATGCACGCATATATACATACACACATACATGCATACACACATACATACATACATCCTTACATACATACTGTACATACATACACGCAAATAATGCATACATACATACGTACATCCTTACATACATACTGTACATACATACATACATGTACATACATATACTGGATACATAAAATACATTCTGGATGATAATATTCGGTGTTTGCTTATCACTGAAAAAAAAATTAAGTCAAATTGCTGTTCTTGCTCCGCTCTGAAGCAGCGTGGCAGTGGGGCTCGTGCGGTGTGTGGGCGGAGCCCCGAGGCCTGGGGGAGGGGTTAGACAGAGCCCTGAGGAGATGCTTCTTTCAAACTTTGCTAGCTTTTCAACATTACCAACTAAGTGAAAAATTAAGAATTTTTATCATGACACAGGATATTTGCTGATATCGTAAAATCTGTCACAATACCATTTCAAGTAAAAAAATGTCAGCAACCTGTGACTGAGACAATATCATATGCCAATTTAAGAGTTGCATTTATATCAACTCTAAAAAAGAAACTAAATATAATGTGTCAGTTGTATAACTGAGCTCTTCAAGAAAATTGGAATGAAAACATAAAAAAATAAAAAAACAATTTATTTTTAGTAAAAAGAATAAATATAAAGTAGGAATCTAAAGTAAAGGGGGATATTGCAGACGATATGTATCGATATTTTCACTTTGCATTGATAATCGATAAACGATATTGATACAGATCGATGTGTCGTTACACGCCTATTACCAACCCTGTCTTTAAATGTTAGCTACAGGAAGCCATTCACAGCTGTTCATAAAAAAGATGAAAACAATTCGTTCTTTTGGTTGGTTCAAATCTTTTGGCTGTGAAGCAGTTAGTGAGATGCTGCCTTTAGGGGCCATTTACAGGCTCACGGCAACTGCTCATCAAGGTGCTTCTCTGATTCAGCAGCTGCAAAGAAAATCCTTTCAGGGTTTGTTCTGGCTTTTGCAAAGCCTAACTGATTCATAATGTATCACAGCCTTTTTTTCAAAGAGCTGCTGAAGCCTTGTCAACTTTAGCATTATGTCAGTCCACTGTGATGAAAACACAAAGGACAAATTGGATTTCTACACATATTTCTTGTTCAGTCAAACACTAATCAGCAGCCACTGGCTCTGGTGGCACGCCAACATTAAGCAACCAGTGCTGGGTAACATCAGAGTCACAGGACGATGTCGTGGCTAGCTTTGCTCATGGAAAAATGGATTTGGCATTTCTGTTGCCGTTGCATTCATTTCGTACTCTCAGTTCCCTCAAAGGTTGTTTCTTTTACTTTACAAACTAGGCAATGTAATTAACCACACCTCTCCAAAGTGTTCCCCATAGTGAATTTGCCAAAACCACTATATTTCCCTAACATCATTCATACTGTAATACTAGTGTGATAGTAATAGTGTTTCCTCTAGGGCTGTGGCGATTTAAAAACAAGTTGTTGTGAGATGGCTATGTTGTAGCCGCCTTTAACAAATGTAATCAAAATTCATTGTTTTGCTATTTGCTAAAGCGTTGGGCTAAGGAACTCTTTTTGCAGATTTTTTTAGGGCTTCATGTGGACCAAACTACACGTGAGAAAACTATATGATGCATACAATAATACAGTCAAAAATATGTCTCTTTCTCCAGTAAATAAAAGCATGTCTGGCCCTTCAGGAGTTTAGTTTTCCATGGGTGGCCTGTAGTGAAATTGAGTTTGACAGCCCTGGTGTACAACAACTGTAGCAATGCACAGAGCTGACAGTACGCCGTAAACTGTTTCAAACTGCTGCAAATTGCAATAAAAAGCCTGAGATGCACATTCCAAATGCACTGTGTAAATTTACCCCAAAATGTTTGTCCCACATGTTCTAATCGGAAAAAGCTAAATTCTGAAAAAAGTTTTCTGCTTTTTTTGTTTTTGTTTAAAAATGAACATCTACTCCGGCGTTACCGAGCCCCTAAACCGGAGACATTTGGAAACACTTCTGTCTCAACGGCCGCAAACGGAGGCCTTTGGTAACAGCCACACTGACGCCAACGTTTCTACTCCTGAATGGGGTTTATCAGTCATGATGTCTCGTTATCTGAGACTAAGCTACTAACATTACCATAGCATCTACCAGCAACAGGCATGTAGCCTCCTGTTGATGAATGTTGATGAGATCTGACTGGCTGTTATGACAAGAGTTATGCTGTAAGACAACCGCTCTTTACCTTCATTTCACTGAGCCAGGCTGAATGGGACAATACAATGGTGAGCATGGGAGGGCTGGGATTCTTTGAATATGTGTCATCATCATACATGAAGGGGGATATTTATCATCAGAGTGAGCTGAAGGGCCGCCCTCCTCTCAGCCAGCCTGTCTGTCTACAGATACATTAGTAGGCTGATAGCTGATGCAGAGGGAAATGATAAGTGACTCGTGATACTGCAGGCTACGGGCAGGAATTTGTGCCAACAGGCTTTCCACTTTAATTCTGTAAAGCTGGATTTATATTTTTCTTATCATTTCAGTAGGTGGTTTTAGGTTTGGATTTAAATTAGATAGATAGTTAGAATACATAGTTACAGTTTGTAATTTGTGATCAGTCATGTAGTCATAGATGAACAAAGACTGAATCTTGCTTTTTCTGTTTTGTGTGTTTGTATAAAATACCATCTATGCTAGGTGATGGTCATAGTATAATTAGGAAACGTCATGAAGTATCAAGCTAATAAAATTGAATTTAGTGTGAACCTATGAAAATGTACGGAATGGCATTAGGGCCACATATAAAACATTGTATTGAGTTATGAGTTTAAAGTCAGAATTCTGAGGAAACAGGGCTATTTTGACTTAATCAAGAACATTTTGTGAAAACATGTTTCAAACAAATCTTAAGAATCAGATGTTGTCCTTGGGTCAAATTGACCCGTTTTCCCATATCAATGTTTTTTTTAGTACCCAAAATAACATGATTGATTCCACATAACGTTCTTTGGCAGGCACACATCTCTACTTTGATTCATTTTGGGGTGTCATATTCAATTTTATTTTTATTTGAAAAAAGAAAATGAAGTGGTTTTGAAATAATATTGAGTAAAAGTTGACATGTTCCAGTCTGTGATTATCTATTTTAGATAATCTATTTTATCTATCTTTTTTTTTTTTTTTTTTTTTTTTTTTTTTT
>NC_048415.1:27029341-27050698 GCF_013103735.1 Etheostoma cragini
CTGTAAAGCACTTTGTGACCCTCCTTGTCTGTGAAAGGTGCTATATAAATAAAGCTTACTTACTTACTTACTTACTATCAACATACTGTACATTCCTTTAATTTTAGTCTAAATAATTCCTAATTTCTGCTTTTCTAACTCAAACATTGGGTATAACTCCTGTAAATGAAGTTTACTGACCATAAATTCCAAAAATAACTTTAAAACTAAAGTTAATAAGTTAGTGTTACGTAGTGTTGAAAATGTAAAAAATTGACAGCTTCAAAAGTGTTGAAAAAAGGGACAAAAACGTAAGAAAAATGTAATAACGTTGATAAAAAGTGTCATGTCGTGTCATGTGATTTTCAATTTTGTTGGGAAGACAACGCGATGGTTAAAGAACCACCAATAAACCAGAGCCAGGATGCTGTGTGGACTAGCCAGACCTTCCTCTGCAGCCCTGCGGGGGAAGGTCTCCTGTCGCCATAGTGAAGGCGTGAGGGAATGTGACTCTCTGTCCATGCAGCTTGGAGCCATGACTGATCGGCCGCGTTCATATTTAACAGTGTTTATGAAGGCAGCTGTTGGGTCAGGAAGTGTCTCCTTATAAAAAAAAGCTTTGTCTGTGGCCTTTGCTATGGTGAAACCATTGACTGGAACACAATGTGGTGACGTGTGAGGAGACTTGTTGATAGAGCACGTTACATGCATTGGAATGCAGAGCCTGTCATTAAGACTTCAGAGAATTTAGACATTGACAGCAAATAGAGACAACACCACGCCCATGCATTAATGGTTGCTCACTGACTTGTCATTTGCTATAATATTCTTTATTGTTGCTGTCTAATTGCACCATCATTACAGAAAATAGAGAGTCATTTCAGAGCAAATGTATTCAGCAGCTTTTCTGGTAGAGCAACATTTAGATTTTACCCTTTCTAATAGTAATTCAAAGCTATCAGTGTTAGTAAAAGGCTTTCTTTTTGCTTTATTTCATTTCATTTTTAGATTATCATCTGCTATAAAAACAACAACATGTATTGTTTTGGATAAATTGTTGGTTAAATGGAGATAATGCTAATTGCTTCTGTAGATTTTGGGAAATGTGCCGTCTAATGGCAGGATTTAAAGCTGTAAATACTGGACAGTGCTCTTCCAATAACATCATAGTACTTGGTCACATAACGACTTCAAGTATTTCATTTATTTTTCCAGACACTGAGATACATGTAATACATCTTCAAGAGTACTTCACACTTCTCAGGGAACTTGAGTATCAACAGCTCGGAGCTAAAAACTGCTTTGTGTTGTTTCTTTGGTTACAGCTATGTTTCTTGTATCCATGGATACACAGAGCACAGTAGTGCAATGTGAAATAAAATAGCTGCATTTGGTCATTACTAAAACTAAGACTAAAATATTTGGCCCCAACTCAGAACATTTTAAGTCTTATTATGAAATACAAACTGAATCATTGTTTGTCCCCTAGATTTTACACAAAAACTACTTAATTACAGTAACGTGAGTAAATGCAATTTGTTATTTTCCACCTCTGGTTGGCTTAGAGAGTTAATGTTCCTTTTGGGCCAGAGACTAAAGTACTGTACACGACACCACCCAAACTAACAGTTAGTCCGAACAATGAACCTCCATGTCTAACTTTATATCTCCAACTATACATCTTTAAACTTTACAGTTAGCTGAAAATGACAACAGGAATAAAACAAGTTTGCTGATTTCACATATCTCCGCAATTCAACTGAAGTTCAGTTTTGTCTACCCAGTTCATTTTGTGTCAGCGCAGTGTCACGGTGACATGGTCCACACACCGAGGTTAGTCACTTAAAGAGGAAGACCCACATTGGACTCAAATCTGCACATGGGGGCCGAATTTTAAACAATGGCTGCATTGTATGTTATGTGTAACACTGATGCTGTGTTTGGGATCCTGGAGACACTGGGCCCTCTTTAACATCTTAATATTATTTTATCTGCTTCATACTCCACATTTTTTCTATTTCTATGAGAATTACTTACAGTATAAACATGATTTAAAGGTCCCATGTCATGGTGCTCTTTAGATGCTTTTATATAGACCTTAGTGGTCCCCTAATACTTTCTCTGAAGTCTCTTTTATATATACCTTAGTGGTTCCCTATTACTGTGTATGAAGTCTCTATTACGGGGCGGCTGTTGCTCAGTGGTAGAGCGGTTGCCTGCCAATCGGAAGGTTGGTGGTTCGATCCCCGCCCCTGCAGTCATTGTCGAAGTGTCTTTGGGCAAGACACTGAACCCCGAGTTGCCCCTGGTGCTGCGCTCAAGTCTCTTTTATATAGACCTTAGTAGTCCCCTAAAACTGTTTCTCAAGTGTCTTTCCCAAAATTCAGCCTTGGTGCAGAATTACAGCCACTAGAGCCAGTCACACAATGAGCTTTCCTTAGTATGTGCCATTTCTGAGTCTGTAGTTTTTTATGGGGTGGGGGGGAAGGTGGGTGTGGCCTTGACCAACTGCCAATTTGCCCGTTTGAAAGCCATGATGTCTCTCTCTCTCTCTCATGGGTACGCCAAATCCTCGGGGTGGGCAAATCAGAGAAAGGGGAAGTAGACTTTTACCTTATGACCTCATGAGGGGAAGATTCCAGATCGGCCCATCTGAGCTTTCATTTTTTCAAAGGCAAAGCAGGAAACCCAGGGCTCGGTTTAAATTTATCGCCATTTCTAGTTTTAAAAAAACTCATAAAGTGAAATTTTAATGCCATGGGACCTTTAACATTTTTTTAACATTTCCATACGCTCTATATCTCTCTAGTTCTATCCGGAGTTAGTTAGTTTGTAATGTTATAATTGTGTGACTTTTTTATTTTGCAGCGTACTGTAGGGCGTGGTAAGAACTCAAGCTATTTTAGCCAAATGTAACTGCATAGTGTCTCTTACTGACTCAAATGTCTTTATTCGACAGGTTAATATTTATGGATCACGCATATTATCCTTTCAATGTACAAACATTGGCATCTAACTAATTAGCCAAAACACTTTTTGCTTAAACTGTAATCCCTCTTCTCACACACAAACAAAGGCTCAATTTCCTTATTTCATTAAGACTTATATAACATATATTACCTTGCCCACCTTTAACACAGCCTGTATCACAGAATGCTGCTGAGTGATAATCAACAATAAACCAAGGGTTGAAAACCTTTTAGCTTAAAAACATGTACTATATGTGATATGAAGCCCATAATTCACATTTGGATGACTGGCCCTGTAAGGCCCCAGGCCCCACCACTGTTTCCATACATTGTTGGTGGCCATGTCACTGTGCAGTGTTACACAAAGGTCTAGGAATGCAGAGGTTTTGGGTTGACAGCACACTGGCCCTCGAGGAAATTGGGCTGCTCTGGCAGTAATTGGCTGAGAGATAGCTTTTAGAAGGACATAAATTATTCACCCCAGCCATCTCTTTCCATCCTCCAGATACGCAGGAAATTGACTCATGTTGTACTGAAAAAACATAGCCGTGTTTGTTCGTCCAAATTTTTCTCAGCACGACATGTTCTTACTTGGTTGAACTTTGATGGGGACCATCTCACACTGAGTCAGTCGACCTCTTGGCTTGCTTTGTCAGCATAATATTTCAGGTTTATTCTTCGTCTTCCTATTAATTTTTTTGCTTTTATCATCAATCATAAAATTTGTCTCACAGCCCCAATGCTATTTTTGTCAACTATGATTACAATGCATGACAATTAATGTCCTCTCTCTGCCAGCTTACTAGCAGATTCATAAAGTCAAATTGCAACCATGAAAATGGCAAAAGAAGAAAAGCATGATATGCAAATCAAATAATAAAAAGCTAAGGAAATGTTAACGTTACATATCACATTAGCTAATAACATTAACTTTACTTTCAGTTACCTCCTTTAGCTTTCATGTGGAATGACAACAGAATTGATGTTTTCTGTAGAAGAAGCTTCCTGAAACTTCTTATCTATTTTCTTGGTATAAAGTAAAATACTGAAGGAATGGCAACTCAGTGTGCTCTTAACTCTTTATTGAACAGAGAGCGCCATTAAATGGGCTAAGAGACTACAGAAAATGCTTTACGACCCTTCAATTGCCTGTCACTTCTGTTAACCATCTAAACACATAAAAACTAATCAATAATGTGAAAGTTCAATGAACACAAACTACATACTCTTTCAATGCAAAACAACAAAGTGAACAAATCTCAAAATATGCAGCCCAACATGTATTACAGGTAAGCTAATGCTAAATAACATTCAGTTAATGTTACTGTCATGGGCTATTTTCCATTCAGCTTAAACCCTCATAGCTGCTTCATTTCCATGAATCTGGGAATTTTGTTTAACTGCAATACAATACAATGAGAAGTCTATATTATAAATCAAACCCAAATGCACAATATCAGTGTGAATAGCACCGCTTAGCTTACATGGCAGTGTAGCCTATATGATAAACACAATCAAGCTAGTAAAAACAACTAGAAGCAAGAAACATAAGCTAACTTAGCATAGCACAAACAAATTAGCTTCTTAGCTGCCTCAATATGGTTACAAAACTAACGATGAGCAGTAACCTAATGTTATTGAGAAATACTCACAGACGTTGTCTTGTCAAAAAAGGAGAAGGAGAAGCGTTCCACTCAAAAACAGACGACCGGTAGAGCTCACACATTCCTATAGCTGATTACCGCATGGCAATTTTACTCCCAAACATGCACTGGTACTATGTTACTATGGTTACAAAGATGAACAAACCACTCTAAACAGCTGAAACAAAGTAGAAGACACATTTTAAGCGGCATGACAGTGGCTTTAGCTGTTTCTTATATGTGTGTAGGCAGGACATATCTCTGTATCCGACCAGTCTAGATTGAACAATTACCAGAGCACTAAAATGTGTCTAATACAAGTTTAAGTAAAATGTCAAGATCAACGCTTCTGGTCCGATGGGCCTGTGTGCATGTGTTGTGTTGAGTATTTGGGAGTTCTAATACTTAATCGATATTTGAGGTTATTAGTGCAGATTTAAAGAAGAGGCTGTTTCATTAGTGTACGTAAAATGAGTAACATTGTTACACACATGGCTATGACTTGATGACAAAATCATCATGTATATGTCATAGAAGTCTGTGTTGATCCCATTGTTGCATAATCACAGTAAAGCCCTATGAATATGGAGTTTTCTTTTACTATAATTGATTAGGGCGTTGGATATCAGACTGATTAATAAAATGATTGGTGATTGATGAGCACACTGCTTCGTCTCACTGCATTAATGTATCAAAGCTCTATGAAGGTTGCTTCTCATCTATTTGCTGCGGCTGCCAGCCAGTCTTTCTACCTGCCAGCTGTCATGGCCGTCAGTAAGTGAATAACCTCTTCGACAAATAGCCTGGATTGTATCTCTCAGTCTCCACAGAGTGATGTGAGGGACTAATCAGTGTCTGCAGAGGAGCATTGTGGGGCTGCAGGAAGAGCCATGACAGGAGATAGGCTAGGTATCGACTGTAGGCTCATATCCCTTCTTACACTACGTCTCATTTAACAGCTCACAGTGGCCGCACTCTTATTTAGTGTAAATCACTGCACCGGGTTCCAAAGACCGTACCGATGCTTTACTCTCTCTCCATCTTGTTGGCATTTCAGATGCAGATCAGTTACGTTTATCCATTGATATACTTCATTGCCATCCATTGGGTAAATATATTTCCTTCTTGGATAGATTACCCAAGAGCTTTGCACAAATCTGAAACAGACCTGAATCTGGCTCATACAGTACCCAACCCCAATCAACTGGTAGTGCTAAATTTCTCACGCAACCTGATGCAGCTTTATTATTTATTTTATCATCACTTACTGGCTGTTAGCTGACTCATAGGACACTACTAAATGAACATATACTGTACATAAATGAATGGACGCAATGAAAGGTGGGCGTGATTTTCAGATTACTCAATTAATAATTAACTGTAAATTATGTAGTTGGCAAAATAAATTGTTAGAGGACTTATTTAAATAACAGGATTTTACTATTGGTGACCAAATGAAGCTTCTTAAACCATTTTATCTATTTTCTGAGCCCACTAGATGACGCTATTGGTTTAAAGGAAAAAAGGCTGAAGGAATGGCAACTCAGTGTGCTTTCAGGTCTTTGTTGAAAAGAGAGCACCATCTAGGGGGCTCAGAAGATAAAATTAAAGATTCACAAAGCTTCATGGGGGCTTCATTTGGCCATTATTAGATTTAACATCTCCGGAAAGCGCTAAATTTCATCTTTGGTCCTGGTAATCCCCAGTAATCTTTTAGAAATGTGTGCATTTTGACTAGCCACCGCAATGCATTGTCAGATGACATTGCATTGCCTTCAGCTGAAGTTTAGGACGGCTTTCTGTCTATTGTCTAGCTTTTATTTCTGCGGATGGAATTGAAGGACTTAGATGTGGATCTATTTCACACAGTGCAGTACTCAAAGAGAAAGGGGATTGTAGAATTGAATGACTAATTTCAAAGATTGTTGTCCCTAATATATAATGCGTGAACGTTGTAACAGGCAGCCATTGACAGGGCCGCAAAGTAACCCTATGTGGCAAATGTGCATCATCAATTTGGTCCACTAACGGTGTTTTTTTCCGCCACTGACAGGCTCAGATTATTATTCTAAGTGTCTGACAACATTATGGAAAGGATCCCTACAGAGATAGACTTATTTATAACCGCTTTACAGCGCTGAAGCACTAAACCCACCAGACTCCATTAAAAAAAAAAAACACTTTTAGTGTGTATAGAGCTAACATATTTTCACATGTAAATCAGTAAACAATGTGTTTATATCAACCAAAAATGTGTTGGAAAAGTGGAATAAGAACCCAAAAAGGTTTTTTAAAGTTTCATTTTGTTTCTGTTTACTTTGAATGAATAAATGTTTACTGATAATGTACTGTTTTTTACATGGAGTCTGGTGGCTTTATTGAATGGAATTTAGCAGATATTTTTAGGTTTGAAACAAGGATGTTACTCTTTAACAAAAGGACCTTCTTAGAAATCCTTTACATAATGTTATGAGACACGTAGATTATTATTGTTAGCCTGTCAGTGGCAAAATTAGCACATTTTTTAACAAAACCAAGCTGCACGATTGCCCTATGAACTTACACTGTAGCATGTTTCGTCACTGCCGACTGCAGCAATCTGGCTTAACACTGCCAAAGATTGTTGATCCCATCAGTCACTTTGACACAAAAAAAAGGAATATAGGGTCAAGGTTGAAAAAAAAAGAAGTTACCCTTTAACTGTTCTGATACCATCATGTTCATGTGATACCAGTAACATATAGCAGGATGTGTTGCATATTTTGTTTTGGACCTTATTCATACGTTACGTGTCATGCTTTGTCCTCCTTTATCTACTTCTTATAGAAAGTTAATGATTAGCTGATCAATTGCCGGTGTGTAACTGGCTTAAAGGACACAGCTCAGTGCACTCGCAGCTTTCAGCTTTGCTCATTTCGGGCTAGTGGTGTCAGCAGCTCGGTACGAACCCCCACCCTGGACACCTACAGCAGCTCCTCCCCCCTCCGTCTTGTCTGAATGACTGCTGCCCTTATCTCTGCGGACTTCGGACTCAAAGTGAGAAAGGGCCAACGAAGACAAAATAAAGGAAAGCTTTTAAGAGTGCACTAAAGCTTTGGGGATTTAGACGTCAACACAACTGCTGAATACTCCTTTATCGGTTGAAGAGTGGAGCTCATCACCAGTGCACAATAAACCCATTCAGCCACTGCTCTTTCTTCAATCTCTCTTTTTGTCTCTGTGATTGTGTATCTGTTGTCTTCTCTTTTGTTGTTTGTGTCAACTCAGTGGATCCGGCTGAGCGATCCAGGCTAAGGTCAATTAGATTGCAAGATTCCAATGTGAGACCCAACACCGTTGAAGCAGATCTGATAACGAAGTTTTAGAGAAACCACCTTCAATCTGTAGTTTTAGTGGATTAGTTACTTTACAGTAACGATTACAGTCAATCTAGCTTCAGACCGTCTTAGTTGTAATTAAATAAAAGAAATATTATGCAATAATATATCTGCTGGTCCAAACAGTGAAATACAACTGGAGCTGGATAGTTCCTGTGTTGGCTGGTTTTGGTGATTTTAAAGCTGTTACTTTGGATGAAATAGTTCCATAATGTTGCTTTCAAAAGTGGACATTCTCACCTTGATTTAGTTGATTTAACCCTTGTGAGTGTTGTCTTCCCGTCAAAATCAACCCTTATTATTTGACATTTTCAAAACTACGTAACAACAACTTATTAGTTTTACAGTTATTTTTGGAATTTATGGTCAATAAACCTCATTTATAGGAAATTATACCTAATGTTTGAGTTAGAAAAGCAGAAATTAGGAATTATTTAGACTAAAATTAAAGAAATGTTGTATGTTGATGGATAATCACAGACTGGAATATGTCAAATTTTACTCAATACTATTTCCAAACCACTTCAATTTGTTTTTCAAATGCTATACAATTGAATAAGACACTACTAAATTAATGAAAGTAGAGATTTGTACATGCCAAAGAGTCATGTGATTATGGGTAATTACAATTAGGTAGTCAAAAAGAACATTGATATAGAAAAACGGGTCAATTTGACCCGAGGACAACACGAAGGTTAAAAAAATACAGCCTATGATAATTGTACTGGCAACACCACCAATGGATTCACAACCAAATAGATAGCTATTTTTAGGGCTTTTTTATCTTCAATTTACTGCCATGAGAGTGGAATAAGCATCCAAAGAAAGAGTTGGGAAGTGCAGGCAACCACTAAACATTTATTCCTTTTCTCTGTCAACTCGCTGTGAGCTTCGTTCTGAATTCTCCCTAATCTCAACCGTTTCAACCGAGACAATTCACTTGCTGATCTTCCTTTCAGTCTTTCTTTTTATTTGTCTTTTCTGAGACTGAACACATCATTTCCCCTTCAGAGCTGATTGAATTGAATGTACATTAACCCAAATGAAACCCATTGCTGTGATTTGCCAATGATGGTTTAAGCATAATTACGGAAAGAGTACAATAGCAGTCCAACGGCACTTTGTGTAAAGTATTCTGCATCTGCAGCTAATTGCCATTCCTGTCAATAGAAAGAAAAATCCAAAAGCTTTGGGTAATCAAGCCTATCTCTTATTCAGAATCAGAATGGATGGATGGAACAAAGCTTTAAACAATGTCAAGTTAAAACGTTTTTTTGAAGGAGAACTTTCATGCTTTTCTGAATTTTCTGTCACATCTATAATGTTACAATATCAGGGGTTCACATTAAATGTGCTGTATTTTATATAGAGCTTTTCTAGTCTTAACGACTACTCGCTCTTACACAGTACAGGAACCATTCACACACATTCACACACTGTGGCCGAGGCTGCCATACAAGGTGCCACCTGCTCATCAGATACACACTCACACACATTCACACTCCGATGGCGCAGCATCAGGGGCGACTCGGGGTTCAGTGTCTTGCCCAAGGACACTTCGACATGGGACTGTAGGGCCAGGGAACCGCTCTACCACTGAGCCACAGCCGCCCCTTAAACGTGACCAAAGCTTCAAATAATAGGGTAAACATATGTGAAATAAATCCCTTTGAGCCAAAACCCTCACATGTCATGCTGTCTTGAACACTTCAGTTCCATCCTCTTTTTTTCTACTCTCGGCTGATGCTGACATCAACTCGTGCCGGATTTCTTTACAAGGTCCCTGTTGCACGTCGCACGTTCCTAAGGAAACCTGTCAAGCCCTTCTTTGATCTGCGATTTTTCACAGTAGAAAGTGCTGCATTACTCTGTTACAGTCAGTAACGGACGGTACAGACACAGCGAGAGCGGAGCACGGATGCGGAAACCCTAAAACGCTGACCAATCAGAGCAGACTGGGCTTTTTTAAGAGAGAGGCATTTTAACAGAGCATCTCAGACAGAGAGGGAACAAAGGTGCAGCAGCCGTGGGCAGTATGAGAAAAACAGTAATCATCTCAACAATGTTGCAAAATACAAAATACAGGTATGAACCTAAAAATGAGCATGATATGTCTCCTTTAATTAACTTTCATGGGTGTTCTTTATTGTTTCCGATGCTACTGCAGTTATCGTTCACCATTACCATTACCATCATTACTTTTCAGGCAACAATCTAAACTAACGGGTATCGGAAAAAATGTCTCGTCATTAAATACCAATATCAGTTTATTTGGAACAAAAACACAACTTTCACTGTCAGCTGTCCATCCCGGGTCTTATTGCTGAATCAGAGGGAGTCTCCATGTGTTCGAAATCGCACACTCTGCACAACAGACTCAATATGGATGATATCGTTCAACATAATTTGTGGAAATTAAAAGTAGTCTGGATCTATTCGGACCTACTAAGCTGGAATTTTCAACCTCACTTCCTGAGAGCCTCTTTGCTGTTGGAGATGCGTAACCATGGTAACCCATGACGTCCCCCACTTTAGCACCATTGCCAGATAATGCTTAAATTAGTGGAAAAGGTGAATAACTAGACATTCTTACTAGTGTATCTTGATTGGGAATCAAATGAATGCAAAGAAAGTTAATTTATGAACTTGATCATATAAACTACAAAGTACAATGTACAACGGGACTGACGTAACACAATCAATGTCTTCAGAGTTATAGCTCGCCTTAAGCTTGCTTTTAAAAAATGTACGCAAAAGTGCATGCACAAGATGTCAAGATGGTCTCCAGTTAGTTGCCAGCAACTTCGCAAGCACTTCAGTTAATTTTTTCAATTTGGTTTTGTCCACAGGTATGTGGCGACTCCAAAATAATGCTCTGCCCGAGGTCGCTAGCATCAACCTGATTAGCTGTACTAGCTGCATGCTTAGCTCATAGATGGTAGCTTAAACTTGAAGTGCTTCACTGATTTTACTTTCATTTCACACAAGATGCATATTGCTTTTAACTTGTTGACGGAGCCGACTGGGAGTTTTTTTTAAAGGTCCCACGGCATGAAAATTTCCCTTTATGAGGTTTTTTAACATTAATATGCGTTCCCAGCCTGCCTATGGCCCCCCAGTCGCTAGAAATGGTGATAGGTGTAAACCAAGCCCTGGGTATCTTGCTCTGTCTTTGAAAAAATGAAAGCTCAGATAGGCCGGTCTGGAATCTTGCTCCTTATGAGGTCATAAGGGGAGACGTTACCTCCCCTTTCTCTGCTTTGCCCGCCCAGAAAATTTGGCCCACCCAAGATAAAGAGACATCATGGCTTTCAAACGAGCAAGGTGCCATAAAAAAGACTTTAGATACAGTATTAGGGGACCACTAAGGTCTATATAAAAGTGTTGCTCATCTCCATGGCTGCTGCAGGAGGTAGGAAGTGTCTGTGGCAGCTTGACAACAAGTAAATGTGCCTCAAAGGGTCAAAATGTAGCAGCCAAAGATTCTAGAGTATAGTAATTCTTCGTAGCAAAGTTTGGTAACAGCACGGTGTAAAATAAAGAATCTTTGGTGCACGCGGTTAACATGATGAACAGTTATAACGCGTTATGCTCTCTTGTCTAATGTCTTTAATCTCATCATGATTAACATCTTAATGCTGACTGCCCTAGTAGAAATATAAATTAAAGTGATTTAAAGTTACAGAGGTCTTTGGTTTCTGTCTGTCTGGCTGTTTCGAACGTACTACCACATTGCATTGTGGGGTACTTTTGCTAGCATAATGTCCAGTGTTTGCATACTTTAATATTTCACTGGAATGCAATTGTTTTCATACATAATAAAAAAATCTAACATACGGATTTAGCTACTAAATAGCGTGTTAGTGCGCAATTTCCCATACAACCTTTATTTATGGAATTGTCAAAAACCTGATGGATGGCTAAATGAGATGAGCCGACTGTAGCATTCCACACACCCAGTAATCAATATATTGGCCCTCAGAGCTCAAAGAATGCACAGCATTTATTGGCTTCTTTTTTATAGCCCAGACATTCAGGAGTCTGGAGACTTGTAAAGCAGTTAGCACATACAGTACATGAAGATAATGTAGTCACATTATCTCACACATATACTGTTACACTCAACCTTTCACACTCTGTAGCTGCAGGAGTGCCTCTGTGGCTGTTGCACACAACACCCATCTCTCTCTTTGTGTGCTTCATTGGAATTGCCGTTGGTAGTTGGTAGTAACATCACAATCTTGTGTGTGTACGTAGAAGCTGCAGTAAATGTCACTAAAGTGTAGATCACTGCAACTGTCAAACAAGCACAATCATTCGAAAAGGTCACATCTGCACTTAGTCATTATGTTATGTACAGCTACAGTACTATAATATAATTTTCTTTTTGTTGTTGGAACATTACCTTTTACATATACATTACGGTGGCCTGTTTTACAAGTCTATTTTTGGGCCGCTACAGTAATGTACCCATAAACAATGATGAACACTGATACAGTGTATCATCAAGCATTCAAGTTAAATCAGGGATTTACATGAATACTATAATTACATGAATTACATCTATGTAAAATTCGAAGACATCCCCTTGGGCATTGTCAAATTGTGATGGCTATTTCTATGTTTGTAGACTATATTGACTAAACCAGGACTGTAGTCAAGACCACCTTAGTCGAGTCCAAGACAAGTGCAAGACCAAGACTAGTCGAGTCCAAGTCAAGACCGAGTCCAAATAGGTTCATGTCCAAGACAAGACCGAGTCCAGAAAGGTTTGAGTCCGAGTCAAGACCGAGTCCAGGACAGTATCAAGACAATCATTTTGGGTATCTCTTTCCCTCCAATATTATTATCAACATAATAAAGACACCTGGCCTCGGTCAAGACCAAAAGCCATATTGGGCAAGACCAGTGGCTGAGACCAAGACGAGTCCAAGTCCAAATACTAGCGAGTCCCAGACAAGTCTGAGACCATAGAAAAACGGTTTTGAGTCCAATACCGGACTCGAGTACTACAGCCCTGGACTAAACAATTATTAAATAGCAAAAAATCATCAACAGATGAATCCACAATTTAATCAGTTTATTGCAGCCCTAAAAGGTGTCATAAATGTCTCTATTTAATAAGTAGAATCCTTTGGATTTGCTATTTTCTGACACACTGTACAGCATGCGTTCCCATAATCCCCACATGGAAACATATGCTGTACAGTGTGTACCCTAACTCAGCACTCCTGCCAGTGTTCATAATGAATTGTCAGGAATATGAAAGCAATGCTACCTTCCAGGCTCCCCTCTCACAACAAATATTTCTGCTAATGGTTGTCTGGAATTTGAAATCACTCAGCAGCAGTGTATCGTCTCTCTGCTATCGTACCATATCATTCTGAATTCTTTGGGATGTCTCAGCCTGTTCCCCCACGAGTTACTTCCTAACCCAGACTACCGAGCATTGAGACTTTGCTGTTATTGCCTCATCTCACAGTAGGCCACAGTAGGTTTTCCTCTGGCTTCTTGTCAATGATCATGCTCACAGTCTTTGTCAGTGTACAATTACAGTTTTTTTTCAACACTATCAGTGCTTTTTTTGGTCACTTTTTCAATGTTGTGGGTGCTTTTTGGTTGTTTTTCAAAGTTATTTGATATTTCTATTGCTGACATTTTCAGTGATTATTTGGAAGGCCCATTTTTGAGTCAAATTTGACCGGAGGACAACATGAGGGTTACACTTACATTTTTCATTCTTCACAAAACTTCTGTCATTGAGCTCGAAAAAAAGCAGAGAAGACAATGAAATACCCATAGATCAGTCAAATACTCATGTAAAGGACCTTTCTCCGCAGCACTGTGAAAGAAGGTCTGACAATGCGAGACACAAAAGAGAGTTGGTTCCTTTTTTTAAAACGCTACATGTCTATTATTCCTTAAATTGCATGCAATATTATCCATCAACAAACTAAACCCATTCAAGGCATTTAAGTATCATATTACAGTCTGGTTTTTAACCCTTGTGTTGTCTTCTCGTCAATATTGAAAATCAACACTTTTGTTGACGCTTTTTATTGATGTTTTTAACTTTTTCCTACGTTTTGTCCCTTTTTTCAACACTCTTGACTCTTTTTTTCAATGTTTCTCACTCTGTTTGACGTTTAACACTACGTAACACTAACTTATTAACTCTAGTTTTACAGGTATTTATGGAATTTATGGTCAATGAACCTCATTCATAGGAAATTACACCTGATGTTTGAGTTAGAAAAGCAGAAATTAGGAATTATGTCGACTAAAATTAAAGGAATGTACACTATGTTGATGGATAATTACAGACTGGAATATGTCAACTTGTACTCAATACTATTTCAAAACCACTTCAATTTGTTTTCAAATGCTATAAAATTGAACAAGACACTCCAAAATTAATGAAAGTAGCGAGTTGAACTTGCCAAAGAGCGTTGCCGGGAATCAGTTATTTTGGGGAATTACAACTGGGTCGTTAAAAAGAACATTGCGGTTCAATTTGACCCAAGGACAACATGAGCGTTAAAGAAAACAATGCTAAAACAACCAAAAACTAAGGGATATATACAAATTTTAATAATACATAAACCTACCTTTAACAACTACACCTTTTAACCGGACTACAGCTCATGCATTACAGAAGCATTAACTGTCATGCTAGGAGGAAAAACAAGAGGACAAGATTTTTCTCTGAGTGCTAATTTAAAGCAAAGATGGAATTATATAAAACTTCGTACATGTCTTTCTGCATACTTTTGTGTCTGTGTGTGTGTGTGTATATATGTGTATTATTTTCTGTGGTTATTTTCTCGGGTAAAAATTCAGGGACATCATAACTGTACTATTTTGATTTACGTTGTTAACCTTCATGTCCAGAAGGTTTTTCAATTAGCTTTTGAAAAAAAAGAAAAGAGAATAAACAAGTTTCTATTTTCTACCTTATTTCAGTTTGGGACAAGTCCTAGCACAGATGCAAAATGCTGCAGTGCAGCAGTGTCAGAAGTAACCAAGCCAGGATGTAACTCGGATCCCCCTGATTGGTGATTAAACAGTTTGAGCTGTAGAATGGATGCGTTTTTGTTAGACGGGTGAGCACACATGAAAGGGTTGTTGCAGCCGTCTCTACACCACTGTTGGCAGACAATGGTAATGGTATGGAGAAATGCTTTTGATCTAGGAAGACTGTGGAAATCCAGCACATAGTCACCTCCCTGTCTTCCTGTCAAAGCTCACCTAATGACACGTCAAAGATGTTGGACTCTTTCTGAAAGACTTTTGGTAATTCAACCTGGGTTGGTTTTCAGGCACACTGTGTGGACATATTCAAAGCTGTTATGAATGTGTGTGTGTATTTTGAATATATTTCAGCAAAAGTTGTTAGGTGTCACGTAGATTTAACACACCGTATATACTGAAAGGCAGATAAACTGAAAATGTATTCGAGCTGTCGGCTGTGTGCATCTGCATGGATGGTGAAGTTGATGGGATTCATGTTGCTCTGGATTTCATTTGAGAAAGGAGGAGTATCGGGAGAAAGTACAACCTGACCACTGCTCTATCTGTGTTGCTGGTGTGCTGAGGCAGAAGGCAGTGGATTGTATTGCCCTTATCCTTGGATCCGCAGCGATCTATCTCAGCACAAATTTAGCCTTGTTGATGTGCAGTCAGTCAAGTTGTAAAGACTGGGCTGGACTTGTTCCAGGTGCTTGCAGTTCAGTAAACACATGGAATCAGTGGAAACCACAAGAAACACATTTGGGATAATCCACAACAAGTTACAGCTTATTTTAGGGGAGCTTATTGAAGGGGTGCATTATTTTTGATAACCGCAGGGGTGGGAGTGAAGCTTTTTTAAATTCCTACTTAAGTATTGTGCTGTTGGGGTGTCCCCTTTGCCTTGTAGTGCTTATCATGTAAGCACACAATGTCCCCAGTTAGATTTTTGTGTCCTATCTACAATTACACTCAACTGTGAAGTAAAGGCAAAATGACCAAAAGTAATTGTTTTAAATACCTTTGTCAGTACATACGGTACTTTGGCTACATTTGCATTGCTAAATTTTAAAAACAAATATCTTTTTCCTACATTTCCCCCTCCCTGTCGTTTATGAGACCCTAAACCGGAGACATTTGGAAACACTTCTGACCCGTTTTGGTTTGGAATCTGCAGGTCAGTCTCAATGGCCGCAAACGGAGGCCTTTGGTAACACCCACCCATGTTTTTGCCGCCTGATTGGGTCTCATTGATACTAACGTCTTGTTCTCTGTGACTAAGCTACTAACGTTACCATGACAACTACCAGCAACAGGGGGAGTATACATGCCGTCTCCTGTTTATGCCCAGTATACGAGAATGTTGGTAAGATACGAGGTTTGGACGTGTTAGTTTAAACACTTCTGTGCACGGAGATTGCTTTAGGCTCAAGACTATGCTTAAAAACAAAAACTGGCAATGTAAATAGGTATCCTTAGGATTGGGCGCCTCCCTAGGGAGGTTTTCGAGGCACGTCCAGCTGGGAGGAGGCCTCGGGGAAGACCCAGGACTAGGTGGAGGGATCCAACCTGGCCTGGGAACGCCTCGGGATCCCCCAGTTAGAGGTGGTTGATGTGGCTGGGGAAAGGGAAGTTTGGGGTCCCCTGCTGTAGCTGCTGCACCCGCGACCCGTAACCAGATAAGTGGCTGAAGATGGAAGGATGGAGGATTGGACAACATCAACAACTGGTTCCAATTTGGAACAGTTTTGAAAATTAAATTAAACAAAAATTTAATTTTTTTTAGGGGGGAATTGTTTAGAAATGGAAAAAAATTGTGGCTTCAAATCCAATCATTGGATCCAGATTACCAAGTGGAGTTGTGGTTTTCACAGCAGCCACCGTACTTCCAGGTGCTTTTTGTGTTCCAGCCATGGAGCTCAGTTGGTGGAGTTTGTTGACCTTCTATTACATGCTTTGTGGTTCGATCCCCATCTCCATGTGTCAAAGTGTTCCTGAAAGGGACACATACACTGGCAACCGCATAATTGCCCCCATAAATAACCCCCCATACATGTGTATGGACTAAAGTGTCTAATAACTGAAGTGTAATGTTCTATTCTAATGCAATGCATTACAGCAAAAATGCAATAGCTATTTTACAACTGTATTACAGCTTGCGTAGAATCAATAATTTGGACCATAGCAATTTGTTAAACGATAATCATCAAATATGTATTAGTGTAGCTTTCAAGTCTGTAAACAAAAATCTTAATTTATCGCACAACCTCACTTGTTGTTGTTCTTGTTGTGGGATCAAAATGTTGGCTCATCCATTGCTTGGCAAAAGCTGATATGCTCTCTGGCTACACCACGACTTTGTGGATATCTGAAAGTAATGCACACCTTCAGCCAGAACCACATGTTTGCCATGACAGTTGCATAAACCATCCCATCACTGAAATATTTAGAGCCAGGTCCCGTTGATGCTGAGTAAAAATGGGACTAAAAGAAAGGACATATATGGAGAGATGAATGGAAGGCAGACTTCAGGACAAATTCAATTCAGTTAAATTCAAAGGGCTTTATGGACCTGAAAGTTTCAATAACAATGTTGCCAAAGCATTGGACAAAACACAACAGGTATATGTACATAAACACAATATTAGGATGGACTTGTCTTTGTACTTTTGGATTCTACCCATTATAGACATGTCTTTGTCACGTGAACAAGCTCTGCGATGCTGATCCTGACCTGGGTTCAACGTGGCTCTGACACTGCGTCGTTAACACTGATATGAAAGGGTGATATGATCTTCCAAAACAATTTTAGCATTACAAATTATCAGTTGCCACAAGCTGTGGTTTAGCGGTGATGTGGATATAACTTAGGCTACATTTGTATTGCTTTTGGTTTGTAAACCGAGTTTGGAGCCTAAAGCGATCTCCGTGCACACAAATTTAGTTCCAGTAGAAGAACTAATCTCTGTTTAAACTAACTCACGCCCAAACCTAATTTCTCATCAACATTCTTGTATACTGGGCATAAACAGGAGGCAAAGTGTATACTCTGGCCGTTGCTGGTAGTCACCATGGTAACGTTATTAACTTAGTCTTAGAAAAAGACCCAATCAGGAGGAGAACGTTGCCATTGTTGCCAAAGGTCTCAAAACGGTTCAGAAGTGTTTCCAAATGGTTCAGAAGGGTCTCCAGTTCGTGAAATGGTCATGCTATTTAATCTGTTCATGTACAGATCACATGAATGTTTTTATTTTTGTGTGTTAGTTACGAATTTTGAAGTAATGTACTGTATTTCAATAGGAAGTTTATATTGTGATCACAGAACAATTGCAGGAGCAAGTAGTTTGCGTGGATTTTCGGGGGGCAAACTTTATCAGAGGACCCGTGCATTGCATCGTTTCATTTCCCATTGTTGTGTCCCCCAGAACATCCCAGCGTCATGGCAGTTGTGCAATGGTTCAAAAACCACATGTTCACACGTGCTCAACATTCAAAAATCGTGACCTGTACCAGAACTAAACGAGAAAATTGTGACATAAATACAAATTGTTAAATCAAAATAACGTAATGGGACAATTTCACCCACTGGCGTGAGACCGGGTTGGTTGCAACAAGGCTAGGCCCCCTTGTTGCCCTCCTGAAATGCTTTGGGGTTTCCTCTTAGGAACCAAGGCATGGTCCATTTGAAATGTCTCACTCATGCTTGGTGATTCAGGGACGTGTTGGTGTGATTTATGAATGAGCCTGGGAAGTTGGTCTGTTGCTTGCTTGTGAGATTTCCTCTATCTTTGTTTTGTATGTACGCTGTGCTTTAATATGAACACTGGAGGCCTTGTTGGCTATATTTTACATGCATACAGATACGAGTGTGTAGATTATTCATTTCATACATGCATTCGTAATGTTTCATCAACATCAACTTTGAGATCGGTCTATGTTTTTAGTAGTCAACGATCTGTAGGTGTGACAGCAGAGCCACTCCACTGTAAGAAAACACACAGGAAGAGGAAGTCATGGATCTATGAAAAGTGCATTGCGTATTTTGATGCAAATGTAAATGTGTTGGAAGTGAGAGTTAACGGATTGACAGTTTAGTTTTTTGTACTTTAGTTTATTGGGTTACACATTCAAATACTACAGAATAATATGCTTAGAATCAATAAATGATGTGATGAAGAGAAGAAGAAAAACCTCAGATGGGCTTCATCTGGCAATGCATAATCCAATTAAAATAGAAAGAAACAAATACTGAAAAGAAAATAGAGAGAAAAAAGGTGCAAACTAAAATTACAAACAATATCAAATCCACAAAATAAATATAAATGGTAAAATAATATTAGGAGTTACATGGGTTTAAAAAGACATACCATAGGGATAACACAGCTACTTAAATTGTACAGGTGTTAGCTTTGAAAAATCAAATGTCATTCCACATCACTCCACCTCTGTAATTCAAACCAAACTGAAGTTGAAACGTATGACCTGGACTGAGTTTGATGTTATTTCGAGTGGCATGATTATGAAGTTAGTAACATTAAGAATAGAGTTCATTATAGAATGAGGGAAGTATATTGTATACAAATAAAGCAATCTGTAGTAGATTGACTTGTTAAACATAACGTTATGAGGTTTGTTGTATTACTCCACTAGGGAAGAGATTTACCTGGCCCCTTAAACACCAGCTGGCAGCGGCCAGGCCCCTGTGGTTCACATGTGCTCCTTTAGTTCATGTTTAGCTCCGGATAATGGGGACTAATAGCTGGAAGATGAGAGTTAAGCCAGGTGCTTTCTCTTACTACAGGTGCACTTCACTTCTGTGCGCTGCATTCTCAAAGATACGTCTCTGGCTTAAAATGAAAGTTGCACCATAATCTTGCAATGTTCATGTCTTAAAGGTCCAATGGCATGAAAATGTCACTTTATGAGTTTTTTTCAACATTGAAATGAGTTCCCCCAGCCTGCCTATGGTCCCCCAGTGGCTAGAAATGGCCATAGGTGTAAACCGAGCCCTGGGTATCCTGCTCTGTTATTGAGAAAATGAAAGCTCAGATGGGCCGATCTGGAATCTTGCTCCTTATGAGGTCATAAGGGGCAAAATTATCTCCTCTTTCTCTGCTTTGCCCGCCAAGGGAATTTGGCCCACCCATGAGAGAGAGAGAGAGCTAGAGAGAGTCTCCAGAGGCTGGTTTTAGAACGTAAATATAGCAAATATTGAAGTCAGCTGGTAAATCAGCTATAAAGTAAGGACATTTTTTTAATCTAAAATCTATTTTATTTTTATGTTACACACACCTGGTCAAAATGGCAAAGTTTTTGACGGAGCCTCCACGAATGCCCAAGCACGGTAACATATGGTCGAGCGAGATAGAGGTTGACTGACGAGAGCGGTGTTAGAACAAAGCAAGGAATCAATCAGTCAATCAATCAATTAATAAATCAACATGTATTTATATAGCTTATACATATATATATACATATATATATATACATATATATATATATATATATACATATATATATATATACATATATATATATATATATATATATATATATATATATATATATATATATATATATATATATATATATATATATATATATATATATATTATAGATTTACTTTACTGTGCCAATAAGGGATTATGCTGATTCTGTGTACTGCATTACACCATAATACCTCTCTCGCTGTGTAGATTTATTCTTAATTGCTCATTTACAACTCATCATTGCATAATGGTTGAACTTCTTGACTTGCCATATATAAGAAGAAAAATTCATTGGTTGCAATTTGAAACCAAAGTGTGTTTGTCCTATCCTTTTTATTTAAAACTGTTTTCGGTTCCTTTTTCCTCCACTCATCATTTAAGACGTACTTGACAGCCTTTTATTAGTACCTAATGTTTCTAAGTCCATATCAAAAAAAGCTTTTATGTTTAAAGCACCTTCTGACTAGAATAATTTACCAGTAAATATTCGCTTCATTTCATTTTTCAGACTCCTTTTCACTTTACCGAACCACTTAATCTCGCTGACATTTTACAATAAAGCTTGGCTATATTCTGAATGATCAGTATTCCTTGTCACTTATTATGTTTTAATTGTAGGTTCTGCGTGATTTTTTTTGTTTTGCTGATGTCTGTTTTGAATCTATGGTTGTTTGGTTATTTGTGTCTTTTTTATATATGTGCAATGTATTTTGTGGTAACTTGTCCAGGACCCCCTCAAAATGAGAGGATAAATATATCTGGCACAGAACTCCTATCACATGGACAGAACTATACAAACTGGCCCAAGACAAAGGGAGACAAGGGGCGTTTCTCAATACCAAGTAAGCAAAGAACGGACTTGTGTTCTTGGGGAGACCGTACTTGCTAGCTG
>NC_048415.1:27050798-27057379 GCF_013103735.1 Etheostoma cragini
GTCAGTACTTTGGCCACCAAACATGACGTTTCACAAGAACACAAGTCCATAGAAGAACACATATTGAGAAACGCCCAAGGACTATTTATACTTGAGGTAGGGGGAAAACAGGTGAAACCAATCAAGGGCGGGGTAGACAATCACAGTGGCGGGAAAATCACACAAAGGGAGGGAGTCAGGGTCTGAAATGAGAGGGAAGGTGAATACAAAATAAAACAGGAAGTGCACAACAAGATCAGACATGAGTGACTTAACTTAACAGACTTGACGAGACGTAACAGTTTTGCAGTACCTTGTACCTTGTGGTGTTTCTAATATTCAGTCTACCCTTATTGATGTAAATAGGGCAGACAAAATATACATGTATTTTTACATATAATACCACTTCTAAGTGTCAAGCGGTAAAATTCAACAGGACTCACTGTGGCTGCTGAAATGATACACACAATTCAAAATCAAAACTTCTTTAAACAGTTTGATCAAAATAGAACATTTTTATAATAATAATAATAATTCATTTTATTTATAATGCCCTTTACATTTCAAATGAAATGTCCAAGTGCTACAGTAGTAAGGAGTTACAAACAGTTTCCGGAATATAACAAAATCAACAAGCAATAATAAAACACCATAACACTAAAATTAAAACTATGACTGTTAAAAGGCCTTTTGGCTTTAGAAATCTTTATCTTCTTGAAGGTAAAAATGTACTATCAAAGTCAGTGTCAACTGTTAATGTTTTTCACATGCCAGATGAGATGAGAGATGGGCTTTCTTCCGGGTGCTCCGGTTTCCTGCCACCATAAACACATGCATGCTGGGTAACTAGGATTACGGTTGGAAATTTCTGGCTAGCACTGGTGCATTTACAGAAATGTTGATTAATGTGCATTGTCCTAATACACTATTATCTATTGTTAACATCTTTGCAGGTGTCACTCTATGAAGGTGTGAGGTGGTAGGCGATCAGCAGCAGCGTCAGGACCAACAGTCAGACCATGGACCTTAGATTCAGACGGCTGTCGCCTCTCGCCGAGGGAGCTCTTCATCTGGTGTTGCTGGCCGGGCTGGTGCTGCCGTCTCACGCAGAGAGTGAGTACTCATATTCTTCACACAGCTCCGAGCTCTGCCCATCTGTCATCAGTGTTACAGACAGCTGGGTACTCGGTTCAATACTTTTTAGGCACAGGTTGCTTTACCACCTAGTACTGAGTATCGAAAAATACCTTGTTATTCAACATCCAATTTCAACACATAAGGTGAAAATCTTATCAGTTAGTGAGCCAATAAGCATGCAGCATGCTTCTACCAAGATCTAATTATGCTGGTGATTGTCTGTCTAACATCGTGGAAACACGCGACACAAAAATGTATACAGAAAAACCCAGAAAAACTTTAAAAAATCAATGTTTGCCTTAATGTGTAATGTTGTAATTTATTTATGTTAAAGGGCCAATGTTCTGTAGTGTTTTCAGGATTATACTTGCATTTTATGTTTGTATTAGAACATGTTTACATGCTTTAATGTTAAAAAGCAATGGGACTCTATGGCGCTATACCCAACTTTTCTCAGGAGAAAAGTTTTTGTTTAGTAATTTGAACGTTGCATTCAATAGGGGAGTACAACTACACAGTACAGGGACAGAGATTTTTTTTTAAAGTTGCTTTATTGTCCTGGCTAACCTTTTAAAATGTCATTGATGTCATACACATCATACGGACGGAGATACTGCTCTGAGTCTCTATTTTCTGAACTTGCAAAAACTACAATCAAATCTGGGATTCAACAATCCGGAAAAAGAGATTAGTTTAGCCATCTGGCTCCATAGAGTCCCATTCATTTTGCAACCTCAATGGAACTCTGCTGGAAACTGCAACCAAATTTGGTTCAATGACGCTAAATAGGGATTAAACAGACTTTGGCTCTTAACCATTAATGTCTTCCAACCTGTGATTGTGAAGCGATGCAATCCTTTTTTGGAATTTGCCCCTTACAGTATTGTTGGTGTAAGCCCAGAAGTTAAATGCTAATGTCAATGTTACTTATCAGAAAAAGAAAAGGTTTTATGGCCACAATAAGTACACTTATGTGGAACTGGCGTCAGTAAAAGCTGCATTTATAAACAAACAAACTAATAACTTAGATAAGAAAAAGAAGCTGAAAAGAAGCTGAATTTACTAGTGGGAGTTTCTTTTACTTGTCACTCCAGACTCTGTTTCTATAGTACTGTGAATGACTCTATTATCGTAATGGCATTTAGTCAAATGACCACACAAAACTGTATAAAATGAGATAAACCAGAGGCTAAACTAAGCTAGGGAACACAATAGAAAGGCATTAGAGGACAACCTCTAGGCTCTAAAATAACCTTTGGACTCTATGAAAACAGCCACCACCATGAAACCCGCAAAGAAATCTCAACATGTTGTCGAGGAATTGGTTAAAGCAATTGAGTTGAATGTTTTCTTTTACCCGAGGTTGGAGCATTTCTGACTGAATGTGACATGGTGACAATACGACTTAAAATCCATATCACGATTAATTGCACATTTTACCTCAATAACGGTAAATGACAATGAATGAAGTTTTTTTGTCCTCATAGTTCATTGGCAAGGTTTGTACTGTAAATAGCCTCAAATATTGAAGGTGAGATATTTTTTTCTAATTTAAAAGTGCTTATTTTTGTTATTTTTAAATATTTGAAGGAAATGCACAAAGGGGGAACTATTGTGGCTATTTATTGGAAATGGATACAATTAAAATGAAAGCACCTATTGCTTGACATGAAAATGTCATGTGGAAAAAAAAGTAATTTTTGTTTTATAAAAATTATCTAAATTATCCTTATGGGAAATATACTTCAATAACAGCTTCAGAATTTTGATGTTGATACATTTTCGATTAGTCGTGCTTGATGTTAAAGCAGCCTTAACCCTCGTGTTGTCTTCTCGTCAAAATTGAAAATCAACAATTTCGTTGATGCTTTTTATCAATGTTTTTAACTTTTTGTTAGGTTTTTGTCCCTTTTTTGTCTGTGAACGGTGAATGGTTCCTGTATGATGTAAAAAGCGCTTTAAGTAGTTGTTAAGACTAAAAAAGCGCTATATAAACACATTACATTTACATTTACTAAACAGCATATTTTAAAGTTAATTTTAAGTCACCATGATTCACGCTAGAATTCATAAAAAAAAACATGGCAATGTTATAAGAAATGCTGGAAGACACCCATTTTGCTTAAATGCACCTGATTACATTTTTGTGAAAACAAAAAAAGATTGCATCCATCGCGTTTTGCGAGAACAAAACAGGTGTTATCACATAATGCATTGTTAATAAACTCGCCGTGGGAAAAAAGGATGAAAAATCCAAAACAACAAAAAATCCTAGAGGACTGTGCGACCCGTAGAGGCAAGAGACTCACAACAGTGACTTAAGAGGAGAGATATCATAGATGGAGACAAAGTTTTATTTGTACAGCACCTTATAGACTTATTTTTATTTCTTTATTAGATTTTTTGTTCATTTTGTAGAGGCACCGTGGCTCCATCCTGCAATTGTGATTTGTTTAAAGAAATAAACCAGAGCACGTTTTTCTCTCCTATTCTGGAATGTTGTGTGGACTCGCCAGACCTTTCCCCGCAGTGCTGCGGAGGAAGGTCTGGCTATGCGAGACTAAGCTGATTTGCCGTCTGTTGTCTCTTTTTAAAATGTTCAGAAAATAAATTAAGTCTGGTCGTGGCTACGTGATGAATCTGTCTGCCTAGTTACTCAGATACTCTCCACAGCTGTACCCTGCATCCGGTAATGTGAGGAGAAGAAACAGTAAAAAGGTCAACAACATGCATCCCCATTATGAGCATTGAGTCAGGGTTCATGGCTGGGTTTGGAGACTAAAAATGATCTGCATGCATTGACCAGAGTCTTGCTAATGCAATGATGGTTCTTTTACGTCTCCCATGAGAATTCCATCGAACCAAGTCAGCTATGTGTAATGAGCACAACATCAATTTTGGGGATGGCAAATGCAGTAGAGGTGAAAGGCTGAGTAGGAACATGGAAAATGTGATTTCACATTAGTAAGAGAATTGAGTTTAACATTATACACAGCTGACAGGAGTTAGTTAATCAAGCCTTGAGACAAAGATTCAAAACGTGACCATTGATGTCTGGTTTAAAAACAAAAATCTTCTGCTATGTTTCCGCCGCTCATTCCCCCTGCTCTGGCGTTTCCAAGGCTAATAACCAAAGACATTTGGAAAAACATGGAATCTACAGGGTCGTGTTGCAGTCTCAACGGCCATGAACGGAGACCTTTGGCAAAACAGACGTTGACACCACCGTTTTGCCGCCTGATTGGGTCTTATCGGCAACTACCAGCAGCAGGCGGGGTCTACACGCTGCCTCCTGTTTATGCCCAGTATAGGAGAATGTTGAAAAAAGTTGAAAAATACACTTCTAGAGACAATATAGTATCAGACATTTCTGAACACTGGTTGTTTTCATTGAATACCACGTGTCAGTCTGACATTTATTTTATTTTTGAAGAAGAACAACACATGGTTTTTCTGCTTTCGTTCTGTTTTGCTGGAAATGGATACTATGTTGGTGTTAAAATATTTAAGTGAATCAATGCTAAGAAAAATAAATAAATTAGATTCCAGGGAAAATAATTCATTTTTTAAAATCTTGTCCTGACAACTGCAAAATACAGTATAAACATTAACCACCAGTCTGTTTTGTTGTGTCTATGTATGTATGTGTATTGTGTGTTGTAGTAAAACCAAACACCAGATTCAGATGATTTTAGAAACACTGCTGATGCATGCTGGGAGTAGTTCTTTGTAATTAGGCCAGGCGGAGGCAGGGCGAAGCCTTTAAGCCTCAGAGGTCCTCGGAGGGCAATGTTTCTAATACAACAGGTTCATTATCGGGAATAGTTGCTTTATGGCTGCAATGAACACATTGTGTAATTTCCTTTATAATTTAGCAGATAGAAATTCATCAGAGGAGCTGTGTCAGCAATTACCTTCCTGTGTGAGCACTGCACTCCAGAGGAAATGAGAATAATTAATTTCTCACTAAGAGTTGAGATTTTTGGAGATTCTTATAGAAACCAAACTGTTTGAACCTAAAGTTTGTGAGAAGAATTGCACAGACATCATACACATAATGCTGGAAGTAGCAGAACTGTTTTTCTGCAAAAGGATAGAATAGAATAAACTTTATTAATTCCCAAAGAGGAAACCACTTGGCTAACATGGACAAAGACTATGTGGGCAAGAGGGCTGCAACTAAAAGTTATTTTCATTGTGGATTATTCTGTCTATTTCTCAAAAGATTTATTAGTTGGTTAGTAGGGGGGGGGAACACGAGACGCCTCCCTTTACAATATCATCATGATACTTCACAAAACGATATAATTAAACATATTGCAATATTCTGCGATACGTTGCAATGTATAACCTTTTTTCCATCTTATAATTTTCCCCCAGTTTCAAATGATGTCCCCAAAAGGAAACTTTGTCAACACGTTTTATCTAAAAAAATACATTTATCTGTTTGTTCGCATCACTTCAACTGTATTGCTTCAAAATGGGATTATCAAGCAGACAAACTGACCAACACATGTATGATAAAAGGCGGCTGTGTATCGAAGATCAAAGATCAATGATTTCCAAAGCCCAAGATGGCGTCCTTAAATGTCTTATTTGGTCCACAACTCAGTCTACTGTCATAGAGTGAAGGAACTACAAAATAATCACATTTAAGGAGCTAGAATCAGAGAAGTTGGATTTTTTTTTGTCACATACACCATCATACACAGTACTGTTTGTGCAAGTGTGTATTTCGGGCCTATGCGTAATTTGTAAAACAATAACAACAGAGGCGAACAAATTTAAATTCCCTTGGAGAGTCAATGAAGTATGTCTTCTTCTGGACAACTTATCGATTAATCCATAAATCTTTGCAGGTCTAGTTGACAACATGCTAACATTGCCAGACCCTCCGCCACATCACTACAAAGATTTTTTATGCCAAGATGGCGGATGGTGATGATCAGGGCACTGCAGCTCCTGGATTTAAACTCAGGCCTCGATTAAAACCTACAATTTACAGGACTGTTGATGGACAGGTTATTGTTGAGGATGAGTTTCTTAATTTTCTCGCAGTGAAAATTAAAATTATGACTCAGGATGAGCTTGTCCTTTTAGCTGCAAACACATTTGACTCGGCGTGGATCGAGACTTCCAAGAAAGCGTTGTTTGAACTTTGTCCTGAAACCAAACAACGGTGCGTGATCTATAAAGGCAGCCAGAAGGATACTAATAATATCAAAAGTTGCTTAAGAGTGTTAAACGAGTGTGGAGAAAACATCCCCCGTTTTGTCTCCCACTACTTGGACGAGTTACCGCCTGTGACGTTTAACAATCTGGATGTGTCTAACCTGCTGAGCAAGATGGAGCGTTTGTACAGTGAGGTCTGCACTCTCAGACATGCGGTTAAACTTCAGGCTGATATCTGCGGGGACTTGAGTTCTGTGACTGCGACCATAGACAGCAGAATTGCTGCAATGGAG
>NC_048415.1:27057479-27058529 GCF_013103735.1 Etheostoma cragini
ACATCACTACCTTGGAGCTTTTCAGCCATAGAGTCCGCCCTAATTTCTTTCTCGTGTTTATTGACATAACGTAGTGCATATTTATAACTTGCATTAGTACGCTTTTTGAGTTCCAAGACTGGCCCCTCTCTCGGCCTGCCTGCCTGAACCCAAGCCTCAAATGCAGCCTTCGCTTCGGCATGATAAACTGCCACATATCTATTCCACCCTGGCTTGATGATCTTCCTTTTATAAGGATAGATAAATAATGGCCTGCTGGCCTCATACACAGACCCCACAATACGTTCATACATAGTACAAAGGTCATCATGGTGAGAACTAATGTTACAATTTACATCAGAACACAAAATGGCATCCTTGGGCAGATATATATTGCTCAAAAGTACATCAGATCTACTGCAGTATGAGCACAGTTGTTCATTAGTTACCTTAGACCAATCCAGTTTAGCCTTACGGGCCCCATTAGCCTCCTGAGACATCTCAGGAAGGCTAGCACAGTCAAGTGACATAATAAAAGGAATGTGATCTGACATGGATGCCTCATACACAATCTCTATAGAACTTAGGCTAGAATGAGCATCAGATGTACTGATGCAGTGATCAAGCCATGATGTGGTGTGCCAGGCCTCACTTATGTAAGAGTAGCTATCTGCAGGTAAGAGCATTTGGCTGGATAATATAAAATTATTTTCATCACAGAACTGTAGCAAATGCCTAGAAAATAATGAACTCTTGTCTGAAATATCAGCATTCATATCTCCCACCACATAGACACTACTGGAAAGGTTATCAGAAATAAAAGAGTTAATAAAAGCCAGTCTAATAAAGTATTCATCTTCATTTTGATGTGACTCATATGGTGTGTATAAATTCAGGATAGTAAACATCTTATTATTAATAGATATCTGGACAGCAATACACCAGTCAACTTCCACCCTGATGACATTAATCACAGAGTCCAGCTTTTCATGCCAGAGGATAGCCACGCCTCCTGCTATCCGTCCTCTTACTATTCCCATAGATAGGTCTGTAGTGGACTCACCGGCCCCA
>NC_048415.1:27058629-27145427 GCF_013103735.1 Etheostoma cragini
TTGTGTATCTGTATGTTTCTTTGTTGTTGCTTTTGTATTTTTATGGACCATGAGTCTAAATAATAAAGGCTATCTATCATTATCAAGGAAGGATCCTCCGCAGCCAGATTTTGGAGAATGCTACATCATCGACGTCCGTCGAAGGACTGTTCCAATGTCGAAGATTCTCTGAATTCCTCCAAGCGCCAAGTCCTTCGTTCAGAGAATTTTCCATAGACAGCAAAGGATGCATATGTGTATCTTTCGCGGTTCCAAATCCCCCATAATCCCAATCAAGAAGGGATCCTTGACATTGAGAAACGGCTCATGTCAACAAAGACATAAACGCAGCAATTGCAATACTTCTACACAATAAATAACACCAGGCAGAGACATTGAAGGGAAGTACATAGTTCCATTGCAACAACAATAAGAGGGTCAGTAAAAGCCAAGTATGCAGTCAATAGGTTAGAAAACAAAATCCTTAAAAACAAAAAAGTAGAAATCTGTCAATGTACAACCATGTAAACAGTATGCAGTCAACAACAACATAAGTATTTGCCCCATACAAAGAATGAATGAATAGAGGAAAAAAACATTACATCAACATTGCTCATTAAAAAGCCTAACTGCTGCAAGAACAAGACGTCCTGGACCTTTCAGTGGAAGAAGATACAATGCAACACTCCAAATCTTTCTCCTCGGTCTTTGCTCTGTGATGGTCTCCAGGGAAACCACAGTCTAGCCATGAAATAGATCCTGTCTTATTGGTCAGATTACTGATTCTGCTTCTATCCACAGCCGTAAGGCGGCCACCCCGACAGACAATGGCAAAGTTCACACCACATAATTATTAGATCTAGATGTTTGTGTAGCATCAAAATGATTCCAGTGGTACTTGTCCATGTATCCGTGGTTACAGGACAAACCGGAAAACTGTCCTCTATCCATTTGTGTACTGTATAAAATCTGGTGGACAAACAGGCAAATAGCCCATTGTCAAATTATGTAAAACTCGTCCTAGAACATGAATAGTACCACTTTTATGCCAATTAATGTCGGAACCCAACAAAATCCCACTTTAGCTTCTGTATGGAACAGCTCGACCGCAGTGCTGAACGATGACGTAGTATTAAGAGAGACAACGGTAAAGTGTAGTATGAAAGACATAAAATCTGCGTAAGGGGGTTGGTTGTGGGGGTGAATGGGTCAAACAACACAGGACTTTCACCCAGGAGACCGGGGTTCATGTCCTGTCTTGTCCCATTTCTCACTGCATGGTACATTTTATAACCCCACCCACACCGTTTTCTGTGGCCTTCTTGTGCAGTTAAACCGTCATCCCGACCCAGAGCGTCAAAAAGTGATGCCAAGATTCCCAACCAAGTGCGTCTACATATGATGCTAAAGAAGATTTTTTTTTGCGTCAATAAGAAACGCCAAAGACATCTATCTGGGGGCTATCTCACAAAAGCAGAATTTATGAATCCAGGATAACATAAATAATAATAATAAAGCAAGGCTTGACCGAGTCTAATCTGTGCATCCTGGTTCCAGGTGCGTTTCACGAAGGCCAAGCCAGGCTGAGGAGGAGTGACTAGGTCGAGCCAGGCTGAAGTAATTTGGATAGATGCGTGTTCACGGCTTTCCTTAACAGACCGCAAGGTCGATCACAGATTCCCTGATGCTAAAATAGAGAACAGTCATTGTTTATACTTTATACAGAGTGAGCAGCAGCTTATTGTTGAAGTAGGAAAACGTGAAACACATTATGATCACGGACCAACTGAACGCGGAAAGTAGTCTAAAATGATGTATTTACTGACCACTGCTCTGATTTGAAACTGTCATAATCATACTTTTCAAGGATTCAGCTACTTTATTTGCACAAATGAACTGTTGTAGGCTACTTTTTGCATTAAAAGTGAGCCGAAGATAATGTTCCTCAGCATATTTACCATGAAAATCAAATTATGGTTATAACGCTAGAATATGATTTTTAAATATCTCGTTCACTCTGTGTCTTCATCTCTCTCTCATGGGCTAAAATCTAAATTACCTAGTCATATTACCTTCCACTGCTTTTAATTCAAAGTGTACAACTGTTCATTTTTGCAAATGACAAGTAACTCATTGAATGGTTTCATTGAAGAGCAGTAGTCCGTAAATGTATATTTTAGATTATGCTATCATTCAGTCGGTCCGCTATTATAAGCCACGCTTTTTTTTTTTTTTCATAGAGTTTCCTTCTTTACATATTAATTATTTGCTTCCTCGTATATGTGGACATAGAAAAGAAAGACATTGAAGTAATTGGACACTAAAATCTAGAAAATATAAAAGAGAATTAAGTGACAAATTCAATGAATGTAACAGACTTATTTCCCCCCAGAAAAATATAAAATCAAAAACAGGAATATCCTAGTAAAGTAGTCTAAACTATACAGTTATTTGTTCCTATGAAATAAGACCTATTTAGATAAATTAGTAGGATTCTACAATTAGCATATGTTCTTAAAATCACAAAATTATAGTCCTAGTTTACTGGACAACACAAATTGTGTGCTAAGAATGCAATTTTGAAGAATCCAAAAAAAAATATATAGAATAATGAATCAACTAAAATAATTGAAGGTGGATTGGTCCACTATAGTAACACAGCATGTGTACAGCACTGTATATATTGTCCTTTTTAACTTAATTTAAAACACATTTGGCAACTTTATCAGCCTTTTCTAATTTTCTCTACAACTGCATTCAACAATATGAATAGCAGTCTTCATACAGCAATACAACAGTAACAATGTCACATGAATAATTATAAAAAATAATGGTCACAACTTTAAATAATAATGAACAGCAATATGCACCTGTTGTTGTTTTTTTAATGCAGGTTGATAACAATATGGTAAAAGCCTTGCTGAGTGAACAGAATAGGCTCCAGGATAACTAAATCCTAGCCTGGTCGGGAGCAGGCTAGCTGTTCAGAACAAATCTCCATGGTAACTTGGGTGCTTTTGTGAAACCGAGTCATGGCTAAATTGAGCCAGGATAACTGGGAAATCCCGGCTTAATCCCTTATCTTGGTTTTGTGAAATAGTCCTTTGACTAGAGTTGGCCAAACCTCCCCCTAATTTAACCATTCAGAAACTAAATACCACTAATACTGCCCCCCCCCCCCCACCCCCCCTCTTTCTTTCTCACGTGATGACAACCACACATAAGAGCATTTTTGGGCATTAAAATAAATTGTATTTAATATCTATTCCTTGTGTCCTATAAAAGTACATTCCTTGTTTTTAATGATGGTATTGAAACTGATACTATTGCTATATATGCTATTTTTAAGACCCCACGGTATATTGTATTATTGCCCGACCCTACCTCTGACCAAACGTTGCTTTTTAATGCACGGTAGTGAGAATGTGTTGGTTAAAAAGAATTCGGCCTCTGCCTATAGGAGCTTGGTGGTTATGATGTATTACGCTGCACAATACAGTGTAGTGTTGAAGTTTGTGCTTGCGGTGTTTCTGCCTGGGAACACTCCATTGCATAATATTAAACAGTTTTAGTATTAGCACTTGATTGGATGCAGTGGATTTCCCTGCTGTGCACATACAGAAATGTGGGATGTTGTGAATGAGATGGATGACTGAATATATATTTGGATTTGAATACAAGTAATCATATAGAATACATTGCACATGACCTCCACATGCTGAAGAAA
The DNA here is from genome assembly GCF_013103735.1 of Etheostoma cragini. Taxonomy (NCBI): domain Eukaryota; kingdom Metazoa; phylum Chordata; class Actinopteri; order Perciformes; family Percidae; genus Etheostoma; species Etheostoma cragini. The sequence continues at coordinate 27,062,336 of NC_048415.1, forward strand.
ATGTGCACTTTCAGTGTAAAAAAGCATCAACAAAGTGAAGTGATGGGTATGTTAAATACCAGCTCTCCATAGAGAGGTTGTTTCATGTCACAGGGTCCCTGTCATAATGCTGTAGAGACAACATTTCAATAAATCACACTGAATACAGCTCACACTTTTTATACTCATGGTAAAAAAAGAAAGAAAAACAAGTTGGTGTTTGAAAGGGTCAGGCTAGATTTAAAAACTAAAGAATAGTGCCTTTTCAGATATTTTAAAACAGTTGAGCACAGTTGAATATTCTTTCCAGTTTAGATGAACCTGTAGACTTTTCAATATAGCAAGGTTTTCAAAAAACTTCTTTTCAAAGGTATTTAATGACCTATGCAGAGGTGTCAAGTAACAAAGTACAAATACTTTGTTACCTTACTTAAGTAGAAATGTTGGCTATCAGTACTTTACTGCAAAAAATATTTTAAAGCCGACTTTTTACTTCTACTTCTTACATTTTCATGAACTTACCTGTACTTTCTACTCCTTAGGTTTAAAAAATAGCCTTGTTACTCTTTTTTCAGTTTGACTTGTTTTCATTTTGGCTTGTCTTCGCTCATAAAAATGCACCCAAAAAATAGATAAATGGCGCCTCTATCTGCATAGAATGAATCCGTTGCCCTCACAGATTCCTGCAGCTAATTTTGGATGTACGTTTACATTCCAATAAAGGTTTTTGATGACACGCCTCTGAAATTTGACTTTTTGCAGCATAACAATACTTATGGGCAATCATATCTTCCGCTCCATGGAACACATGTTAATGCTCAGTAGTACAGTAGTAATGTATTTGCATTGTACTATATTGCAGTCATTTCAATGGGCATAAATGCAGCTGAAACAGGTGCATCCCAAATCTTTCAACATTAACATTTTAATATAAGATTATGGCCTTTTGAAAATGTTTTTTTGGGGGGAGGGTAGTGCACTGTAGTTCCCCTGTGGCACGGCATAAGTTTTTTTCTTTAATGGGATTTTTTCCCCCTAATGATACTTTTACTTTTATACTTTGAAATAATTTTGAATACCAGTACTTTTACTTGAGTAAAAACCTTGAGTTGATACTTTCTTTTTTTTTTTTTAAATCCTAGTACCTATACTTCAACCTGAGTTTGTGTGAATACTTTTGACACCTCTAGATCTATGTAATTAAATGCTTACCAAACTAAATACTACATACAAAAAAAATAAAAATAAAGATCATGCAATTAAATGATACAGTGTCTGTTTTTTAGCCCAAGGCACTCCGGTCGCACCCTTCTTTAGCTCAACAGATTATGCAATGTCTAGGCACTTATTGCACTCTAAAAACACATACCAAGGCTCTTGAGGCCATGGTTTTTGTTTGTGATAATTGGTTATATAAACAACAATGACTTGCCTTAACCCTGCTATTCCCTTTATATTCGCTTTATATTAGATCATAAAAAGATGAAATATAGCATACCAGTTTTGTGGGAATGATAGCTTCATTTCTCATTGAAACCCAGGGAGGCCGTTATATTATCCAGGCCTCTTGACTGTCTCAACGTTATGGGGGACTGGTTGGGAGAATAAGATTTACAGTTCAATAGATGACCTGTAGATCTGGTTGTTGCTCAGGGAAACCTTGTCGCCATAATCACGCATTGGGCCTCTTTTCTCTGCTGTCCGCTCCAACCTCTGTAATTTATATCTGATCAATCTTTGTTGTTCTACACACATGTAAAGTGTCTAAAACGATCCAGTTTTTTTTCACTTAAGCAATGTTAGTAAACTGAGATCTGTAATTTCAACTACTGAACTTGAGATGCTTAAAGATGCATTCATCCCGTCTCACATTAGTCTACCTCAACGACGTTTCATTTCAAGAATTCCTCCAGAGGGATGTCCCTCACTTTTCTCTTTCTGTGTGTTGGCGTTCTAAACTCCGGTGGATATCTGAGGACTATGGTTAATGCTCCTCAGATCTCTGCAGGGTAAATCCAGACAGCTAGCTAGACTAACTGTCCAATCAGAGATTTCTGTTGTACAACTAAAACAACTTTGGAATGAGCACATTCCACCAAAACGACTTCCTTCCCGAGGCTATTTTGCACCATCATTGTGTCCGGCATCTAGCACGGCCCGAGTCAATTTTGATTGGTTGAAAGAAATACCAAATGTTGTTTGGACTAGGGAGAAGTTCTGACAATCAGTGACTAATCTGATTGACTAGTCTGAAATTTTCCCTCTTACGTATCGAGCATTGTGCGTCAGACACCTGCAAATGCAAACTACTTCACCTATAGTCACCAGCTCACTCTCTTAGGTCTAATATGTTAAAATAGCTTTCGTTCCACTCACACTCTTTTGATTCCTTAGGACCTAGATCAGTGGTTTTCCTTCATTTACACGCAAACGGAGAATTAGCTTCTGACAACGAGTCTTTCTAAAAACTCAGAGTGGAGATTTTGGAAATCTTCGTTTGTATGTTTGCATGTAAACTGAGACAAAAGGAGGTTTGGGCGGACGATGAATTGAGGAAGAGGAGAGAGAGGAAGTGATTCATTGCTGCTGTTGCTATTTTCGGGATTCTGATTGGCTAACATGGGCTTGAGCTTCTTCTTACACTGCCACCTACAGGTTTGGCATGCTCTTGACGGCATATATACACGGGTAGGTGTAACAGAACACTTTTCTCAAAACTGACAGGTGTGCCAGATGTCTGTACTGTCAATTTCTGAAAATAGCCACCCACGTCTAAACGTAGTCTCAACGCTCTGCTTCCTCCCATACTGTCTCCAAAACAGGAATTTTTATCTGGACGGCCTCTATTATTATGTAAATTTGATTTTCAATAATATATTACGTGCTCGTGTACATTTTTATATGCTTTTAAAGCACTTTTTTATACATGAAAAGTGATTCATGCATAAGTCTCACTTATTTTACTTACCTCTCCCTGTAATGTTAATGTGTTCAACGCAAGCATCAAGCTGCGGCTAACAGCCATGCATACCCACGGACAGAAACATCCAACTTCCAAAAACAGCCATTTATCACAGCCTGTCAGCAGCCTGAGCACGTGAATCCACAGCCATGTGCTTATTAAAAACTGACTCACAACTTCACTTTGAGATGACACCTGAACAGTAGACAACCTCTGCAAGATCCATACAAAAGTATTGACAACCGTGGAAATCCTCCAAGAATATAACCATAATGAAAACTCTTAAGAGAGCTGATAAAACAGCCAGAAAACAGGAAGATAGATGAGAGAAGACTAGATTAATAAAAGGTAAGCTGATAGTTAGGTATTTTACTGGAAACAAACAATTACATGCTAAATAATAATGTTTACCAATTATTAGTAATACTATATTGATTTATTATAACTCATTATTTGGATGGGCATTATAAAGTTGTGATTATTACAATACCTTGTTAATGGTTTATAAATGCATCTATGACGATTATTTAGATGGCTATTATCAGTGCTGCAATAATTAAATAGTAACGTCTTTTAAAGATCATCTAAAAGATTTGACGGGCCCATTTTAAAGTTATTTGATGATTTGTTATTCATTAACTTTAAGTAATTATAGTAAGCATTACTTTAGAATAACTTCCAAATGGCATGTATAGCATGTATTATCCACCATTGACAAAGTATTGACTATTTGAACTATTAGTAAACATTATCAATCATCATTCCATTGTTTAACAGCAAACTAATGTAACTAAAATTGAATTAATTATCAATAATGGTTATTATAAAGGTTAACCCAACTTGTATTTTTTTTATATATTATATTATATTATATATTTTTATATTTTTGTTTGTGGGTAATGTCAAGGCATCACCAAACCTGGGAACTTAATTACTAAACACGCACATATGATACTAGGAAAAGCGTTGACACTAATTTGAAAGTTCATCCGTTTGACATGAATTGTTAAATGACCAACAATGAATCAGTATTTTACAAAACTGAGCTTTAACTTGATTCTTGACGGTGTACTGGGCAAATGAAGCAACAAGAATTTCCAGTGAGCCATCAAGTCGATGGAACTTTGTGAAAAGTGAGAAAGCATTCTTCTGGCGTAAGAATTCATCGGCTCTAATGTCAGGATCCGTCACTGGTCACTGTTTCGGGTTAGTCCTAGTTAATGTCGACGACGTTCCACTTCCGGGATAGTTCAGGTGCTGCCAGAAATTCCGCCGGGTGTCCATGTCATGCTTTCTTTGTGTAGGCATACTGAACTCAGGTCGATTTACTATCTGTTGAAGCTGAGTTTTCTGTTACACAACTAAAACAAACTTTTAACGTACACATGTTTAACAAAAAACATTTATTTTTCCATTTTCCAGCGGCACCGTCATTGTGTCTGGTGCTTGGCGCCGCCCAAGACAATTGTGATTGGTTTAAAGAAATGCCAATAAACCAGAGAACGGTTTTCTCCAATCCCGGAATACTCTTATCATAACATAATATGTTTGACCCCTATTGTCATTGTGTGGTCCGATCCCAGCATATGGTCATATGACTAACTGCTGCAAGTAAGCTGCTCTGTTGAAATGTTGCAGAGCAATATTTGGCCACACATCTCAGCAAAATCAGGTTTTCAGAAATGTTTCGGATGCTAGACATAGATACAATAAATATATTTCAGTCACTTTTCAAGACATTTAGTAATCCATCTTCTTGTATTTGTCAGGCACTCAACAATTTGAGCCTTTCAGTGGCAAAAACAGCACTTTTATTAGACCAACTTAACAATGCACATTTGCACCATGGGTTACATTTCTGCCCCGTCTGGGTTTGCCCGGTTACAGCGTTAACGCTTAATGCTGAACCAATGTCAGATATTGTTGTTCCTATCAGTTACCTGCTCACAAAAACATTGGAAAATAGGTTCCACGTTGAAAAAAACTGTAAAAAAGACATAACATTTTATCAAATATTTTAGATGTTGGCGTTTTGCAATCTGATGGTAGGAATTTTCATAAAGCCGATTCAAATATGGACTGTGAGAATTTCAAATGAGGCCTTAAGGCAGTAAAATAAGATAGTACAAAAGGAAATTGCATTAGTTGAAAGTATTTACACCTTACATGATTGAGTGATGCATTTGCTGTCTTGTTCGCTAAAACAAGACAGCAAATGCATCCATTTGCTTGTTCATTAAAATGCCCTACTTAATTGGCTTTCTCTTGAGAGTCAATAGTATAATTTCACACCCAAATTTGTATTCTAGCATTCACAATGTTCTTATCCGGTCAGCGCTCGCTTCATGGCTAGTATGCCTTAACCTTCCGTTTCCCCTACACATCTTGTACTTGGATTTGTAACTCCCCGGGGTAACATAAACATAATGATGTGCAAAACAGAATCAGTTTATTCACTGTTTCTTTGCCTCGCTCCTTCCAGCCTTCATGCTGTTACCATACTTGTGTGGGAGGCAATTTTGTGGGTCATGAACAAGGAGCAGGAGAACACAATGTATTATTTATGAGAACAAACAAGTGGCAGCAGTGTCTCTGCATCCTACTCTCCAAATGGAAGTTACGATTTTTGAGTCTCTGTCGGGCGGACCAACTGCTTATGGGTATTAGACTATGGGAGGAAACAGGAAGTTGAAATTACCTGTTTTGTCTAGACCATTTTATTTGGCTTTTATGTACTTAAATGCATATTGTAATAATGCAAAATTCTGCCTTGGTGTCTTCTCCTCACTGGTATGCTAAAACTATATGTGTGTCACCAAGCATGCTTAGTGAGTGGAGATTTCCATGGAAATTAAGCTGTATGAGAACAGTCCAGTGTAACTGAATATCACATACACAAAAGGCAGAAAATAACAATTTACAGGACAACTCCACCCATAGATAATCTCACATCGTTATGCAGCATCAATCTCTCAGTTTGAGTTAATTACAGAAATTATTTAGTAATGAGTTATTGAACTGTTGTCATTTGCTTTTCTGTTCTCCATTCAGCTTGCCAGCTGGGCTCAGTTGGATTGATTTGATTTGCAGTGTCTGTGCTGGCAGGCTGCTATTGACAAGGCCGTGAATAGATTGGTCCATGATAATCTTGATAAAGATGTGCTGTTTTTGTCAAGTATTTGACATATGGATTATTATGTCATGAGGACGAATTGGAGATCGGTTTCTTTTTCTCTTTTGGGGAAAAATGCATTTTTCTGTCTAGACATGGCTACAAACATACAGTTAGCTAGTTTGTTCCCTATAAAAGGTTTGAGAAAAACCATGTGATACAATCTCAGCCATGTAAGTTATATGCAGAAAAGTTTTCGGGTGTACATTAGACATTTCAATGGGGAAATTACAATTTACAGTCTGTGTCCACACTTTGTTAGTTATACACAGACACAGTCCTGATCTACAGGGTGCCTTGCTCAAGAGCACCTGGCAGTGCCCAGGTGGTGAAGTGGCATCTCTCCAGCCACCAATCCACACTCCATACTTTTTCCCAACCCAACTCCCTAGGAACTGAGCTACTGCCACCCCCACCATTAATTTTTAATTTGTCTTGTTGCCTACATTGGCCAGATTTTTTTTTTAATAACAATGTTTCTGGTTAAATGAAGGTTTAAGGTCCCATATAACGTTCATTTTCATAATTGTTTTTTGGGGTTTTACTAGAACATGCTTTAATTAGTTTTATACTGTCCGTCTGAATAAACCTGTGTTCACCTTCTGTCTCAAACGCTTTATTTTCGCGTCTCTTTTTTTTTTTTAAGATACTTTTTGGTACTTTTTCCCTTTATCTCAGTGATAGTGGGTAGAAAGGAAAGGGAGAGAGAAATGGGGGGATGACACGCAGCAAAGGGCAGCAGGTTGGATTCAAACGGTGCGCCGATGCAGGACTCCACCAACATGGGGCGATCACTCTTTCCGGGTAAACTAGAAACCACCCAGAGCGTCAGTCTCTTTACGCCCTCCTGAAAAAGCCCAGTCTACTCTGATTACTCAGCGCTTCCAGGTCTTCAACATCTGCACTGTACCGTCGCCGAAGATGACTGTAATGCCTCTGTGGCGGCACTTTCTACCGCACTTTCTAAAGGGCCAGACATGTAGAGTTTATTACGCTTAAATGTGATCAAAAATCTTGAACATCTTTGACTGTATTATTGCACATCTCATATTGCCTTTTTACTTATAGTTTGTTTGACATAAAGCCCTAAAAACATCAGGAAAAAGGTTCCTTAGCCATCACAGAGTTAAGCAAATCCAACAAAACAAAGATTAAATTTTTAATAGCAGGTTACTACACATTTGACTCACAGCAACCTGTTTCAAAGTCTGCAAATAAAGCTCTCCTAGACGGGACAAAATCTATTGTGAACCTCACTTTATATGTGGGCCCGGTCAAAATTTGCGAGGGGCTGGATTTGGCCCGTGAGCCTTTAGTTTGACACACATGGTTTAAAACAACACATTCTCATTTGTTTGTGAGGGGTTTGTACGATATTTTACGAAAATATCGATATCTTACGAAAATGTACGCACACACATTCTTATGATATTGTAAGAAACTAGACGAGCTCCACGACATATGAAAGAAAAAAAAAATGTATGTAACAATACACATAGAACAAGAAGGCAGTTTCCGGATGTTTGAGTGATTATCTAGTAGATTAAATGTCATCGATCCAGGCAAGTAATGGATCTTTGTGAGATATGCTAGTAGATAACTACCCTAACTGCCGGTAGGGCTGACAACAGACTTTTGAGTTTACTGAAGACCAAATACATTTTCCCCACTTTGTGAAAATTGCCTGGCGAAAAAAACTAAAAATGAGAAATGTCAAGGTGCCCCCGTAAGTTGCTTTGGCACGTCGTCTTGTTTCAAACCCACTGTATACCTGTGCTGTGAAAGCAGTGAGCTAACTCTTCAGAGACACGTTCTGTCCCTGTGTGCAGCCATGTATTAAACCTGTGCTTGTTCTCTCTTTCACACCACGGAAGCTGGAAGTTACTGGTGGTGCACGACTGACAGGTTAAGTTGACAGGCCCGTCAAAGAGCAGCACTAGGAAATTGGCAGGATTTTCTGTATTATGGGGCAGGAGAGTTGTGCCGTGAAACTCAATGTGCAAATGTTGCTCTTCCCTCCATCCTCTGTTCACCTGATAGGCAATGTACATATGCTGTTTCTGTTTACATAGGATCACTTATCATAGCTCATGGGATAAAGTCATCATATTACACGTTAAGAAGAGCTTTTATTTAGACATGTTTTATTTAAATGATTATGGAAGGATAATTATGGGGCCTTCTTTTTATATTTTTGGCCACCATTCCTATCAATAAAGTAACATTGTAATCAACAATGATATTGGACTATTCTGCAAAAAGGTAATCTCAATAACTGTTGGCATGTTAACTGACTTTTGTCTTCATTGTAGCAATGTCAGCATGTTCCCAGATCTCACTTATTTACTAAGGAAACCAGTTGTTATCACAAAAATGCCCAAATATTCTTTATAGATTATTATTTTTCCATCTGAAATGCCTCTTTAAGGATGTGGAAGAACTTGATATTAAATAAATTATTTTCTCTACTTTGAATGATGCTGGTATCAAAGGGGGTAATGTAACTTTTACAAGTCCAAAACAGTATTGGAGGCATTTTATTCTGCCTGTATCAGCATTAATGACTACTGTTTAATTCCTGCCAGAGGCAAAATTATTGACATCTGCACGACTAAACTACCCAGGAAAGGGATTCAATGTTTCTACCTTGGGTGTCCAAAAGTAGGGAGCCAGATTGTTTACGTATATGTCACTTTGACTGATAAGAGGTTGATTTGCATGACTGCTCCACAGTCTAATGAGTCTGTGCGAGGAGAAGACACTTTGTGTGAAACTGTTGACACTTGTCACTTTGAATTGCCTGTGAAACGCAGCTTTATTCCGCCTCACACAGCATTTGACTGCCTGGCTGCATGCCTAGACACCATTAAATTCTTGAGCCCAAATGAGAAACAGGCCTGTAAGACAAGTGTGCTGCCATGGGTGACAATAAGACGTGAGACAATAGGCTGCCAACTCATGAGTTGAGGAATAGTTTTGTTGAAAAATAGTTGGGACCTGGGAATAGTATTACGGCCCAGCCACTTTAGGAATGTCATGTTTTACCTGCTTTCATCCAAGGCAGTCAGATCGAAAAGACTATGTATGGCCTGCAAAGAGTAAATATAAAAAACATTATATTTGACTTAAAACACTAGTTTGCAACATGGAAAACACAAACTAAACCAACTTGTTTGATGAGTAAAGTTTCAGTTATGTGTAGGGAAAAGGAATCCTGTGTATCGTGAGTTCTCTTTGTGATTTTGTTTTGAGAATTTTGATTTTCTGATTAGGTTTTTTTCCCCACAATGATTCCCCTAAATATTTCTGTTAATTTACGGTACCACTGAACGTGACTATCTCACAATCACATCACAAATTGAATCGGCACTCATGTATCGGGACAGGATTGAATGGGGTTGAAGGCATATCTTACCAGCCTTTGTGCCAATACAGATTGTAACAGGTTTGTAGCGAGGGGGGGCTGCTAGGTTGGAGGTTGGGTTGAAAAGAAACCACTGGAACTGCTTAAGAACATGCTACAAACTAGAGGCTGGCATCACAGCACATTTTAGCTTTGAGGCTAAATAGCCTTCTCTCTTGACCTTCTCTCTGAGTAAAGTAGTCTTTGCAGTTGTTCTGCTGTAGTCAATCATGGCTGACTTATCTTAATCATACAGTATGTTAGCAGAACCACGTCAAAAACGGTGCTGAAAAAACTAACTATATTCCACAGGATGGGGTGGAGCCAGATTGGAAGATCCCTGAAGATAATTTAGCATTTTTTTAAATGCGAAGGTCAGTTTTTAACCTCCCTCTCCAATTATCCTGACCTCTCCAAACTCATACCTTAATGTATGGTCTATCTGTGATCAACACTTGAACATAGACATTCCCAACTAACACATACAATGTTGGTATGTACTGATGCTTGGGTAGCCGCCCTTAGCTACCAGTACCAACGCACAAGGCACCCATGGCTTTCTTAAAAGACGTAGTATGAAGAGCAACAAAGGCAGGGGAGTAGAATTACAGACAACACAGGACTTTCACCCAGGGTTTGTGTCCTATTCTTGACCTCATGTCACTTACAAGTACACAATTTAATACCACCCATGATCTTTTCCTAACCCTGTCACATTCTTGTCTAGTTGTTAAACACAACTTTTTTAACCCTTTCTCTAACCTTAACTAAGTGGTTTCCTCTGCATGTTGAAAATTACCTGACCCAGAGCGTCAGAAAGTGACGCCAAGGGGTCCTGACCAAGCGTCACTATTTGACGAGTTGAGAATGTCTAACTCCATACCTGAACGCGTGCAATATAATTCACAAGGCTTAAAGAATAATTTTCATCTTGGGTCTGACACATGGCATCTATTACATTAACCTTTAAAGATACATATACTGCAATACTGACGAGCATTTCATTTGACACACTGTGTATTAAATATTAGTTGATGCCTAAGTCATGCACAGCCATTCTCTTCCGGCTAACTCACTTGTAAGCAGAGTCACATGTAGGTATAAATTAATATTTCAAAGCAATAGCTTTAAGCTGTATTCACACAGAACTAACATTTCCTATGAACCTCATGTGACCTAGAATATTTAGTGGTCATCCCTGTTACAATCCTTTATGAAAGGGCCATGCCTGCAATCTATAAAGCAAAAGTAACACCAGAAATTACCCTTAAAAAACAGAGGTCCTTTGCTAATATCATTTTCATGTAGATTGCCATTTACCATCACAGCGCTGTGGAGGAAGGTCTGTCTGTGCCACACAGCATTCTTGGATGGGGGAAAAAACGTGCTCTTGTTTATTGGCATTTGTTCAAACCAATCACAATTGTCTTGGGCGGTGCTAAGCAACGAGGGGAGCCACGGTGCCTCTGCAAAATAGCCTTGTGAAGGAACTTGTTTCGGTGGAACGTGTTTGTTCAAAAGTTGTTTTAGTCGTGCAAAAGAAAACTCAAATTGGACAGATAGTCTAGCTAGCCGTCTGGATTTACCCTGCAGAGATCTGAGGAGCAGTTAACCATAGTCCTCAGAAATCCACCGGAGTTTAGAATGTCAACACAAAGGAAGAGGAAGACTACCATTATTGTAATTTGTGACAGCAGCTTATTTCCTCTGTTTGGTGGAGGAGAGGATACAATGGAAAATACTGATGAGAGCTTTAATAGCATTGTCGGTGCAAATTGAATTGGCTCATCTAGCAATTCAGCATGGAGACCCATTGTGTTTTAATCAATGGCCTATCAAGAATTGAATCAAGGATTTAGGATTGGTTCACTAAATGTATGTGAAAGACAGACTTTGTGCAACACAAAGCACACATTTAAGTAAATGGGAAATCATAGGAAGTCTACTTGTAATTCTAGACCTGCGTGGATCAGGATCATTCATTTGGAAAAGTTGGGTGTAGTATCTTAGTATCTCAGAATCCATCCCAGGAATCATGAAGAAGTAGAACTGAGAGTGGGACTTTAGTTATTTTTAAAGCTTTAAACACTTACTCTCAAGCAGAAATGAATTACTATTGGTCAGAGAGTGACATTGCTGTTTCATGATACTCTCACAATAAAGTTGATAATGTATGAATGTTTTCAGAGCATGGCACCCGATTTTGGCTACACTGCTGTGTTTTGGTTTGAAAAGGAATATCTTCTGCAATGCTTCCCCCTCTCATTCCCCCAGCTCTGGCGTTTCCGAGCCCCTAAACCGGAGACATTCGAAATCACTTCTGATCCGTTTTGTTTCAGAATCTGCGAGGTTGTGATTCAGTCTCAAAGGCCACAAACGGAGACCTTTGGTAACACCAACACCGACTCAGATGTTTCTCCACCTGATTGGGTCTTATCAGTCATGACTTCTTGTTCTCTAAGACTATGCTACTAACATTACCATGGCAACTACCAGCAACAGGCGGAATATACATGCTGCCCCCTCTTTAGGCCAAGTATACAATAATGTTGATGAGATGTGCGGTCTACGCGTTTTAGTTTAACTCTCCTGTTGTCCTCGGGTCAAATTTCACCCCTTTAAAAAAATGTCTTTATCTGCGATATGGGTCTCTTTTTAACTTAATTACCACAAAAAATGGATTGGATTCCATTCAGCGCTCTTTGGAAATACAATTGATCACTATTAGTCAAAATAATTCATAATTTCTGCTTTCAGAACTCAAATATTAGGAATAAATCTATATAAATGAGGGTTATTGCCAAATGGAATTCCAAAAAGTCCTGCAAAACTAGTGGTATTAACTAATATAAAAGTCTTACAAAGGTATGAAAATCTCGAATTTTTGTCTGTTTTTGACCCGGGAGGACAACACAAGGGTTAATTGGAAATGAGTTCTTTGACTGTAGCTAACAGACATGGCTTTTGGCTCAAATATCCACTTAAAAAAACCAAAACGTAGCAATGGAAATGTAGCCTTTGTCTTTCAGCAGATGAACTCCATGAGCATGGGATGTGAGAAAGCCAGTAGGAAGTGACAAGGTTTTCACTGCGACTGGCACAGAGAATGACAAGCACCAGTAAGAGCCAGTCAGTGTAGCATGTAAGCAGCATAGATTTCTGCGCGGATGGATTCACTGGCTGGTTTTTAGAGAACCATCAGGGTGGAGGAGGGCTCTCCTGCCACCGGCCTCTGTAGCACTGATTGAAAAGCCGTGTCTCCTGTTTACTGTGGCATCATTTACTGGAGTAATTGAATGAAGAATTCACTCTGCTAAACCATCCATGAAGGGATGAGCTCATAACCAATACACTTCATTCCACCATTTATTCAGTAGCCCGGAGGAGGTTGGATATTCAAGACTGAGCCAAGCCATTCTCACTCCCAACTCATAAAATACTAACACTTGGTCTGTGGCTCTAAGCGTCGGATACTGATGAAAAAAATCAGCCTTTAGCGTCTGTATGTAACACACCGGGCAGAGCAGCAGCTTGACTGCGTTCCTGTAAGATGACGTAGTGTTAGGAGAGACAATGGTAGTGATTGGTGAGGAAGATCCAAAATGACCCAGGAGACCAGGGTTTTTGTTCCGTTCTTGTCCCGCATGTCACTGGAACGTAAATTTTGTAATCTGTTGTTAAACCTAATCGTCCCTTTCTTGTGCCGCATGTCAGTAGGTCCCTACCCATAGTGTCAAAAAGTGACGCCAAGAGTCTGGACCAAGCGTGTCTAAATATGACCCCAAAGGGCTAGGCACATGTCCAGAGAGCACCAAATAAGGATGCCCAAGTTCCCCAACCCAGAGCGTCAAAATGTGACGCTTATGGAGAATATTTGCGTCAACAACAAAAGTCAAAGATTAGATTAGATTAGATTCAACTTTATTGTCATTATACATGTACAAGGCAACAAAATGCAGTTTGGGTCTAACCAGAAGTGCAATAGCAGTAAGTGCAGGATATACAATGGTTTCATAAGTGCAGGACATGGATATGTACTGACTAAATATAGAAATGAATACTATTATAAACAGCATTTTACAGATGGGTTTGTCCTATGATTATAAAATATAGATAAGTATTTTGAGCAAGATTTACAGCTGGATATGTACTGAATATAATATACAGGTGGATATTACTATACATAGAAATTTTACAGATATGTACAATGAACATAATGCTTTACAGAGTTTACAGGTGAATATGTACTATGAATATATATACAGGCGGCTATAAATAAAGTTTTGGTCAGAAGCTATCGGAATTAAAGTGCTGTGGTAAGTAATTGCAAAGACACCTGACCAAGCGTCGCTTTTTGACGCTATGGGAGTGAGAATGTGTTGTGTGAGCTGTCACCTGGTTACCATACTGTTTGTTCCATACGAACAGTAGATTAATCAGAATCAGAAATAGAATTTCAGAATCAGAGAGAGATTGATTGCCAGGTACGAAGCACGTTCAAGGAATTTGCCTCGGTTCATGGTGAATACATACAAACAGTAATATGAAAAAAACAATAAATTCAGAAACAAATAATACATACATACATGTAACTAGTGCAGGATGTACAACAAATGTAGAGGACTGGGCAAAAGTTCAGGATATATGCAATGTGCAGAGGACAGGATGTACTGTTGTGATGTGTGATTTTTTTCAAGAAAGATAGAGTAAATTCCAAACTGTGAATTTGCAACTGAATAGGTGTTCGGCATGTCATTCTTTACATTGGTTTTAACCTCGGTTGTATTATGACTTACATTTTATCTTCTGTTTTGGTTTAGCAAGAGGATGGACTGATGTATAAAATAGTTCTTCAGCCTGTCGTATCTGAACAAAGGGACCCTAAATCGCCTGTTAGAAGGCAAAAGTTGGTATTCATAATTTAAAACACGCATTGGAGAAAGAAGAGATGCTGTTAGCAAGTTTGAGCATGCCTGCTACTGGGACTCCCTGTGAGAAAAGTCAGACTTAAAACTTTGCATTTCAAACTGTTTCTAGGTGCTCTAAACTCTGCGGGGTGCCCAAACGTTTGCAGACGCAATTTTTTCGTTTTCTGTAATTTTGAAAGTGTAAATGAAGGAAATGAAATCTAACTTTTTGTGACATGTTATACGACTGTCTAATCTGTCATTTGATGCCTTTTGGAGATTTTTTGGAGGCTTCTTCATGCACATTAATACAAATCTTTTCCTGGGGTGACCAAACTTTCAAGCCCCACTGTATTCATCTATTCACTTTAAAATGTATTTTCATGCAAGCAATTTCCCCGGCAGAAATCATTGTATTTTTCAGTAATGGATAACACTGAGCCACATGATTTGGTTGAAATATTTCAATGTAGTTCTTAATTTGTTATCATGAAAAAGGTAGATGAAGCATAAAAGTCAGCAAAGGATTTGCAGAAGAGAATCACTGAATAAATAAAGTCCTGAAAGTCCCTGCTGCATTTCTGTACTTTCAACCACTTTTATTGGTTTGTTTTAGCTACAGTATCATTCATCATCATCCTCAATAAATACATGTTGAATTAGTTTAAAGGAATTCATGTTTATCCTCAATACTAATGGGAAGGCCAGAGTCAAATCAATGCATTGATTTCCTGCTCCATAGTGCCTTCTAATAATTTTTCTGAATGCAGAATACGTTCAGTGACATCAGTTGGTGGTGTTAGAGCTAGCAGGGGGAAACATGTGACCTTTATCCCTTCAAGCAAAATGAGCCAGGCCCATTATAGCCTGATACAGAAGAGATACTAATGTTACCACAGTATTTCTTCCTTGGTACCAATCTGCCGCTGAAATAAGTAGCCTGCAATGTCAAGAATGGATAGAATGGTGGACCCAAGTGCAGAGAGGAGGAGGCAAAAGTTGAGCTAAAAGGTTTATTAAAATAAAATGCAAAGTACAAACAAAGGAAGTCCTGAAAAGGGCAGGGAAAAACTAAATCCAGGGTGAAAAAAATCCTGGTAGCAA
Source organism: Etheostoma cragini (assembly GCF_013103735.1). Lineage (NCBI taxonomy): Eukaryota > Metazoa > Chordata > Actinopteri > Perciformes > Percidae > Etheostoma > Etheostoma cragini. Next base: position 27,077,863 of record NC_048415.1, read on the forward strand.
GGAACCTGCAACAAACCGCCACAGGAAGCCATGACGCTACAACAGAAAACTACAATGATTTGACAAAAGACAAGGGAAGCACAAAGACTAAATACAGAGGGTAACGAGGTAACAAGAGGCAGGTGACAAGAGGGCTGGGAAACAGGTGGAAGACATCAGGTAGTCGCGGGATTGGGAAAACACAGGAAGTAAAACTAAAGACAAGACGAGACAGAGACATAGACTTCAAAATAAAACAGGAAATAGAACAGTTACAAGACAAGACCAAACATAACACCATTCCATAGTCACAAGACATGACAGAAAACCAGGCTAAGAAGTTAAGCCAGGAAAACATGCTACCACAACAAAACACCCAAACCATGGCATGCAATGTAGCTGTCAGAGCATGCTAAGTTATATTTTGGCCAGTGGCTAGAAATGGTGCAAACCAAGCCCTGGCTATCCTGCTCTGGAAATGAAAGGTCAGATGGGCCGAGTTGGCATCTTGCCCCTTATGAGGTCATAAGGGCCCTTTCTCTGCTTTGCTTGCCCAGATAATTTGGCCCACCCAGGAGAGAGAGACATCATGGCTTTCAAACGAGTAAAGTGGCAGTTGGTCAAGGCCACACACCCAGCCTCCACCTTGCTCCCCCCTCTCTCGTCCTCAATAGCTACAGACTCAGAAATGGCACACACTAAGGAAACCTCATTGTAGGACTTCAGATATGGAATTTTGGGCCCACTAAGGTCTATATAAAAGAGACTTCGGATACAGTATTAGGGGACCACTAAAGTCTATTTAAAAGAGAGATTAGATACAGTATTAGGGGACCACTAAGGTATATATAAAAGCATCCAAAGAGCACCATGTCATTGGACCTTTAAAGAAATCCATCTCAGCCTCCAATTCTCTTCCCTAATCTACTGTGGACCATACAATGTCTCCCACAATGACACTGACATAAGGTAACCCCAGTGTGTTGGTGCTGATTAACACTACTGGCATGGTGGATCACTGTTGAACAATGGGAACAATGTATAAACACTAATGGGAAAAGATGGGATACAAATGCCATGTCATTCAAATGATCACAATTCACACTCATGGCCTTCAGGCTTTAATTGAGACTTGACGTGAAGTTGTCTCCTTTAACATGAGACTTGGCTTGGACTTGTCTCCATTGAGTTTAGACATGATTTGGACATTTTATTCAATTGTCATAACACATGACTTAAACTTGTTTCAATTGACTTGGACTTAATCCAAAGCCCTTAATCCTGGAACAAGATGATCAGTGTTGGGATAGAAGGTGTGCATGGTTTCTGTGAGTTAAACCCTATTAGGTTTAGGAGCTATCATTTGGCAGTGTAATGCACTAATATATAGCAAGCATACAATTCTATATATTAGCATCTCACATTTGGGCTTTTAATTTAACCCTGTCATTCACCACCAAAGGCATTTCCCGTTTATATGAAAAGAAACCCTTCCACCTCGTGATGAAACTACCTCTGTCTGTGGATCCAGCCATGCGTGTCCACTGTGAGATTGGCTTAATGGAAAAATCGGCTGCTAAATGTGCAGAGAGCATTGGTTGGCATTTAGTACACACTAAGCCTATTATAGTCATACTGTATCTGTTGCAGTTTTAGGACACTCTTCTAACTGCCTTGGTGCTGGGTAATTTGGTTTGTTTGTCAGTCAATCTTCAATCCCTCACCTCCTCCAGATGGCAGGGCATACCGGCTGCATCACAATTTACACAATGTATGAGATTTTCAGAAGATACTGTACCTTTGCATCCTACCATTTTGATCTCCAGCAGCCAAGTTCCCGGCACTATATCTACTTAACATACATTAAAAGATAGCAATTATATAATTATATCAATACCTTTTCAAATAACATAGTTTTAAATAATACAGGCAGATTTAACGACGCAATGTGATGTGATAGATATCGTTCAGATTCAAATCTGAAATTTAAAAATGACTTCTGTCCCTGAAAAAAAGTGTTTTATCTGAAGAAAAACGGTCTACAGGATTCCCAAACTGTCAGTGCTTTATGACGGGTAGTGAGAGACGGCATGGAAAGGGTCAGTTGCGTCAGGCTCATGGTCAACGCGTAAGAGGTGGCAGCCCTGTTTCTAGGCTGTTAGGGTAGACAGGCTGGAGACTGTGTTTTGAGTCAGAACTGACATTGAACTGATTTTTTGTTGACAGCAACCCATCCAATAGATTTTGCGAAGAAACTTTGCAGCAAAGATGGAAAAGATACAATTACAATACAAGAATTGTATCTATAAGCACAAACTTCCCTGACCTGAGCTTTTCCAATGGAGATAATGTTTTACTTACTTTTAATTCCATACAGTTGTAGTCAAAAATGCCACAATGTGTATGCTACATAAGTTTAAGATAAATTGATTTCATGATATGATATGTTTCTCCACACTGGGTTGAAATATTCTTTAAGTCCTACTTTTTCACATTTTATTCTCATCACATAGTGTCTATCCTTGTGGATTATATGTAGGAAGTTCAATGGACATATTCTAAAGAAAACCTCACACTGAGAGAAACAGCAAGCACAGGGTCAGAGAAGAATGGAAGGTAGAGACAACTCACAGCTGCCAGTGATGCTAGGCGAAGCACTCAGCATGTTTTACATTTAGAGTGTCAAGCGTCAGGGTCAAACAACAGCTGCCAGGGGAAATAAATAGTTTAGAAATGGTACGATCCACTCCCTTCCTCTCCGCCCCATCACCTTGGCCTCCTTGGAACCTCTGATAAAACTCTCTCTACTTACCTTTGCATCGCGCCAGTATATAAAGGCAGTATTTCCCTGCTGTACATTGGCCATAGGTTGTGGCTATGACTGCACAGATGTGTTTTGAATCACATGGAACTTTGAAGAGCATGCTTATCAATTGCCAAAAGTAACTGTGAAAATGTCCTGCCTTGCCTTCAAAATGCTCTTTACGGCTCCCTGTTGGGAACCATTTGCCTTTGTAGCCCGACATTATGGAAAATGTTGCGGTCACGGTGCTGTAAATGTGGATTACTGATCGATATTGCCGACTGTTTCATAAGAGGACACACACAAAGGCAAACGCAGAAACACACATGTAATGCAATCAACGACTGAAGGCCTGTACTGCGAATCAAGATCAACATGCCCAGGATTTCTTTAGGTTACCTGGCTTAACTAATCCTAACAACCGCCGTCCCGCATAAGCTGTGTCACGACCGTGGTTAACAACTAGTTCAATCAACCCGGGGTTTCACAATCCAGCGGGGCACGTTCACATAAAAAGGTGGTGTTTGCGCAGCACAACCAAGCGCAAACATCTAGATGTCCATCTACCAGAGCGACATATTTTACATAAGAACAGCAAACTATAATTCTAAATATGAAGAACACAGATAAGGTTTTGCATGCAATGCAATACAGGGTTACACTTTTATATGTTTCTACTTGAAAGTGCTCATGCTTTAACATCCCCCCAAAAATACTGTCTATGGCTGCTGCACCCGTGTTCCCCCTCTGTCTGTGACGCTCTCTGTCTGGAGCGTCTGTTGCTTTAAAATGTCCAGTCTGCTCTGATTGGTTAACGATTTCTGGAGTCTCCTCATCTGTGCTCTGCTGTCGCTGTCTCTGTACAGTCCGTGGATACTGACTGCAACAGAGTATAGAGCTCATTTCGTGTACAACCACCAATAAGTGCTCTTCAACCAAAACTACACATCCGGACATGTTCCAGCAACATCAGTAGCCATTAACGACATCAGTAGCCAAGATTACGGGTTTCCCTTATGTTAGCATGTAGCTACATGTTGCTGTTGACGTTGTACCCGCACCAACTGATGATCAGTGAAATGTGACATTGAGGGGCGTTTCTAAACTCTCTAGACATTTGTATTAGCACCCTCGGTATTCGGCTTGAGTGTGTACTGCGTCACATGTATAGTCGTGAGCTTGTGCGGTTGATACAGAGCTTCTCATCAAACAATAGCAGCTTTTTATACATAGATGACCATGACATGACATGTAAATACCATTCATCATTCACACACAACACTTATTTCCGCCTTTAATCTCAGTGATGTACAGTATTATTGTTGTAGCTGACACCTTCAGACTTACGTGCTGCTTATAATCAGGATGGAGCTTGGCTGTTTTTATTGGATTTATGTCTGAATAGTTGTGGCTGCGGGCATGAGACAGCTTTTGAAAGAGCTCATTGTTATTGCAAGACTTACAGTGGATGTAAAGATGTAAAAAAAAAAATTGACCTGCCTGGAGCTGTTTCTCTGTCAGGCCTCTTCATCTGATGCTGGTTATCCTCTCTTCTCACTGTCTCTCTCCCCCAGGCATGCCCAGTTTCATCAAGTCCCCCGACGATCAGACAGGGATTTCGGGAGGAGTGGCATCGTTTGTATGCCAGGCAGTGGGTGAGCCCAAACCTCGCATCACCTGGATGAAGAAGGGGAAGAAAGTCAGCTCCCAGCGCTTTGAGGTATGACTCGGCAGCGGGCCTCAAAGCTCCCTGCCTGAATGGCTCACACCCTCAATGCTCATTAGCTTTCTACATTTATGTGTGCCTAAGACAAAAAAAAAAAAAGACAGAGCAGGGTAGGTTTTTTTTTCTTCATGTTGTACTCACAGTTGCAGTGTGTCAACATACCTTCACACCTGTTTAGCAGTAGGAAAGCTAAAAACTTTTCTTTTTAGCAGAACTTTTGACTTTTAACCTTGCACAAAAATGTTGTTGCACTTTTTATATATACACTACTGGTCAAAAGTTTGGGGTCACTTACAAATTTCAATTCCACTCCATTATAGACAGGATACCAGCTGATCTGAGTGGGTGGCTGATCTTTAATGCAATATCTACATTTCCAATTATCAGCAACCATTCATCCAATGTTCCAAATGCTCATTTTGTTTCCTAATCTGATATTATTTTAAAAAACTAACTAAGAAAACATTAAACAACCCTTTTGCAATTATGTAAGCACATAATGTAATCTGGACACTGCTGGACTGGTTAAAAAAAACAAGGCAACTGATCTCAGCTGGTATCCTGTCTATAATGGAGTCCAATGGAAATTTGTGAGTGACCCCAAACTTTTGACCGGTAGTGTATTTTAAACTGATGTTTTTACCTTGCTTTTATGATCTTACCTGTAGCACTTGGGGTTTGTCTTAAACGTAAAGTGCATTACAAATAAAATGTATTATTATTATTATTATTAAAGCTGAGCTTTTGGCTTGAGCTGTATTTGGTTATTTTTAGAATATAGAGAAGCTTTCACTGCATTTAGGCTACATGTACATTGCTCAGATTTGGACCCACTATTTTTGGTTTTAAAAGGAATATCTTTCGCTACGTTTCTCCGTCTCATTCCACCGCTCTGGCGTTGCCGAGCCCCTAAACCGGAGATATTTGAAAAACATCTGACCCGTTTTGGAATCTGCGGGGTCGTGTTGCACTCTCAACGGCCGCAAATGGAGACCTTCGGCATTACCAACGCCAACATTTCTCCACCTGATTTGGTCCTATCAGTCAGGACGTCTCGTTCCCTGAGACTGAGCTACTAATGTTACCATGGTAACTACCATGGTAGCAGTGGGCCGAGCAATACCCTGCCCCGTGTTTTTACCCAGAATACCAGAATGTTGATGAGATATGAGGTTTGGGCATGTTGTTTTAAACGGAGCTTAGTTCTTCTACTGGAGATAAAAACAGTTTTGTGCACAGAGATCGCTTTTGGCTCAAAACTCTGCTTAAAAAAAGAAAACCCAGCAATGTTAATGTCTTAGTGCCTGTTTAAAGACCACTGAATGAAATCAAGTCATTTGCAATATTCTACTTAGAATACCTGAGGCTCCGCATCAAATTGAGTACATGTCGTAAGCTGAAAGGGTAAAGAGCAGAACTGTGATAAACCACTGTAAAACACACACACACACACAGACACACAGAATAACACCAGTACTTTCAAGGTGCTGTGTGTTGTGTAAAGAAAACAGAAAAGGACTGCAAATAACAATGATGTCTGTTATTGATTAATGAATTACTTTTGAAAATGACAGATTGCTTGTTTAATATCTGAAAAAAGTGATAAATGATTGTATGGCCCAAGGTGCTATCCACATGTTCCACCATGTTGTGGTGCAGTAATACAGTGGAACTACATCAAATAGTAAAGAATTAAAGGATACAATTTATTTTTATAACTAGCAACAATTCCAATTTAAAGGACCAAAATCCTTATTTAAAGTATTTATCAAAAACACACACAGTAGCTGTGAGAAACCAAAACATGCTCAGTGCAACCTGATCTGACAGAATTCAGTGAAATGGACACGGCCCCTAAACTCAAAATCTGTGGCAGTTTGGTGGTCTGGTCTCTGACGTTCAAGATGGGAGTCTGCTCCTGAAAAGCATTGGTTTCTATGGTTTAAACATCAAATCCTAAAGCTTTGGCTACCTTGACCGTGGAACGTATGCGGACCGTTTTTTAGGAGCGGATGTGCCACCGAACGCATGTTTGAACTGGCTACACCCAAGGACTGCAGGTCCAAGGATCGACCGCTCTACCCCCGAGCCACAGCCGCCCTTTAGGATCCATTTCTGTGTAAAAGGGCTGCAAACACCTCTTATTTTTACGCTTTTATAGCGCATCTCCGCGGCGCATACACGCCACTTAACGTGCTGTAGCCAGTTTCATTGATTATAGTGAAAGTGTAGATTTGCAACATTTGCTCCGCATACGTTACACGTGCAATATTGTTTTACTTGACAACCAAATAACTTAACTAAATCATTAATGTGATGCATTACGTGCAACATATGTGTTGGTGCTGACCTTCTTAGAGTCTCCTGCCTAGTCTTTTTTTATATTTGAATGTGCAGAATTGTTGTGCACTGTGGTAGGCCTACCAGAATCTAGGCGTTTTATGCATGCAGCTGCATTAACACACTGAGCAACTGCATGCTGTATGAGCTTTCCTACCTGACTCTGAAAGCAGCAGGAAAACGCTTATTAGCTGCCAGCCAACCCAAATGGCTTCAAGTGAAGGGACTCAACATGAGTCCTGCCCAGACGGAGACACTTGTTTCATGTCTTTGTGAGTAATATGAATTATCTTCCACCTGTCTGCACAGCATTACTCAAACTGATGACTACCCTGCATTGGGAAGGGATACGTGCACCTCACAGTCCAGACAGTCCACACACTGTCCAGACAGCCCAGCTGTCTTTTAACTACCCTGTTTTTCAACTCTATTCAGTAAGCCAGGCCTTATTGATTAATACAATAGAAAGATAATATTAAATCCTTAAATAAAAGGTACAGTATATTTCCTGCTTCTGTCCAAATTCAATTGTTTTGCTTCTAACACTACCAATTACTGGATGTATTGAGTTACATCAGTGCAATGTTCCTTATATGCAGGACCTGAAATTAACAACGGACCATCCGCCTAATGTGGGTGCATTTAGCAATTGGTGGTTAACACTGTCAATCTACCGGCCACATTGGCAGCTAACCAATGAGAATTTAGTGATTCGTTAGGTTTTTTTTGCAACTGTTTTATTACATATCAAAGATGTCTGCCATTTCGGTGGATTTTAGCTAAGAATGTGGCGGCACAGTACTGGGGTAAAGAGGCCGGCTGAAACAAACAAACAACACAAATAAAACAAAAGAAGACGTTTTAATACAAAGTGGACAATTGGCGGCAACGGCAAGGTTCGTGAGGGGCTGAATTATCACAGCAATACAGAACAAGTGTACTGCAGTGACTGTCGTGAGTATAGCTCAGAGAAAGCAAGGTCAAATCCTTTTGTAATCAAGACTAAAAACTTCAAATCAGAAGCAATTAAGGACCACGAGTCATCAAAAAACCACCTACACACAATAAAGTGTTTACTATCAAAGACTTTGCTTCCAGGGGAGACCGCTGCCGTCAAGGCACTTTTGAAAAAATCAATGCGATCTGGATAATGACATAGGCCTGGTATAACATAGGCGTCATTATCATCATTTTGGGATCAGATGACTATATGAAGACTGGAAGAAAATTGCTTGGTAGCATTAGTGCAAGCTCATCCACACATGTTGGTTTGCACTCATCAGTTGTCACTAGAACATGGGTTCATTAGCATTCTAATTTTAATCTGATGTCCATACATTTGCATCCTTTTCTAGACCTAATGTTAATAATAGGGTAAGATTTGGTCTTACACTTACAGCCTAATTAAAAGTCTACAATGTAACCCTTTCCCTGGACTCTCCAAAAAAGAAAAGAAAAAAAAAGACATCCCTCCCCTACATCCAAACACCAAAACAGAGGTTACTATCCACCTGATATCTTCAGCACCACGTCCATTGAGTCATTATTCTAATTTGTTGACTTTTTCCTGTTTTCCTGTTTCAATTTCTTTTCATATCTCTTTGCACCTTTTATAACTTGTTTCATCTTTAATGCATGTCAAATGTCTCTTCCAAGAATTGTACTATTGACCCAACCATCCACCATAATGTGACAATTCCTTCAGCATTTCTATGTATGTCCTCACTTAGCATCTGGGAAGTGCTATCAATATATAATCAATGCGTTTCATAAGAATCTAATTTGTAGAAAGCACGGTTGCATTGGCAGGATTTACACTTTTTACAGCCGTTACTACATTGATGGGTTATTGCGACACTCCCTGTAGATGTTCCAACAGACACATGATCTCTGCAGGAGTGAGCTAAGTGGCTTAGAGTTGGAGATGGATCAGGGTTTTCCAAACCAGTCCCTGTTCTCTGTTTTGGTCGGAATTTGACTAGTTGGACCTGGTTTTATCACAAACCTCTTTCCTGCAGTGGGCTTACAGACTCAAATTTGCGTATGGTGAAGTTTAAACCTTCTTAGTATGATATTGCTTTTTTCCAAGTCCAAGCTCCTTTACTATTGCTGCCAGGGATTTAAATGAACTTTTTTGACCACCAGAAAACACAGTTAGTAGATTTTTTACAGTTACTAGCCAATCAGATTTTCCACTAGCCAAATTTACTTTAATTTCAGCTCCTCGTTTTTGTTGTTGTTTTTTTTTACCCTAGTTTTGTCTTCACTTACGGGACCTTCTTGTATTTCTTGGGTCAAATTGACCCGTGACTTATTTGTCGTTTTAAAAACCATAACATTTTACTTCATAATCGATTAACGAATATTGTCTTTATCTCAATTTCAAACAATTGAGATAACATATATGTTTAGGGAACGGAATCAGTCTCTACTAGAACACAATTCAAAATCAAAGTGGGGTTTGTTTTTTGACATATGGTTATAATTCATGTAAAAAAAATCCACTACAGAAAAAACATAAGTGGTCATATCCAAATTAATTTTCTGAATTGAGTCAGGAATACATATTTATTACAGAAAATAAGGTAAGGCCAATGATTTTTAGGTAGAAAATGTATACTAGCATCTACCGAAAGATTACGTTTTCCAAGCCAAACACACACCACATGTCATGGCAGAAAGCAGGCCAATCTGGAAACGGTGATTTATTTTCTGCAGCCTGACAAGCGCAGTGTTCTTAGCTTCATTAATCACCGGCCAAATTAGCTAGTAAGTTTACAATTCAACCTGCAAAAGTAAATCTTTACCAGCATTTGGGGAGTTGGTGGCTGTCACTATAAAGCCCTGATGGCTGTATTACATAATGGACTCATGTCATGTTTCTTCATTGGGAAAAGTGTTCCTCGGACTGATGGCTTCCCTTGCTTCATTACAGCAAGAATGTGATTTCTGCCAGTTGGTTTCTTGGGTCACACACACACCACAGTGGGGTGGAAGTGTAAGGCCCAGTGCCCTAACCCCTGATTCTTTACCCCCCGACCCCCTTAACATTCCTCAAACCCCTTACATACCTGTTATCCACTCACGCTCACGACTGTGTACATCCTCCTTTAGCAGGACTCCGGTCCCTCCACCCTACATGACCAAACCCTTTGCAAACTTGATCCATCGGTTTTCTCCGTCTCATATCCTCAAGTTCTAATAATTCTGTCTAATTACAACTTGTTTTGGTCATCATTCCTATACATTGTACTCATCAATATTGATGAGATCTGGAAACGCAGTAAAATTGCTAGGTTTAAGTAACGCTGCAGCTGTATTTGACCCATATTTTAAAAAAAATTTATTATTAGAAATTTAGAACCTTTTAACCAAATTGTCAAAAAATAACATGGATGGTTCAATACAACCCTTACTCTTTGCAAGTAAAAGAAAAGATCAGCTCAATACTTTCATTGAATTTGGATGTTGTATTCAAATTTATATCATTTGCGTTAAAAAAATTATTTTAAAAAATCATCAAAAAGCGTGATAAAAATGTCGGAAATAGCTTAATGAACGTGGGGGTGAAAGCGCCGGAAGAGTGTGACTAAAATATTGGTAAGAAGTGACAAAACTTTGGGGAAAAGCAACAGAAGTGTTAAAAAAAAAAACGACCACAAGAACAAAATAGTTGCATGGTTGACGGGAAGACAACACAAGGGGTTGAGATAGGTTGATGATCGCCGCGGTGGACTGGCCGAACAGGTTCGCTGAATGATTCTTCACGTACAGACCACAGACAGTCAAACAGCCTTAAATATGTGGTTAGGGAGAAAAACTACTCTGGGAAAAGAAGATGCATTTTGCTGGAGAATGTGGTAAAGACAAAGAGAGATCGTTTTGTCAAAGCGTTTTGTCAGCCCTTATCGAAAAAGAGTGTTCTTTACGATTGCAGAGGCAGACATTAATTTCAATTTGGAGCTAAACAACAGTTAGGTTGACACTTACAAACAGATAAATGTAGTTTGGCGGTAGGTCGGTGTTTAACTTTAATGCGTTTGCATCTACTTGTGTTCACTTCACAATATATTTAATACTCAGTACTTTTGATACACCAAACTATTTTTTGCAAAATGTATATACAAACCCTCTATCTTTCTACTATTTTTTATATGTATATAGTTTCTCTTAGGACTGTGCTCCACATTCCCCCCTCTCTTTTCTTCTGCATTACTTACATTTTGTATTTTAAAATTTTTGTGTTGACACTGTATAGGGGTTGCTTAAATCGTTGCACAGGTACTGCGCTTGTGTATAATGACAATAAAGGTATTCTATTCTACTGTTGCCGGGCAGCATGCTTTCCTTTACTTCTGCTCTCTTCTTCTTACTTATTCAAAGATTATGTTCTCTATACGGCCCCTGTTTTGTAGAAAAATGCAACAAACCCATGCTACTTGAAGCATCCAACATCTACCGAGGCCTGCGCCACACTGACCGAGCCTTTAGTTGAAATAAACGGATGTGACTTTAAAGAAAAATCGGACGTTAACTACTCAAAATGCCAGAACAGGAGATGCAACTAGTGTACCTTGCACCTATGTATGAAGCTAAGTCCAATTGTAACAACACAACATATTGAAAAGCAAAGTGTTAGTTTGAATAGATCGATGGACAGATCGATTGGTGTGGCAGTAGCTCTGTCCGTAGGGAGTTGGGTTGGGAACCGGAGGGTTGTTGGTTCCCCGTACGGACCAAAGCACGGAGTGTGGATCGGTAGCTGGAGAGATTCCACTTCACCTCCTGAGCACTGCCAGGTGCTCTTGAGCAAGGCACCGTACCCCTACTCACTCTGACATTTCTCCATTTGCATGAATAGGTCCTGAGCATGTGTGTGTATTTCAGGCCTGTGTGTAGTGACTACTCTACAAACAGAGTGTAAACTCTAATTTCCCCACTGAGGATCAATAAAAGTACAAATTATTATAGTACAGTAGTTTCATACTTTCTCATCAGAAATTTGAGCACATTCATACCGTTCCTCACAGAGCATAACTATTTTAATAGGAGGAATGCAATGTGTTGATACCAGATCACATAATGTGCTTCTTTTTATAGATTTCTTTTACAAAACCAGGATAATGATTAGAATTATCTTCAAAGGCACGGCAGTGTTGTAAAGCCTAGGCAAAGCTGTTATCTAAACTGCACCCTATAATTTAATTTTCAAAAGTTTGATATAGGTGGAGTAGCTGACAACAATACTGCACTACTGCAAGTGTACACGGTGGCTTTTAAGATTAATGCAGCCAGGGAGGGATTTAGTCATTTTGAGGCCTAAGGCAAACACAGTCATGGGGCCCTCCACAACCCGTGTTCTCCCCCTTTTCAGTCCTTATTTATCTGAGAAAGACGTGCTCTCTGTCTGACAGCTGTTTTGGCCAGAGTGATGGATCATCTTCAATCATAACACATTGATTAGGGTGACTGCTACTCACTGGGTCTAGTTGTTGAGTATTATGTGTGTCACCATCTTCGTCATTGCCATAGTTATCATCATGGACAGTGAAAGCAGCACTTCCGTTACATCTCCATTCTAAGGATCAAGTAAGGTTGTCTTATATGTAGCCCCCGCATCGCTAGAGCAACCTGGGCTGACACTCCTCTTCATCAGTGTTAGCATTGCCGGCGCAAGCACCGGCTTCTTGCTGCTCTTTAGCAACGTTAATATCAGTGTTGTGAGTAGCCGTCTTAAAAAAAGGTGGTTACCTTTGGACGTTTTGCTAAAAACGTTCTGCTTTCTTCACGCTTCTTCCTTTTTTTAGAACCACTTCGGTAGCTTAGCGCATGCTGAGCTATTTGTTTACATACACACGCAGATGCACAGTAGGATAATGGAATATTCCAATGTAGTGGGGACTGTGGGGAGTTTCTCATCATGAATTAAACACTCGGATAGCACTTTAGCGCATCAATGTCTAGAGATATAATTAATTGGTGAAAAGTAAGACAACAAATCGTAACCATAAGTTTATGAGGCGTTTTAGGGGGCCCTTGGCAGCTTGGGGCCCAAGGCAATACCTGTGCCTAATGGTAAGTCCGCCTCTGAATGCAGAGGCGCATCTTTTTAGCATTAATGAAATGATATAGCAGCATCATTGCACTTAAGCTCTAACACTAACATACACAGAACATGTATTTTGGGCGGGCCAGTACAACAGAGAGTGGGCCATCTTTTCCCACAAAAAAAGGTTTATAAAAACTAGAAGTAGCAAATAGGACAACCATAGACAAATATAACAAAACAGCAGTTCATTTAATTCCCAACATAGTGCATTATAAGGGCAATAACCGCAAAACACTGTCCATGTAACATACTAAACCAACATAGCTCAGTCTAAAAAGACTATAAAAAACAGCATGGATAAAAGACTATCTTTTATAACCTATTCAGGCTAAAATATATTTTGCAGCATGGGTTCTGCAGCACTGTTAATAAACAATTGTATTGCATAGTGGTACATAACATGTACCCAAATAGCAGAGAAGTGTTAACATATTGCACATCAGACAGAAATTGCATACATAACATATGCCTACTTCATTCTTTACGGCATTGTTGCTTCAGGACTATGGTCAGATAACGCGTTTTTTCCAGATATTTTTGATATTTTTAATGTTGACATTTTCAGTGCTCATTTCGATGGCCTATTTTTTTATGACAACTTTTATTTTAACCTTAAAACGGATCAAATTTGACCCAAGGGCAACATGAGTGTTAAACAAATGCTCAGGGAGAGATAACAGAAGCTAGGCTAACCATGTCCTGCCTTCAGCTTTGTACTTAGACTTAGACTAAGACTTATTACTTAACACACAGACGTGAGACTGATATCAATCTGAACATATCACTCTAAAAAAGAACAGTATTTGGAAGACGTATTTACCAAAGTTTTCTTTTAAAACATTTACTGTATACCTGCCTACTTTTACAGCAGCATAGCATCTAATAATGTGATGATTTATTTTAAATATGTAGCTCCAATTTCCTCAGACGGGTCTAACAGTCTAAAATAGTCAGGCTTTTTCATTTCGGTGGACCACACTCATAGGGGGCTGCCCGGCTGTTAAACGGTTAAAGCAGGAAATTGTTAATGGACTAACCATGAAACCTAATCAATCAATCAATCAAATTTGCTTTAAAGTGTGAAATCCTCATTAAGTATGGTAACCGTTCACTTTACGATTAAATCAACAGCAAGAAAACAATGGAACAGCATTTGAGCAGTAATGCTAAACACTGCAAAACTAGCAACATAAGAGAATATGTGTGTGGGATGCAGAAAGGATGATCTGTTATGGATGGCTGTGGTATAATGAGTAGAGGTGGGTTTAAAATCTAGATTTAGTGGGAGGCCATTCCACAGATGAGGGGCACGGTAGGAGAATGATCTACAACCAACTGACTTTTTATTTAATAGGGGAATGACCAGGAGACCAGGATGTATAGACTTTCATAATAAGGACTTGAAGGAAGTCTTGCAAGCTAAACGCCTTTGTGTTGTATTGTTCAGCACAACAGAATGTCACAGGTGATTACTGTAACCCTTCTCTGCTGTCGTCTGGCCAGGTGATTGAGTTTGATGACGGCTCGGGCTCGGTGCTGCGCATCCAGCCTCTGAGGACCCACCGCGACGAGGCCATCTACGAGTGCACAGCCACCAACAGCGCGGGAGAGATCAACACCAGCGCCAAGCTCACCGTGTTAGAGGGTAAGCCTCTGACTGCTGTCCTACTGAGTGTGTTTAAGTCCCCCCCCCACCGGAGGGGAAAAACCCTCTCCGGTTTCCTTGAGTTGTTTTTCGTGAAGGTTACCTCCTCGTCAATTTCGTCTGTTAGCAAACCACAACAAAAATGCCTTAAAGCTGCTGTGTGGTGTCATTTACTTCCTTCAATCCAAAGAACCCTGCACTTAAGTTTTTATAGGCTCCCAACTTAAAAAATGTAGCTTTTATAAACAGAAAAGTGGAAACAGATGTGAGGAATCAGCAGAGAGAATGGGAAGACTAGGCTATTTCAGACGTTACATGTGTTAGCTTAACTTACGGACATATAGTAAACCTAAAACTCACATTTATGTAGTTTACTTGGAGACAAAATGCTTGGTGCAAACGTAACATTGGACATAACGTTAGCTTACTGTCAGGATTCCAATGTCTCTCCATTCTCTCTGCTGATTCCTCATGGGCTATTTACCCTGTTGGTAGTGAATATCCCCCCACAGCAGCTTTTAAGCATTTATCTATTGTTTGCTATCAGATCAAATTTACTTGGAGGATACCTTCATGCAGTACAAATGAATGGAGAGCGAGAGTTGTTTTCTTCCCCTCCGGTGGACGTGGCTTTCTGAGTATGACGCGATTGTGCTCGTTTTCCATGTTTCACACATGTCAACGTGTGTTGTGGCTGTTTAAGTTCTACTCATGCCTTCTCTCAGCCTGCCCTCACCTTCCTGACTCTCTCAACTGAAGGGGCTTCCGTGGTCACGTGACCCTGTGTTGCCCTTGCATCAGAGTTGGTCCTCATGAGAACGGACAACATTGAGTCATTCCTACATGCCTGTTTGTGTTCAGCTTTAACCATTTACAGTATGTCAACTAGATTCAGTTAAAGTGGAACAATGTTGCACTGAGTCACATTGCCATAAAGGCACATGGTTTGATAATTGGCGTGGGTGAGTTCTAGTGCGAGCTGTAGCTGGTTCCCCGGACACAGGAACCAATAATACAATAACAACACCGCCTGTTCCTGCAGTGTATGTGTGTGTGTGTGTCTGCTTCTGCTTGCAGCGCAAACATTAGATTGATTCGTCAGTAGAAGGACTAATTATTTTGAGTTTTTCCCCCTTCCCGTAGAAAATACATGTTTTTTTTTTTGATTAATCTTAATTAATCTAAGCTTCGTTACTGGTCTGGTAAAAAAAGGGTGTGTATGAGCCCAAGTGAACCATAGCAACCTGGCAAGTGTCCATGATAGCACTGTAAATAATGGCTGTGAAATCTACTGTTAACTGCTTTAGATTTCACAGTAACACTACTGTATGGAATTTTCCCAGTGGAATGCTGTGAAGTTACATTACAACCTTGTCGACATTTCAAAATCACAGTAGTCTAAATATTACAGTTGAAATCACAGTAGTCAAAGCATTACTGTAAGAAAAGTAAACTGTAAATAGTAAACTACTTTGTCTTATGTTGTGTTTGTTTTGTATTTTACAATGAATACATAAACACTAAATGGAAGTAAGGTACCTTTACTGTAAAAAGATTTCACAGTTACTTGCTGCCAATTGTTGCCAGTAAGTTACTGTAAATTTTACGTTAAATTTGTTACAGTAAAGTAGTGATTCCAGTTTGGAAATTCAACTGTGCCACAGTGGGTTCCCTTGTGTAAATTTTAATTTTAATACTTTATGCCCTCGTCATTTATCAAGTGATTATTGGTCCTAATCTCGATTAAATCTTCTCAAACAGGAATGCACAAAAGACACGTTTGTGTTCTAGTTTAGTGCAGTTAAGTTCCTGTAGCTCCATGGTTCCTGGAACTGGGACTTAGACCTGGTCCTTGTGTGTACCTAGAGCATGTGAAGCACTCCCCTACAATCATACCCACATGCCTGTTTAATTTGGATAGAACCAGATCAATTGAGTCTTGCACTGAGTCATGGTACTTGATTCATTTGATTTGATAACTAGTGAGTGCATAGCAACTTTCCAGATATAGCTGCTTTCTGGTACAGAGCCTGGTGATCAACGCTGATGGTGAAATCCTTATTCAACCCAAGAATAACAACATCCATGGCACAGGTTGTTTTTGCCCTGTTGTGTTGTGTTGTTCATTTTATGCTCAGTTCTGTCGTTTCTTTCCCAACCCACAACAATAGTTCACTCTTAACCTTTGCCGTACTTTAACAATCAAAAAACAAAAAGCAAACTATACAACACTATCACAGTAGCAGCTCCCCTATGTCTTCTTCTTTTATAAACCGGTCAAATGGCCTCCAGATTTTTTTGTACACCACAGATCGGCCTCTAAATATATACGGCGGTCGCCATATTCTTCATCCGAGCACCAATTGTAGGTGCATCAATTTTCTTTCAGATGAGAGCTATAGACCATTATGCCTGCAGTATAGTGAAATCAATACATTTATACTCTTGGGGTTTCAGAATCAGATCGGTTGGATACAGGTACAGCAAAATCATCTTAGGGTCAAGTGGAATGTTTACAGACAAGATGAACATAGTTTCATTGGTTGATTGACCGTTGGATATCGATTACTCACGTATTGTCCAAGTTGTGTTTGCACTGTCTGTGTATTTGTCTAGGCCGTGCGGAGGTCCTGTACAAATGTTTCTGTCCTCGTGTGCTGTAACTATATGTCAATGTTTCATGTTTCTGCAGAACAGGAACCCACTGGAAACAAGTTTTTAAATGGAGTCAGGCCTGTTTATACTGTATCTTAATCTTACTTTTAATTTTCCTGTTTAATGAATGAAATTCATGTTTTCATTTCGTCACACTCCCAAAAATGTACGTCTAGCCCATTGCATTTGAAGGTCCCATGGCATGAAAATGTCCCTCTGTGTTTTTTTAACACTAATTTGCGTTCTCCCAGCCTGCCTATTGTAAAAAAATTGCGATAGGTGTAAACCGAGCCCTGGGTATCCTGCTCTGCCTTTGACAAAATGAAAGCTCAGATGGGCCAATGTGGAATCCTGCCCCTTATGACCTCATAAGGTCATCATAAGGAGGTTACCTCCTCTTTCTCTGCTTTGCCCGCCCAAAGAATTTGGCCCACCTATGAGAGAGAGACATCATGGCTTTCAAATGAGCAAAGTGGCAGTTGGTCAAGGCCACACCCCATACCTTCCCCCCCCCCCATCTCTCTTCCTTAAATAGCACAGACTAAGGGAAGCTCGTTGTGGGACTGGCTCTAATGGCTGTAATTCTGCACCAAGGCAGAATTTCGGTATATATGGTATTAGGGGACCACTAACGTCTATATAAAAGCATTCAAATGTGATGGGACCTTTAAAACAAAGGTCAGGTAAATTACTGTGGTATCAGTTCAACTTTACAGGATTTGTGTGTAGCCGCATCAGCCAATTATATTTGAGTAGCTTTGAAGCAGAGTTTCAGTTCTGTCTTTCGGGTTAATTGGTACCACCCTTTTTGTTTTTTTCAAATTCATTGTTTCAAAACAATGAAAACGAATGCACAAAGTCTCTTGAAATCCACTGTAAAGTGCACAGTTTTGAGAACACATACATGTGTTAGGAATATACATCGGGGGATAAAACCTCACTAATCAGGTAGTGGAACTGAAACCAGTCTCACTCCCATCAAGTCAAAAAGTGACGCCTGGTCAGGTGTCCAAGGTGTTTCTTATTGACGCAAAAAGTCTGCTTTCTCATCATACTTAGACGTGCTGGATCAGGACGTACGTTTAACTGACATTCAGCACAAGATTGTGATTGTGGGTGGGTTTACAAAAAGTAACTGGAAGTCCAACCCACCTTTTTTAAGTGATTTTAGGTATTTGATACTACTCACTAACGTTGTAGCTCTTAATTCTACATCATCTTACAGTGCCACGCTGCTGCTGATCTTCCCAGTGCGTTCCATACAGACATTAAAGGGGGATTTTTTGTGTTGACGCAGAGAGACTCAAGTGTCAATATTTTAAAAGTTGGAAGAGAGAACGGGTTGGGAAGTGAACAATGTGCTGCATGTGGCCTCCGGTGTGGCAGTAGGTCCAACGTAGAAGAAAGCAGCAGCTTATGAAGCACTGCTGTTGCCCCAATGCAATAAATCAAGCAGGTGTTGTTTCACTTGCGTTGCCAGTTCTGCTGCAGACGTTGAAAGCGCACGGACTGGAGGAATGGAAACCTGTGGGTGAAAGCTTTCCCTTCCACGTACTGCAACAAATTCTATTATAATAATATTATAGTAAGTCTCAATTCCTTACTGCAACAGCAGCTTTTAGAAAGGCTGTGAAGTCTTCCAAACTAAATGATGAAATATGTCATTTCACATTGCCTTTAAACATATGCTACATTAATGTTCTAACGCCCCGGGGTTAGGGGACAAAAATGCTGTCCTAGAATGTAGGACAGCATTGTCTCCAGTGTCTAAACTGTTAAATACCAAACCATCTACATGGAGTGTTGCAAACATTTTGGTTGGGAAACAAACTGCGGCCTCCTTGATTTAGACAGAACACAAAACATTAATATTTTCCAAACTGTCGTCCCTATTGGCAACGTTTGTCACTGGCTGATATATTGATGATGATGATGAAGATGATGATGATGATGATGAGGATGATGATGATGATCTTTATAGGGCAATATGTATATACATTGACTTATCACGTGACTGTGGTTTCTGATTGTGTTTTCTTGTGTGTGCATGTTTTAATGCTCTACACCGCAGGTTTGCATATGGAAAAATAAGTACTGTACTTAAATACAAATCTTCAGGTGCTCATATTTTACTTAAGTCTTTACTTTTAATGCCACTTTCTATTTTTAATCCATTAAATTTCAGAGAGAAATATTGTACTTTCTACTCCACTACATTCATCTGACAGCTTTAGTTACTAGTTACTTTACAAATTAAGATTTCTGCACATAAAACACATGTAGTGTATAAAATATGAGGTTTTATTATAAACAAAACTAGCCAACGATGTAACGGCCTACAAGTCCAAATGATATGATTAAACCAATAAGCACACAACTGTGTTTGACCTGTTTTAAAAACGCTTTTGAAGCTTTCCTTGACATTTTATTTTTCATTTCCAGTTTCTAAAATGGGAGGATTTTTCTGCATTAAGTACTTTTACTTTTAATACTTTAGGTTCATTTTCCTGATGGTTACTTTTTTTTTTTTTTTTACTAAAGTAGCATTTCCAATACAGTACAAAACAGTTAATTGGGGGGTATTTCCACTTTTGAGCAGAATCAAAATTTTAATTAAGTACATTTTTTTGTATTCTAGGGAACTTTACAAACGATTCTGTCTTTTCTGCTTTAATTTATGATGCAGATGTCCTTAATAATAGGTTTTTGGGATGGGTTGCGCTGACCAAATTGGATTAAAAGGGGGGGGGGGGGGTTATCCCCTTGTAAATTACACCTGTGGTGTCTGTACAGTACACTACAGCGCACATTTGTATTTGATAGAGCAAAACTTCCGAATGTTTTTGGCTGTAAGATATCTGAGCCCAGTGGCTCCGTGGGATGCTGTTTATTGAGCAGGAATGTGTTGAAAGGGAAACTCCTGTAGGTGTGTCTCTAGACAGCTCTGTTGTTTGCCAGCGCCGAAGATGGAGCCAAAACACGCTTATTTAATTGACACTCTAATTGATAGACAAACAACCACGCAGAAAAAAAAGGTCTGTCTCTCTGGCAGCGTTTTCCCAAATCACTCAGGAACCCATTTTACTTCTTCTGCCATGTAGATGTTGTCAGCGGTAAACACAGCTGGAGGCTCCGGCGCTCGCTGCACCAAACACACCTCTAAAACCACTCAGGGTCTTTTTAAAAGAGAGTGAGGGGTCACACAGATGTTAATACAGTCTTCAATGTCAATTAAGCAATATTTATATATAGAAAAATGTATACGTCTATACAATTCATTAAGCTGCTATAAAAAAATGATTGTGTTTTAAAATGTATTCATCTATTTATATTTGTCTCTCTCTAGATCTATCGGTCTCTCTCTAGATCTATCTATCTGTCTGTCTCTAGATCTATCCGTCTCTCTCTCTCTGTCTCTAGATCTATTTGTCTCTCTCTCTAGATCTTTCTATCTGTCTCTAGATTTATCTGTCTCTCTGTCCATCTTTCTCTAGATCTATCTGTCTCTCTCTCTAGATCTATCTATCTGTCTATAGATCTCCCTGTCTCTCTCTCTAGATCTTTATCTGTCTCTAGATCTCTCTCTCTCCATCTATCCATCCATCCATCCATCAAATTTGCCCTAACTGTAGTCTGGCGTAGTCAGAGGAGGATCTAGCTAGTCCACACATTACTTTAAACCAATCAAATTTGTCTTGGGCATTGCTAAGAAACAGACGGAGCCACGTTGCCTCTGCAAAATAGCTCGGGAAGGAACTTGTTTTGATGGAACGTGTGCACATAGAGAGGCCCATGTTTCCCCAATCAGAGTTTAGAACGCCAACCCAAAGAAAGCCGAAGCTGAGGGACATCCGGTGGAATTTCCGGCGGCACTTGAACAATCCAAAGTGTCGATGTAGACTACTCGAAACCTAATGCTGTACTAAGGTCCTTAAAGTTCTCAATGCTGCTGTTATGGGGGGGGGGTTCTCTTTTTAGGGAGCAGTTAAGACCTAATGAATGTAATTAGTCTGTTTGTTTTAATTTAGAGTTTACCCATCTCAAACTTTTAACTGCAGATGGTGAAGGCCGAAAAGCTTTAGGTTTATTTGATAATGAGACATACTTCCATTCCAGTCACCATTTTGTGTCTATATATACAAATGGTGGGTTAGTCTTTTTCAAATAAAAAACTCCTCTGTGATGACCCAATTTGGGTCTCTATGCGTGTGTGTGTGTGTGTGTATGTGTGTGTGTGTATTTGTGCAAGCGTGCGTGCCAGTTGAAGAAAAAGTGAGAGCTAAATAGAGAATGGAAATACAAAACGGCAGAAGCAATAATGGTGGGTTTTGAAGAAATAAAACTCCTCTGTAATGACCCACCCAGGGTGTGTGTGTGTGTGTGTGTGTGTGTGTGTGTGTGTGTGTGTGTGTGTGTGTGTGTGTGTGTGTGTGTGTGTGTGTGTGTGTGTGTGTGTGTGTGTGTGTGTGTGTGTGTGTGTGTGTGCGTGCGTGCACGCAAAAGAGTGTGAACCGAAGAGAGAATGGAAATACAAAAACGGCAGAAGTAATAACAGAGAGTGGGCATAAATGACAGATGAGAGAGTGAGGGGAGAGAGGAAGAGGATGAAGACGCGGCAGAGTCGACAGCGGGACTCTGGGTAATGAGAGCGCAGCGTTAGTCACGAAGTGAAACAGACAGAGAGCCAGCTTAAGGGGATGAAGGGAGGAGCTGGAGCCGGAAAAATGCAGACAGAGATAAGAGGGACTTCTCACGTGTGGGAGTTGTGCGCCTTCCTGCACAAAACACCATATACTTTTGTCTTTAAGTCGATTGTGACACTCAAGAGGAGCAGCGGCACATCACTCCGAACAAGCCTCGTGCACTTGTTATGGCCCCGAGTGGTACTGCTGGTCGCCCTGATAGGCACTGACTCAGCATCAGAGTCTTGTAATCACTAGATTTCTTTTTTTTCCCCACTGTTTTCCCTGTCCTCTGCTGCTGGCTCTGTGTCAGCAATAACCAATCTCTGGGAGGTGACTTGAATTTTTTTCCGTGGCTGTATATTTTCCTCTAAGATGCCCTGCCGAAGGGCACTTTGACAGCGAAGGTGGGTAGTGTAGATAAAAGAGCGCTCTCTGGCAGAATGCATATGTGCCAACACTGACAATAACTGGCCAAATACAGAATCTCTGACCCTGTGAAGGCGCAGCTGTCAAAAACAGCTTCTTCACGTTAGATTTATGAATGCTTTATATGGATTTATCCCTTCTTGACCCATTTCAAAAGGTAAATATAATTCAAGTTCAAGGAGTCTTGCACTCATTGTGCAGCAGTAGAAAACAACACAGTCTATGGAAACAAACGGCATCCAAAATAAATACACACTACACAGAAGACCACATCTCACATTGAATTATTGAAAAAAGCCTATAGCAGTAGGAACAAAAGAGTTTTGGTGTCAGTTTGTCCTGCATTTATGCAGGAAAGAATCAGTGGCCAGACAGCAACAACATGAAGTATCTGTTCAGGGTTTTTAATTTTATTTTTTTATTTTTTCAAGTAACTGCTGCTGCTTGTAGCCATTACAGCGCCAATTGACAATGGCACAGCATTAACATGCACCCACTGTGTGTCAAAGGCTGCTCTGTGTCACTCCCCGATGCGAGTCGTGTGCAGATTTAACTCGTTCATGCTCAGATTTAAACATTTTACGACATAAAGTGTCATACTGAAATTTGTGAAATCCATGAACTAATGAACTTTTCTCATTACAAACAATAACAGAATCATTTCAAATGCGTTTTAGCTATCTACGATTGTTTGATTGCTAACGTTAGCTCAAAATGGCATTCAACTGACAGCCTTTGTTGTGTTTGATTGCTAGCTTATAGCTAAGCTAGCAGTTGTTTCATAAAAGTTTATTTCATGGATTTGACAAATTTCAGTATGACACGTCAAGCTGTAAACTGTTTAAATCTGAACATGCGCGACTCAAACCTGCAATCGACTGTGTTCATTTTAGCCATATTCTGTTTGGGAGGAGAAGTTATTTGCCCTAACCAAAAAGTAGCATAATGCATTTGATCAAAAGAAAGAACGAGATCCAGGGTACAAGTAGCCGAAATGGGTTTCCTCAGGAGGGTGCTGGCATCTCCCTTAGAGATAGGGTGAGAAGCTCAGTCCTCCGAGAGGAGCTCGGAATAGAGCCGCTGCTCTTTTGCGTCGAAAGGAGCCAGTTGAGGTGGTTCGGGCATCCGTTAAGGATCACTCCTGGCCGTCTCCCTAGGGAGGTGTTCCAGTCACGTCCAGCTCGAAGGAGGCCTCGGGGAAGACCCAGGACTAGGTGGAGGGATTATATCTCCAACCTGGCCTGGTAACGCCGCGGGATCCCCCTGTCAGTGCTGGTGGATTTGGCTTGGGAAAGGGAAGTTTGGGGTCCCCTACTGGAGTTGCTGCCACCGTTACCCAATTACCCAATAAGAAAATGGATGGATGTTGCTTTGGGCCTATTAAGCCATTTTGTAGTTGTTAGATTTGTCTAATGCTCCTACACTTTGGCCCCAGTCAGGTAATATAGACTGTTTGGAGCTTTATAACACGTATCCTGCTGCCTTTTCATATTATTATCCACCAGACATTCATTTGTAATTTGAATACTAATAATACTTATAATCATTAATTTGAATCCTATTATAAGAATTTGACTTTTTCCACATTGTATTACAAACAAGGCAGGGTACTGTCTTCTTTTGGAATCTCCCTGTGTGGAAAGTAGGGTGAGTCAGGTCTTTTTCTGGTTTCTAAGTTAAATATTTAGCTCAAGGATACTTCGGCATAAATTGCCTCATGGGGGATTGAACCCAGAATGACTTCACAAACCAGCAGATCCACCCTGCGGTCCTGGGACCTGATATGGCTAATTAGTTTCCTTATAGCGCTTTTCCTGCATGAGCACTCTGCTTCTCCTGCTTGGAAGTCATCCATCCCTCTAGCCTTTTGAGCAGCAAAATACCTCTAAAGGAGAGAGAGAGAGAGAGAGAGAGAGAGAGAGAGAGAGAGAGAGAGAGAGAGAGAGAGAGAGAGAGAGAGAGAGAGCTATGTCTGATAGGACTAAGCTTTATTAGCTGTGATAAATGACACATTATGAAAGATGAATGATAGCTGCATTTCTGAGCCTTTGACCTGTAGGGACCGTTACCCCCTGACTCGAGCAGGGAAAGTAAGCCGGCATTGCTTTCAACATCAGCATCATGGAGTTACCTTGAATGTGAATGAATCTCAAACTTACGGAAGTAGTTATTTTATTCAACCCTTGTGTTGTCCGTCTGTTTTGCCTATTTATAAAGCAATAGTACAGTGCCCTTTGAAAATGTTTGTTTGGAACCGGGTCGGATGCTTGCCCTGTAGGTATTTCTGCTTGTAGAATTCTCCAAACCCAAATTGTACCCTGAATTGTCTTACAGAAAGATCCCAAACCACTTAAAATGTCACTTGACTGACTTACAGTGTACTTTTACATGAAAGGAAGACATTGTACTACTGTACTTACCTGACAAAGATTCAGAATGTAATCACAAAATATAGCAATGACAATGTGGATTAATCAGACATTAGCCTCTTGGAATCACGGCAGTGGGCTCAGCACATGAATGTGTTCATCAACCACTAGACTGTTTGTGTGTGATTGGTATGTCCAGCAATCATTTTACCTTAGAAGCTGCGAAAAGTACCGGCTTCGCGACGCGTAACATACGGACGTTTGGACAGTGGCTATCAGCTTCTGATGCGACGTGTGTGTAGACGGGGTTAAGCAAGTAGGATCTAAGGGGGAAATTCCGCGCTGAGAGGAATCCAGTCAAGCTTTATTTGTTAAGCACTTTATAACAACCAAAGATGACCAAAGTGCTGTAAAGAAAAATACAACATTTGAATTGGTTTTGAAATAGTATTGAGTAAGAGTTGGCATATACCAGTCTGATTATCCATCAACATAAATTCCTTTACTTTTAGTCTAAATAATTTCTAGAGAGACAAATGGAACACAGGGATAAAATACAAGAGGTAACGGGGTAATGGGGAACAGGTGAGACCTCAGGTGAATCACATTAGGGCGGGGCAGGACAATCAGACCAACGAACGTAAAGGTGAGCAAGACGAGACAGAACAGGAAACCAGACTATCAACATAAAACAGGAAGCGGGACAACAGACACTTACCAGGGAATCACATGACAGAAACAACCACACAAGACCGGGGAGAAGACACAAACACAAGGAGCAAGACAGGAAAAATAACCCCCCAAAAAAACCAAACCACAACAGTAATTATCAAGAAAAGTGGCAAACATTGAAAAAAACATCAAAGGTGTTGAGAAAAGGGACAGAAATGTAAAAAGAAGTACAATTTGTAATTTAGGCGCCGACACCACAAAGGCACTGTCCACCTCTGAGCTTCCGCCTAGTGTTAGGGACACTCAAGATCAGCTGATCATCTGGCCTGAGAGGGCGTGTCGGTACGTAAGGGCGTATGCGCTTAGCGTGGTAGGGTGGGGTAAGACCATTCAAGGCGTTAAAAGCAATTCAAAGAATTTTAAAATGGATCTTAAATTGAATAGGCATCTAAAATGGTGGAAATGTACTCATGTTTACGTGGGCCAGTTAAAAGACGTGCAGCAGCATGTTGTACCATCCGGAAACCGGCGTTTGAGGACCCACTTGCCCCCACATAAAGTACATTTCAGTGATCCCAGGAGAGCGGACTTAGTGTCCCATGTGTGTCCTTAACTGGCCCGTTATTCTCGGGTGTCACAGAACCGTAAGCCCGCCCACGACCTTATCCTAAACCTAACAGCGTCAAAAGGGATGCCAATTGTCCCGACCAAGCGCGTTTAGGTAAAGCTTGTTATATTTGGTTAGGGTTAGGACGCTTCGTCAGGTGCCTCTGTCGTTGTTATTTAGTGTTAATAACAGGCTAAGCGTCCGTATTTTACGAGTATGTGTTGCGAATCGCAACGTCGACCTTGTCAAGAAGCTGGTTGAAGACCTGAAAGAGCGTCCCTGTGATTACTTGGTGGAACAAGTCCCCCACAGATGGAAACACTTTTTTAAAAATCCTATTTTGCACAGCTGCATGTAAACAGGAATACTAGTGGAATAATTACTTTCATTTTCATGGAAACGGCTACGTCAGAACATTGTCTTTTTCAGAATATGGGCAAAAACTGGAATATCATGTGCATGTAAACGTCAGTAAAAAGTCAGTAAAATGTCAATCTAGACATACATACAGTACACAAAACTGAACTTCAACTGGACAGCCACCGTCTTGTCTCTCTCAACTTTTTTTCAATTTCATGTTGCTTTATTGGCATGACAAAAAGTACATCTGTGCTTCCAGAGTATAAGAATAAACGTACATATAAACAATGAGTAAATATATCCAATAATACAATAAACCAGGATACGTATATAATTGTATATAAGATATACAATTATATCATATATATATATATATATATATATCAATCACTATCTAAACACAATCTCACTATCACTAAATTTTTATCAATATGTACTATATTACAATTATAATATAGTGTATGTTATAGTATATTATGTCAGGTTTAGCACTCAGGCAACCGGGTCGTCCTTCACTGAGCTGCAGCGTGAAACGAAGTGTGAAACGTTGTTGCACAACACCTGTGTTGTGTGTGTGTGTCTGGCTGTGGATGATGAAAGCTCCAGGAGTGATCCATTGGGCTGCAGCATGGGCGTCTCTGCACTCTGCATATATCCTGCACTGTCCTCGTGTTTTGATATGCTGTTGTGTATCTTGAACGCAAATACAGAGGGGAACCTCGTCTCATATGCTGCCTGCTGGCTCTCAGGGAGAAGGACGCTGACAGAAAACAGTCAAAGCAGCAGGCCACCAGGAAATGCACCGGGGCTTGGAAGCCATTAAATTACAGTAATGTTCGAAAATGTAAAGTTTGTGGAAACTTGCAATAGCCTTGACTGTAAAAATGCCGTTCCTTTTTTGAAAATTGTTTTGCAATAATTTACGGAGATGTTGGAAAATTCCAATTTGTTGAAAATATATCTGTGCTCATAATCACAGCCTATCAATACGGGAATTTTTTAAGTTCGTGGTATTGATATTGACAGAACTGACTGGGGACATGGTCAGAGTAATTACTTTAGAGTTAAACACTGAACCATAAATCTTGTTTAATATAGTGGAAAAGTGTTTCATTTAGTGAGAAAGCTTGAAAAAATATGTATCAACCCATCTTATTCCACAACTTATTCTTGATTATATAATGGGGACACAAATGGCACCATTTGCAAAGAATGACCAACTTACACCAATACGGTGTAACCTTACGACCAATTTTATATTATGTGTTATAAAGTTAAAAAAATTCTTTCACATAACACGTAATGTGAACAAGGCAGTTGAGGAGTATCCCTCACATTTGTCTAAAGAATTGTGATGAAGATATGTCTTTGGGACAGTATAAAAACTTGACATAGGAGCCAAAATAGTGGAAGTGCAACTCAACAGTGACATTTGGAAAGTTTAGAAATTATTTTATTGCCATTCAGATTAGCGGCGCTCTAGTGAACCTGTTCTATGGGTGTCATAGTTCGGAACCAGCGCCGACCATTCGGATTATTTCTTTTTTTCCATCATCCAGGACAAGTTTGCGATCTAAGTCTGATATTTCAGTTTGTTTCCTCGTCTGAATTTACCTCTTGTGTAAGATCACAGATAAAAATACCAAAAACTTGCGAGAAGGAAGAACTGATGAGACCTGGACAGTCTGTGGCAGTGGTCCACAGTATGTAATTTATTACAATAATGTACCCCTTTGAATTGTTTTTCTTAAGCCAGGTAACCCCCGACCAACGTAAAACATTTTTTATAGAAAGAAAAAAGGTAGATAAATATATAAAAAATTAGGGATTGACGTCCAATTCCGGGTATGAGTAATTCATGTACTGTTGTCAATGTTAATAACTGATATTTGGAAACCGATATGCATATGGAGTGAAAATGAAAAACTTTAAGTAAAAATTAAGATTTTGAAAGGTTACAAAATCCAACACATAACTTATTAGAAAATCTGCCAAAAAACCTGCCAGGGCCGATAGTCTATCGCTCATAAAATTAAAAAGGTGTACAAATTACAACACAGAGCTGGCAGTGATAGATTTACTAAGCAACAACTTTGTAAGTGAAAAACATTGCATTGCTACAAATGATGAAGATCACTCAAATGTCATGATTTCAACACTGTATAATTATTTTAGGAAGTTTGCATGTTTTACACGTTTTAAAATAAGCATTATGCAAAGATCTCACCTACCCCCTGAAGTGCTCCAAAGTACCCCTAGAGGTGTGGGTACCCCCTTTTGAGAAACACTGTTCTATGGTGCATCCTCTACACACCCATACAGTCCGGACATTAGCCTGCTTGACATTGGACTTTGGGTCCTTGAAAATCGCTATACATAATTCAGTTTATTATTAAAATCTTCAGTGGTGGAGCTTATTAGCCATGTAGATACTTTTAAATTTTTTTTGACCGAGCAGTTAATTAATAGAAGACTCAATCATCAAGCTAGGGTTGTGAGCCAACCAGCACGCCTTCAAACGCTCAAACCGAGTTGACCCTTGTGGTGTTCTTCGGGTCCCAGAGACACTCCTGATTTCATTGTATTTTTCTGCTACCGTCCCCTGGGGTCCCGAGACCCATCCTGCACTCAAACGCATTTCCTACTACCATCATCTCGTCCTTCAGGTTCAAGAGCCCGTCCTTTATGCATTTGTATTTTATGTTACCTTGGCCTGGTCTTCCGGGGTCCCAGAGACCGGTCCTGCACTCCAGGGTGTGTCCCACTAGCCTCATCACATCCTCCGTGGGTCCCAGAGACCCGTTCTGCACTCAAACGCGTATCCCACTAGCCTTATCTCGTCCCCCGGGGTCCCGAGACCCGTCCTGCACTCTAACGCATTTCCTACTACCATCATCTCGTCCTTCAGGTCCAAGAGACCCGTCCTTTATTCAGTCACATTTTCTGTTACCTGGGCCTGGTCTTCCGGGGTCCCAGAGACCCGTCCTGCACTCAAACGCATTTCCCACTACCATCATCTCGTCTTTCGAGTCCCGTCCTTTATTTAACCCTTGTGTCGACCTGCAACTTTGTGTTTTTCAGGGTTGAAATTTCAATGTTTTGTGTTTTTTTCTACACTTTAACGTTTTTGTCAATTACATTCCTATTTTTTGATGTTTTTTTAATTACGTTTGAGTCAACACTAAAAATGTTCAGCATTTAAAAAAGAAAGTTTTTTCTTGCATTTTTGTATTCTTTTTCTTTCAACATTTGTCACTTTTTTCAACGTTATTATATCATAGTACTGGTATGGAAAGTTTCCGTAAACGGGTCAAACTTGACCAGAGAACAACTGAAGAGTTAATTGCATTTTCATCTACCGTGGTCTGATCCCCTAGGGCCCTGTCATGCACGCGTTAAATAAACTAATAATTGTGACACAAGGGACAACGTAAGGGTTAAATAAAATGAGAGAGGGAAATCTCTGGCTTGGATTTACTCTGCAGTGGATTCGTCAGGCTGTGTGGTGCTGGCACTGTAGCAGCACTACAACGGCAGTACAGAGCTGTGGAAGTGACCTGTGGCCCCACAGTGCTGGGATTGAAAGGGTTAAGACCCCTGACCTGACCTTAGCTCAGGGGCCCCTGGAGTGTTCTGGACACGTGTTGGCTTTACACACCTGTTTCCGGAGGAGGACGTGACCTAACAGCCATAGCTGACACTTTCACTCCAGGTCAGACACTCTTACGCGTGATTGCACTCACTGCAACCTTTATGTCCCTCAGCATGTGCCGAGACAAATGTTTCACAGAGGTTATTCTCTGTGAGGGACCAAACAACTAAGTTGCTTCACAAATAGCCGACATAAAATGGGTTTATGAACTGTATGTTTTTTTAATCCCTAGTTCCTGGAAAGATGCTACTCAGTCAGAATACAAAATAGAATATTTAAATGAAGGAATTCTTGGCAAAACATCTAACAAAAATGTATAAAAGCTCATTTTAATATCAGTAAAGTCATCTTCAAACACTTGATAGAGTAACAGGTAATTAATTACATATTAAGATTAAACATATTAGCACAGAAACATAGAGATATAGGGTACACCATGCAAGTACTGTATTTTGTCATTACTATTTCAGCAGCATCAATAGACCAGACACTTCATTGCTAGTTGACTTGGGTGTTTTTTTTAAACTAGTAGAAGTAAGGTGGTGTTAGTGAAAAGTAAAAAAAGTCTGAAAAAGGGACAAAAATGTCATTTTTTGGTCTGTTTTTGACCCAGAAGGACATCAAAAGGGTTACCGTCTTGGTTAAAGTTAGTTAAAGATGGTGGTTATAGTAAAAAAAAAAAACTAACGCTGACTGTTGGTAGGAGACATGATGCTCACTGTGGTTTCCAGCATCAGACCCTCCCTAACCCTTACTTCTGAGGGAGAACAACTCACATGTCCACAAAAGGTCACTTGTCAGGAAATATTACCCATGGGTCTTTTTAGGCATGTGAACCAATGACTGATGTTGTTGCTTTGGTGTCATGAACTATATTTGCAATAATACAGTCTCTACAATAGTGTTGCCCTGCTTTTAAAATGTGTGTTCACATATTTATTGACTAGGATGACTGCATAAGTCTGGGATAAAGTACTTGTTTGTGTATTTAGTACTTCATATTTTTGCATTCACAAACTTCTCCATTCAGCGAAATTCAGTTCTGTTGGTTAGTGTGTACGTACGCAGGGTGCATAGAATTGAAAAGAATAGACATTTTTATAATTGGACTAGCTTGTGTATAATGGCATTTTCTTACCGTAGCTGAATATGTAGTACTAAAAGTACTAAATACACAAATAAACACACACACACTCACGCACAGTCATCCTAGTCGATAAATGTATGAACAAGCATTTTAAAAGCATGACAACAATATTGCAGAGGTTGTATCATTGCAAATATATAGCAAATGACATGGAAATGTTTGATTTTTGTTCAGTTCAATGATGACTCTGACTGAGACTGGAGGGGCGAGCTTTGACTGCTCTGTAGTGCCCCCCCAGAGGGTCCCAGACTGTAGAGGTAGGTCACATCTGCCAGGATGGGTCCTAAAGGTGTCCTCCATAGACGGTAGAGTGAGTCCAACACAGAGGGCAAAAGTACTCACTTCCCGTACTCAAGTGGAAGCACAGATACTTGTTTAAAAGTAGAAATACTGATTTAACTTCTTTATTATCCTCCAGACAGTTGGTTTCTTATTCTTTTCTCTCACTTTTTTTCTCTGCGATGTGAGGCGTCTGTCCGCGCTATTCTCTAACGTGCACTCACAATCACACCTGATAGACAACCTTTTGTAAAAAACTAAAGTAACAAGCCCACTTTTTAAATGTAAAGTGTAAAAGCAAAGTATTTGTACTTCGTTACTTTCCATCTCTGGAGTCCAATGTTTTTTTTGGGGCAGTTATTTATCGCTGGAGAATTTTTGGGTCGGCTTCTGTCCAATTCCCATACCAGGCAGTCGTAGAGTATGTGAAAACGTGTTCAATGGAGCAGTGATAAAAGGCTCTGAGCAGTTCTGCAGACACTGTGTTCTTTGCCAGTGTCTCTAAGAAGTAGAGCGGCTGTTGAGCCATTCTAACCAGGACAACGGGGTTGACTGTCCATGTGAATGTCCTCACTGATGTGAGTCCCCAGAAACTTAAAGATGGCAACCCTCTCCAAGTTCCCCGCGTGGTTTGTGGAGCATGGTCTCCTCAGTGTCTCCTGAAGTCAATGATGACTCATTTTGTATTTAAATGATCAGTGTCAGGTTGTGTCCCAAGTGGTTTTTCTCCTACCCTAAAGTGTTATGCGCTAGCCAGACCTTCCTTCGCAGCTCTGTGGAGGAAGGTCTGGCCACGTGAGACTATGTCCCATGCACCAGTCTGTCAACTTGTCTATTTCCTCCCTGGAATATGCTTCATTGATGTTTAACATCACGCCCACCACTGTTGCATCATCTGAAAATCTAAGCACTGTGTTTTTGGGATAAAATCCAGATTGAAATACAGATAAAAGTGTACAGTGAATGCACCATGGGACCCTGCTGTGATACCCCTGTGTTGAGGGTCAATTTGTTAATGTGTTAACTGGGTACATTGTATAAACTGTGTGTATTTATCTTACACGTATAGTCTCAAATATAGGCTTGAAGAGCCTGATTTTTCTTGGTCTAATGTGTTTTTGTCAACCATTCCTCCATCTTTAGACCATCATCCTATTACCTGATTTGTTTGCTTGCCTTCATCCTTAGATTTCAGTGGTTTCCTGTAGTTGGCAATCTTACGTTGGCTCCCCCCTCTCTATTTGGAATACCTTAGCGACAGGCGGCAGACAACGTTGAATGCCACAGATATATGTGATGAAATCCAACACAGTGTTTTTAAGCTCTCCCCCACCTTGTGCTTTTGTTTTCCTGCCTAAGTACAGGCTATTATGTTACAGTAGGGATTACATAAATGGTGAGCATAATACTCCAGGGCCCCACGTTCACAAACTGACAATATATTTTGAAACTTTAGACAGTACAGCCCTCAAATCCCTCCTGGAATCTGTGGCTCTCTCACGACCCGGGCCACAGAGGTGAATGGACACACAGGTCTTTAAAAAGGGAGTCGCCTCTGTGTTTCTCAAGGCCAGGATGGGGGTTTCCTCACCAGCTACTTAACATACTTACAGCAATTAATTTGATTTGTACAATGTTATGTGAAAGGATACTAATGCAAGTCAAATCTACAAAAAGATGTGTGCTTTGTCATAGGGAGATATTGTGATTTTACAGAAGAATAATCAGAGTGGGGTATACTTTCTGTTGGCTTAGTTGAGCTTGACCTTGCTTTGAAAAACCACAAAACAGACACAAATTCCTGGAATGTGTACACATATTTGGCCAATAAAGCTCATTTGGATTCTAATCAACATGTCTTTCACAAGACATCCAAGCTTGGGGAAAAAAACAGCACAACCTGACCTCAACCCATTGGATCAATGTCAAGTCAACCAGGTCAGGATACAAAAATATAATTCTCTGATAATGTTAAGGAGATAGACATGAAAGAGTCTTACGAGGTCTCTGGCACATCCTGTATCAAGACGCCTTGGCACAAAGATCAGCAGCTCTAATTAGGAGAAAGGAGACAGGGAGAAAGAAAGTCTGCCTGGCAGAGATTGATCATCCATCTGCATTCCAGAGCCAAACCTGCAGCTTTCAACAGCGCTCTGCCCTCGAAGGACAGGGTGCAGCCGGCTGCTTCTGGACACGCCAGGCAGGTGGATAGAGTATGAGCAATGAGATCAGTATTTAATGGCAGAGCTGCCAAAGTTCACAGGTTCACCATTGTTATAAAAACACAAACCAAACATAATAGTGGGTCTTTTGTCCCAATTTCATTCTTTTACAATACATTGGTGCCGGTTGGGTTTGAATTGCTACTTTCATTTATTGTGCTTCTAGAAGTGTTGCGATTTGATAGTATTGTGATTTTCTTTTCTTTCTTTAAAAAGGTCCAATGGCATGAAAACTTCACTTTATGAGGTTTTTTAACATTAATATGCGTTTCCCCCAGCCTGCCTATGGTCCCCCAGTGGCTAGAAATGGTGATAGGTGTAAACCGAGCCATGGGTATCCTGTTCTGCCTTTTGAGAAAACAAAAGCACAGATGGGCCAATCTGGAATCCTGCCCCTTATGACTTCATAAGGGTTGTCTCCTCTTTCTCTGCTTTGCCTGCCCAGTGAATTTGGCCCACCCATGAGATAGAGACATCATGGCTTTTAAACGAGCTAAGTGGCAGTTGGTTTAGGCCACACACATCCCCCCCCTCCCTCCCCCCCATCCTCCTCAAAAGATACAGACTCAGAAATGGAATATACTAAGGAAGGCTCATTGAGATTTCTCATCACTTACTCCACGATAGTTTTAGTTAACTACAAATAATGAGCCTTGCTTTGCTCTTTTCTGTCATTCTCTGCCTCTGGTCAGAAGGTAAATCTGCCCGTTTCCATGGCAACATGACTCTTAACTGCAAGGGGACCTGGAGGGTAGCTCGGCTTTCATTCTGGGCTTATACTAAGTCTGTCTTTGTTTTTGTGAAAATGTCCAACTTGCATTAGAATCATCAAAAAGCAAAATGCAGACTACGGTTTTCTCTGGGTATTGGAGTATGCATATCAGTAATGTCATCACATTATTATTTAAATAAAGCTTAATGTTGTCTTTTGCAGCAAGGGAGAGAACCCTACAATGTTTGTTTTTTGAGAAGCGGCTCGTCACTAAAATAGAATAGCTGGTCCATCTTAAAGGAGAGCCCAGTCAAAGTTAGCTAGCTCTGAGGCTAACCTGTCTAAGCCCTACTTTAACACACACACACACACACACACACACACACATATATATACACACACACACACACACACATATATATATAAACACACACACACACACACACCTAGCATTTGCCTCAACAGATAAACTGTAAACAGACAGCATTGCTAAGTTTCTTAGTAATACTGTTAATTCAAAAGAGAAACATTGTGACATATCATAGATACTATATTGGATCAAAATTACTCCAACTCAAAAGGTGCCGGCAACTCTAATCCTGCATGCACTGTGCATCTTTTTTTTCTGTGAGACATGCAACACAACAACATCTAATGAGAATGCGCACAGGAGCAGCCGACAGCTGCCCTGTTCACAGTTATCATTTTCTCATTGATTACGCGTTATTTCACCAGCAACCCATCCACTATAAATCAGAGTGTCAGTTTTTATGACTCGATCCATGGATAAAGTGGTTGCTGGATGCTGAGTATTGCTGAACCAACGCAGAGAGCTATAGTATGTTGTGTGAATCATGTGTGTTGATATGAATATTGTGATCATGAGGCTTTTCCTTTTTTTGATCATATTTGGGATATGATGTTTACACGGCACCTCTCTCTCTCTCTCTCTCTCTCTCTCTGTGTGTGTGTGTGTGTGTGTGTTCTTGTGCGCACTACGAAAAAGGATCCTGCCCATGCCACTGCTCCAAATAATGCATATTGTGATAATTGGAGTATAATAGTTTTAGTTTACTGTGTAAGGTCATGCACACACATGGTCCAGCCACACCAGTGGTAGCATGTAGTCCACTGACTTCACGTAAAAGTTTTATTACACACAGCTATTTCTTTTACTCCAACCATCCTCTTTAATATTGATTCCCTCCAGCATACTGTCTGTCTCTAACACACACAGTTGTTCACTGCTCCAATTACATAGAGCAGGCTCTTATGCAAGATGAACTTGACCTTTTTAGAATTTAAACACTTAAAATTATGCAATTTGCATACATAGGAGACATGAATAGTGTTTTAGATGAAATCCCACTATTGGGAACTGAGGTAAATGTGAATTTGTTTTATCTAAACAAAGGAACAATGTACTGGCTTTACTACAACTTTACTAATTTAAGGGTAATGTGTAACTGGGATTCAATGCTCATGATTCCGTGGCCGCTAAACAGACACACATGCAGCTCATTAGTTTTTATGAGCGCCACCTTTTCTCGTTGTTTGCAGCAGCTGGACCAAAACTGCTTTCGGAGCGTTGGTGTTCCGACTAAGCTCCAGTGCTGTCAATATTCATTAATTGTGCCGGCCTTCAAACCACGGGCGCCGCGTCAGGTGAGACTTTTCTCAGAAAAACATGTCATGGTGAACAGAGAGGGACGTGTTTCCCGTATCAGGTCATGAGACCAAAGGAAAGCGTCTGCCTTTCAGAAACTAAGTCAAGACAAGACACAAACTAAGC
Organism: Etheostoma cragini; assembly: GCF_013103735.1. Taxonomy (NCBI): domain Eukaryota; kingdom Metazoa; phylum Chordata; class Actinopteri; order Perciformes; family Percidae; genus Etheostoma; species Etheostoma cragini. The sequence goes on from NC_048415.1 coordinate 27,114,043, forward strand.
AAGCAAAAGAAAAGAATGAGACAATTTTGGATCTTGACTTTAACACCTTTCGGGAAGAAAATCCTGAAAATATAAAAAACACAGACAGTAAATCCCAAGCGTGGATCTTTTAATTGAATAGACTTTTGGTGGAGGAAATTGAAGTTTGCAGGGCTGTTATAATACTGCTGTTTTTATAGTCTTTTACCCCTGGGGAGACAGATGACATCTAGACAGCAGAAGCAGTGTTCCGTCTGCTGCCTGGCTGGAAGGAAAACAGCCAGACAACCAGTAGCAACCATTGGTGTAAATCTAATCTAACACTGGGTGGGACAATAGACATAGCATTTCTTAAAATGCCCGTATTGTGAAAAAAAATAAATTATATGGGATTATTTTATGTCTCTGGTGCTTTCACACACATACAAACAAAAAAACATGCTGTTTTAAGGGAGATACGGTTTCAGAATGTCCTCTGCCTTCAGTCTCTGGGTGAGCTGTTCAAAATCTGCACATGCTACCGCTATCTTGCTACTGCTAGCATGCTAGCTCGTTCTCAATGGCAAAACACTGCTAAAACACACACTAGATCACCATAATATCCAAAAGAACTACTTCCTGTCCCTGTTCTGCAGGTATTCCACAAGTGGCCCTAGTCTAGAAGAAGCATCCCAGCTAATCCTGCCTTGGACTGACCAAAATTAGAGAAAGAGTTAATCTAGCTGATGTGATCTTTCCTAGCTACTGAGCATGTGCAACTCCCAACAGTGATAGTAAAGAAGTGAGATGTCTCACTCTGTAGCTAAAACAATTGAGATGTCTCACTCTGTAGCTAAAACAGCGACCTAAACACACAGGGTGGACTATATTGGTTTTGTCACCTCTTGGCTGGTTTGTTGAGGTCAATAAGGCTGCGACCAGACAGCCTGTGTCGGCCCATTTTCAATGGGGGCAGTGCGTTTAGGCTGGGGGGGGGGGGGGTTTAGTTAGTGTTGTAAAGTTGAAGTTACAACCTTTGGAGAAACGCAACCCCACGTCCTGCTGCTGTGGCCAATCGTGTAACAGAGATCTGAATTGTCGTCGTGTTTTGTGTCTGAGGATTCCGTACAGGACACAGGAAACATCACAGCCTCTATCACTGTCACAAGAAAGTTTTAAATCATCAAACACAAGCACTGAACTGCCCACGAGTTTGTGCAATAGCTGAATGTTTCTTGCAACAACAAAGAACGCACTATTTCTCACTTGACTTTTTTCTTTGTCTCTGCAAAATAATGCTGCCTTCAAGTGTGGTCGAAACGTCGAAATCTATAAACAATCTGATGAATAAACAGTAGTAGTGACATATAAAGTCTACTTGTGCTTTATTGTGGGTTTTAAGAACACATGTCACACAAATGGGTCGTTTCATTGACCCCCCTCCCCCAGCCCCATTCATATACATTAGATGTCCCACAACACAGCAAGTAGATCTACATGCTTGCAGCTATGAACGTTTTCTTTGCAACAAGAGTTGAACACTCAAAAGACTTGAAGTGGCCACTAAAAGCAACCCCCGAAAAGCAAAATAGATATCCATCAAACACATTTTTGTCAGTGTGTCACCCCCTTTAGCATGTCGATACTACCTTTCAGCTATTTCACATCATTTTGACGGAATAGAGGTGACTGACCCACTAATGAATGCAGCAGTTCCCCAAGCGGCAGTTCAAGTAAAAGTTCTGGAGACCTGCGAGGCTTTGAATGGCTGCAATAAGCTTCCCCATTTTGCAGCTGTTATTGGATCCTGAGGGTGTCAATTGTGTGGTGGCACACGTGCATTGGTCTCAGAGGAGTGATTTGCCACCAGCAAGGCAATTAAGAATGTGGTTGATGTTTCTCGCCTGCCATGGATCTCAGTCTTGGGGCCACACTGGGCGCTTGTTCCAGCATTGAGTTCTGGGCCTGCTGCTTTCTGTCCCTGCTTTGTCCAGTAAGTCTGAGCGGCCATCCCCTTATTCCTCCTAATTGCAACCCCTCCTTACAGATTTATCTGCTTGATGAAAGACTTCCACCAAGTGAGTGTCCCAGAATGTTAGGGAAATGCTTCCAAACTTGCCTTGGCGTGTACTTGGAAACTGTTGCCATTCAATGTAAACCCAAGTAGGCACCTGGCTCGCCCATAGATGTTGGGTTACCATTTTTTGCTTCCTGATGCAGATACTGGTACCTGAGCTTCCAAATCGGCCGCTACCAAGTAATGATCCAATACCAGTGTGTTTTATTATGTTTTAACACCTCTATACTACTAAACTTAACACAAAAACTATTGGCATTTAGAGACGATTTGGCAAATTGTTCATGGGCGCAACCCACATACTCAGCTCTGCTGCTCATCCCACAAATGAATGCTCCTTACAAATGGGGCACAATTTAAATATTTTAATGGTTTGACAGTACCGTTAGAAATACTTTGTTATACGTGTTCATGTGTTAAATGCCAAAACATAAGCTGCTGTAAAAACACTTTCCCTAAATAAAATACATGGCACTACTGGCTTAAAGAGACTCAAGGAATGGCAAATCACTGTGCTTTCAATATGTCCCAGTTACATATTTCAATCTTTTTTGCGGTTTTGGTTGTCTGTTGTGTAAGACAAACTGAAACTGATCATGAAACCAAATCACAATTTCGTTGTTACACCCATCTTTCTCACATCAAATCCGGCTGTAGGATGATCCCCTGCTGTTGTTTTGGATGGGGTTTCCTGTGCAGTTGTCACCCTTCAGACTTTGAAAACGATTGGTAAGTGCTTTTTTTGGCCCAAAGTCATCCAGTTAATGGAGTGTAGACTCACACATTGCACAGAGATGCTGCAGGCTGTTTACAAGCTGCTCGAGCACATCAACCCAATCAACTCCTGTTGCTCTGTCAGTGGGAGTTCCATCAGGTATCCATGGGCCAAACATGCGCCTCCCACAAAATGAGACACAACTTTAATGATGTCTAAACAACAGGTATTCCAGTGAAAGAAAGGAGACAAGAAAGCACAGGAATGTCCCCTAGTTCCCACTCTAAAAACAAGTGTCCTCTGACTGTCCAGCTGCCATAATTAGACTGAGACAGTCTGACAGATTATATTTATTCACAAGCAAAGTTGCATGTAGTGCTTCCTTATTATCGCTGCTCGAAGTGGAGATTAGTGGCAGCCAAAATGAAAGATTGAAGACACTATTTAGCGCTAACAAATATTGTATGCCAATGTTGATTTAGTGTCTGTGCTTAATCAAAAGATCCTAGAATTGAACATCAGTCAAAGGTAGGTTGTTGCAAACACAACAATAACTACTGTATGTATTTCTGTCTATCAGAGAAACGCATTACAATACTAAGTAGGGTTAGTGCATTGATAAGACAGCAATGTACGAAGCAAGTTTTCCTTTCCATTATGAAACCAATTTAATTGTGTTTTTTTTTTTGAGGTTTTTTTTTTGCCCACCTCTGAAACCAAACCCACACCACTGATTGCTATTAAGTTCTATTCAATCCACATGTAAATGCCCTGCGGTCGGGGTGCTGAAATGGCATTTGGACTTGCAAGGGCTGAAGTAGACAAATCTGACATTTTAATTTTGAATTCACCCTTTAGTGACTCTATGACAATCAAATCAAAGTGTTTGTTACTGTGGTAACCATTTTAGCTGCTGAGAGAGACAAGCAGCAGAGGAAATGCTGTATCTGGGCAATTATCAGCAGCATGCTATGCTAATGATGTGTGTCAGTAAATGTGTGTGTGGTGAATTGTCAGCCCCGGCAGCTGGTCTGTGTTTGGATAGTTGAACCTAATGTGGCAACTTGCTGTGAAGGGAACCCTGTGGAAGCTGCTGTGGGGTCCCTATCCTTGGTAATTAGAGTAGGCAGGATGCTGCCTGACACACACACACACACACACACTTTTTTGGCATCCTACACAATAATAATTCAGGTGATTGGTCACTTTACTTTAAACCCTCCTGTTTAAATAATTATGAGCGATAAACAAACAGAAGACATGCAGCTAGGATCTGCACTAACACTGCTGGAGATTTTTTTTTTGTATTTTTTAGCATTTAAAGTACAAACTTTGTCTTTGCATAACACACCAGGGCACATGTTGGCAGTATGTATGAAAAATGGAATCAATGCATTCAAATGCACACATATCCATTATAAATGTATAGCCATGGTGCTGTTAGCCATAGGACATTTTCATGTTATTCAATAGATAAACAGAGGCACACACATAAAGCTATAAGGGATAGATTCCATTTTCTTTTTTGGCAGTTTTATATCCTCTGTCTCTGTACAATAGCAGTCATGAGAAAGATGGGTACGCAATAGCATCAACACAAAAGATATTAAGTACTAGGGTTGTCACAGTATTTCATTTAGTAAGGTCATTCAAATGCTATGGTTACCTAACAAAGTTAGTTGTATTTCAGTTGTTTTAAAATTGTTACTAAATAAATGTTTCAAAGGCATTTATTCAAGTAGTAGTCTATTCTTTTTGTATGTACTGTATAGTCTGAATGCCAATCTGTATTCCAGTGATGTCGTTTAAAGGGCTAACTTTGCCGTCCTTGCATGTCATTCTTTCGTTATTGAAACACAGACAGATTTGAAAAACAGTTGTTGAGAGTGACATGCTTGCAACAAAAGCATGTTAAAACTCTTTGAAAGGTCTGAATATGACATTTATCCGTAACTGACAAGTACTTGAGGCTGCGTGAGTTATATAAAGGGTAGTATATTTAAAAAAAAAACTAATGCGGACATGGACAGGAGATGCACACCTGTTTCTGTTACAGTAAATACCGCATAGACAGATGAGTCCACATATAAGCAGGTAGTGTAAATTAGAGCCTGACCGATAAAGACTTATTAAGGCTGATATCGATACAATTATTATTATATATCGGCCGAGATACATATTTTAAAAAAAAGAATCCAGAAAGGCATAACAAATCACATGCCCAACATTTCCCTAACATTAGTTATTTATGAGTTCTCACTAAAATAACCGGATAAATAAAATGTATAAAAATACAAACTTAAGATATGCAACTTAAAGTCCTTTGAACAGAAACACATTAACCAGTGAATTGACTCTGTAAAGGGGTCGGGGGGGGGCGGGGGGGGTTACTCTACTCTTCTGGCCCTCTGGCTACTCTGATGCAAAAAGTAACCTTCAGGATCAATGTAGTGTGCCTAATCCTTGTGGTTACGAGATAAGGGAAGACAGATGGGTCAACGAAGTGTGTAACTTTAACAGGTGTCTTCAAACCATACTTTGATCACTCTCTAACATCTATCCTTATTATTTTTAAGAACCACCTTTTTTTTCTCCTGATGATAGGTGCCACAGATGACAAAACGCTAACATAGTTTGGTGTTAGTTTACCTTGCACGGCAGCTGGATTGCCGCAATATCACGCGACCACGCGAGAATCACAGGATCACAAGAATCTGTCTTGTCATTCATCGAACTACTTCGGTCTGAAGCACCATCTTACCAAACCAATCAGTGTCTGTTGAGATGCTACTGGCAGCTACAGCGTGTTTTTTTCTCCTTCTCATGCTGTAACGGATGCTGGTAACTTTAATTTCCTTGCTGGAGTCATCCCAAGGGGAATAATAAAGCTGAGCCTAAGTCCAAGTCTAAGTCTAGTTGTGTAATCTGTTTTGTCAAAACAATGGCGGACATGATAGACAGCTGGATCATCCAATTTAGCCTTTACCAAACAGTTGTAAATGATGGCTTCTCAGATATGTTTGTGTAACAAACCGTCTGAGAAGCGTAATGTTAGGTGTTGTCTCGCATTGCCAGACCTTCTGAAGTGGCTAGTCCACACTGCATTCTAGGATGGGAAAAAAAATACATCCTCTGGTTTATTGGCATTTATTTAACCCAATCACAATCATCGTGGGCGTTGGTAAGCACAGAACACACTGACGGGACATCTGCAAAATAGCCTCAGGAAGGAACTAGTTCTGGTGGAACGTGTGTACGTTAAAAAGTTGTTTTAGACTTGCAACAGAAAACTCAGACTGGACAAATAGTCTAGCTAGCTGTCTGGAATTACTCTGCAGAGATCTGAGGACCAGGTAACCATAGTCCTCAGAAATCCACCGGAGTTTAGAATGCCAACACAAAGAAATGTAAGTCTGGCCGAAAGTTGGGCACATCCGTTGGAATTTCTGACAACACCGCTGCAATCCCGGAAACGACGTTGATATAGACTAGGTTAGGTTTAAGTATTTATCCTCTGGGAGGCATGAATATCTTCATCAAATATTAAGGCAATTGGATGCTGAACGTTTTGGTTTAAACCTCCCATCCAAAACCACCACACCCTCTGCATCTTGGAGCTATTGCCCAAGGCCACAGGTTTTCAGTCCAACTCCAGGACTTTTGACTAATTTCTAATTATATATTACAAGCTTCAAGAAGGATATTCAAACTATCTCTGTCTTAAGTGATTAATTTAGTAGCAATTCATTGGGAAGGTAAACATATGATATGATAGGACTCAAAAAATTCATTAAAAAACAAACCATTTAGTTTTCTGTCAAGAATCTAATTATGTTCTGTGGTGGTGCAGCGGGCTGTGGGACTGTAGGCATAGGCCTGCTTCCCTAAGTCTCGCTGAGGATGAATAAAAGGAGATATCCTGTTCTATCTGTCAAAAGCACCTTGCTCAAAATGATGGATAGCAGCTCCATCGGGCACATAATGCTCTCTAAAGAGGAAAAATTCTCCTTCATTTTAAAGCAGCCATGCCAATTACAGCTACAGCTCAGGTCTCAGGCCCGCCTGTTCCTCTGCACAGTGCTGCGGTTCTGGAACACTGAGCATTCAAACCCTGACTAACACATTCAGATTGGAGGTTTACCTCACATATATTTATGCCTTCAGTAAACCCTATCTTACACCAACGCACACACACACGCATTGCAACCTGTGAGTGAGCAGTGGTCTTCGGAGGAGGAGGCTACCTTTGAGAATGGTTCAAAGTTTCCATCACCAGAAAGCGTCAACACTGTTGAAAGACAGACTCCTAAGCAAGCATTCATTTCACTAGATGAATCTTACGGTTAGATCAATGCATAACACATGCCAACCCGCCAAAAGCAGTGGCTGTCAGCATCAGGTACCGACGCACTAAGGTCCCGTCAGCGTGTGTGTAGAACACACCAAGCAGAGGCGCTTGAAGAATTTGTGACGCCAATAGTCTTGGCCAAACGTGTTTAGATAAAGTGCATTTAGATATGACACTTAAAGGTGTCATGGCATGAACATTTAAAATTTTATGCATTCCCCCAGTCTGCCTATGGTCCCCCAGTTGCTAGAAACGATGATTGGTGAAAACCGGGCCCTGGGTATCCTGCTCTGCCTATGAGAAAATGAAGGCTCAGATGAGCCAATCTGGAATCTTGCCCCTCATGTGTTACCTCCCCTTTCTCTGCTTTGCCCGCCCAGAGAAATTGGGCCCAACCATGAGATAGAGACATCATGGTTTTCAAACAAGGGGCGTTTCTCAATCGGTGTTCTTCTATGGACTTGTGTTCTTGTGAAACGTCATGTTTGGTGGCCAAAGTACTGACCCAATACACAAGTTAGCATTTCGCCAAGAACAGTTAAAATCCCCAGATGTGATCTTGACACGCCCATTTTACCGAGGATACATCTGATGGTAACTTGTGTGAACTTGGCCGGGCCAGTATCCCAGCATTCAATTTGGGTGTTAAGCGCTTATGGTTTCCGGTACACATATTTTCACAATTTACGTCTATTATTAAATCAATAAATTCATTTTTAAGATGATTTAAGGCAAATAAATCAGCTGTGTAGATTTTGAATATAGGCAGTTCAACGAAAATTGATGGTGAATTAAAAAAGCCTTCGGAGTTTGAAAGCTCCGCAAACCCCGGCGGGCGAGCTTGCTCCGCCAGCCGGGGATGACTCTCGCGAGCCGGTCAGTCAGTCAGCTCACAGACCACTCTGGTCCCACATTTAGACAGACCACTCTGGCCCCACGTCTAGACAGACCACTCTGGCCACACATTTAGACCGACCCCTGCAGCAAAGCCAGGTCCACAATTGTAAGATATTTTAAACAATTTTTACCACTGTTATATATATATATATCTGTCCTCATCCTGGCTCTCCTCCCTCGCAGGCTCCTCTTCTGCTTCTCGATAAAGTATGCAGACGGCAGTGACTAACTTTACCCAGTCCATCTATAATTTTAATACCTATTTTAACGTTTCTTTTCTGCTTTCTATTAAAATTGAATCCCGAACAAGGATTTTTTCCCCGCCGTTGTGTCGTTATTGATATAGTTATTGGCCCGTGATACTTAATAGCACTTTAAATGAAAACGTTACAAAGCAACAAGGCGGTGTGAAGGGTGACCGTCCATGCTTTATTATGAATACACACATCAAAGCTAACTATAATGTGGCAGTGCCCTCTGTTTTGGGGGTGATGCGCAATAACAGGAAGAACGCTTCGGCTCAAAACTGTCAACAGCGTTTTGTGTGCTTCTGAACTTGCGAGTTCAGTCTTCCAGGTACAGCCAGCAAGTACGGTCTCCCCAAGAACACAAGTCCGTTCTTTGCTTATTGGTATTGAGAAACGCCCAAGGAAAGTGGCAGTTGGTCAATGCCACACCCCCAGCCTCCACCTTGCCCCCCCTCTCTGCTCCTCAAAAGCTACAGACTCAGAAATGGCACATACTAAGGAAAGCTCATTGTAGGTCTGGCTCTAGTGACTGCAATTCTGCACCAAGGCTGAATTTTGGGAACTGGACTTCAGATATGGTATTAGGGGACCAGTAATGTCTATATAAAGGATACTACAGATATGGTTTTAGGGGACCACTAAGGTCTAAATAAAAGAGACTTCAGATACAGTATTGGGGACCACTAAGGTCTATATAAGGGATACTACAGATATGGTTGTAGGGGACCACTAAGGTCTATATAAATGAGACTACAGAAATAGGTACTAGGGGACCAATAAGGCCAATATAAAAGCATCCAACGAGCACTTTTTCATGGGACCTTTAAGTAGACTTCTAGCGTGAATAACAACGCCAAAGGCCCTTGACCAAGCGTCCGTATTTTACGCGATGGGAGTTAGAATGTGTTGGACATGTTGATTTCAGTCCTTGGGCACCAGACTAAAGTGTTGTCAGAATTGCTTCTCCTTTGGCAATCTAGTAAATGTTTTTGTAAAAGGGCCTATTTAGTATAGGGTCGATGCTTCAGCGGGTTCTGCAGTAAAGAGATTTCAGACTCAACTATCTGCCATCTTACTCCGCTTTTTATCTCCCCACAACAGGCCCAACACTCAGCTTCCAGGCTCACAAGCATTTACTGGCAAATAGAGCCTACAGTGCACAGAGGCACAGGGAGGAACAATGACAATGACACACACACGCACACCAATGCAAGGCTGATAAAGAAAGAAGTAAAAGCCATCTGATTTCAGTCTTGTGTAAAAATAGCTGTTTATTTACTCATTGGCCCTCCTGTCTGCCTAGATGTCGGTCTTAGTCAGGCTCACAGGCGTATTAGTTTTGCAACATGCGAGTCAGAGCATGGCGAGGTATGTACAAACAGGACGCACTGAGGTAAAAGCACAGTGGACTGAAAATGGCAAACTGGGCATTCCGTGTCATGCATATGCATTCATGGGAGGGGAAGCGTAAAGTGCGTCCAATTATGTATTCTGCAATATGTACAAAATCCGCACATGAAAGCGTGCCTCTATTTAAAGGTGAAAATTCTCCGCCTCTTAAAAGAAGGTGTAAACCAAGCGGATTTCCCGGCATATGCCAGTCCTGGAGAAATGGCAGCAGTAACTGAGCAAGACAAAGGCCAAGTAGACAAGCTGAAAGGACCTCTCAATTGACTCAATTGACTGAACCCGAAATAATAAGGCTGAACTCCTCACTACATAACAAAAATTGGCATCAGGATCATTTTAAAACAGGCATAGCATCAGCAGAGGTAATATCGCAGTCTGCACTTGTATCATAGCACACGTACTTAATGTTGACGCTACAGTGCAATTCACGCTATAGTGGGCGGAGAAAGGCGCTGATTACCCAATGAACTGGAGGTTTGGTAAATATGATGTAAGTTTAACCCTTGTGTTGTCCTCGCGGGTTGAAAAAAACGGACAAAAACTTGACATTTTCTTCCCTTTTTCAGACTTCTTTTAGTTTTCACTAACACCACATTACTACCACTAGTTTTACACTACCTCTTGGAATTCACGGTCAATAACCCTCATTTATATGAAATTAAACCTAATATGAGTTAAAAAAGCAGAAACTATAAGTTACATTTGAGTTCGTCAATGAAAGTGATCAATTGTATTTGCATAGAGCTTTGTATGGAATCCAATCCATTTTTTTGTGGTAATTTGGTTAAAACCTCTTTAGAGACATCTTCCTATGGACGGGACGTTTTCTTTACTGAAGCAAAGCTGTTTTCTCCACTCATACACGTTTTCATAAATTGCAAGCATTAAATCTTCATAAAACACGCTCATGAAGGACACCATTTTAAAGCTTAAACTCTCGTGATTCGATTGAGCCCACACGTCAACACATCTGATTTGTAGCAGTAAAAGAACACTTGTAAAGTTAAAAAAAAATAAAGATAAACTGCCAAATTCTGCACCTCTAGTGCATCCATACCTTTTTCCTTGTGTCTTCATTCACAGTGGTGAAAGATCGCCAACAACTTTTTTTCCAACATAGCCAACAACCCAAGCCCTTTTTTCCAAAACGAGCTGGTCCCCTCACAATCTTGTAGTTTTGAGTTGTAGTTTCCGAGTTTCAACGGAAAAAAAGCTAAACAGTTTTTCATGTCTGTGCTTTCATGGCTTTTCTCTTGTCTCTTCATAGTGGAATGATGTAGCAAAACTCCAGTGTCTGCCAGGTCTTTCTGGATGGATCGTGCAGTCAAACGTGGGTTTGGACTTGCTTTTCTCGCAATCCTGCGATCTGTTCTGTCTGATATTTGTCTTGGTCTTCCAGATCTTGCTTTAACTTCCCCTGTTCCTAAAGGCGGCCATTTCTCAATTACATTCCGAACAGAGGATATTGACAACTGAAAACGCTTTGCTATCTTCTTATAGCCTTCTCCTGCTTTGTGTGCATCAACTATTTTCAGTTTCAGTTACTAGACAACTGCTTAGAAGAAGCCATGGTGCTGATTGTTGGGGCAAGGTCAGATTCTCAGAAGAGTCTGGGCAATTAAAACCTTAACCCTTGTGTTGTCTTCCTGTTAACAATGAACTTGTCCTTTAAGGTCAAAAATTGAATTTCTTCCGATGTTTTTGTCACTTTTTCCAGCTTTTGATGCTTTTTAAAAAACCTGAGCTGGTTTAACAACAAGTTTTACACTTATTCTTGGAATTCGTGGTCAACAAACCTCATTTATATCAAATTATATGTAAGTTTTTTAGTTAAAATGGCAGAAATTATGAATTATTTTGCCTCATAGTTAAGATCAGAAGATGTTATGTCAAAGTTTAGTCCAAATTCTGTTCTGAAACCATGAAAAAAAAAGAATTCAAATGATATGAGATTAAATAAAACACCCGAAAAATTCATTGAAAGTAATCATTAATTTACCAGAAGAACATATGGAATCATCTATGTTATTTCTGGTCAATTTGGTTGAAAGAAATCTAATATTTCTGATGTAAAACACATTTAAAATGGGTCAATTTGACCCGAGGACAACACAAGGGTTAAGATTGACATCACCTGGTCTTTCCAGACGATGATTGAGAACAATCCATGACGCTGTCAGGTCTCAGCTTTCAGAAGGGGGCAGTACAAGGTATTAACTCTGCAGGGTGCCCAAACTTTTGCAGATGCCATTTTTTTGTTATTTTATTTCCAAGTGTAAATAATGGAAATAAAATCTAACTTTTTGTGACATGTCAAGCTCTCATACAAATGTCTAAGCTCTCATTTGATGCTTTTTGGAGATTTTTCCATCTTTTCTTGGCTTCTTCATGCACAATAATACAAATTTTTACCTGGGGCGCTAAAACTTTCAAACCCCACTGTATCTGTAGAAATAACTTCATAAAATATCAATTTTCTGAGTGTTTTTCTTCTGGATTAAACAAAAATTTGATAGTGTTAACTTCCCTATGATCTCAGAGACACCCCAGAGGGCCAAAGTATGTGGGAACTGTATCCCTTTTTTTGGTTATACATTTAGGCGAGAAAAGCATGCATTTTCAAGTGTCTTTAAAGAAACCCATGTTTCAGATATTAAAATTTGACGCAAGGACATTAAGTATCACAGCGTGCGCTTGCGTTTAGTTGATAACGCTACATTCGCAAGTGTACATACAAAACATCTGGCCCTGAGAATTACTTCATGTTATCTACTTAGACTGAAGTTTTCAGTCAGTGCTCCACGGATTGGAAGCCCACTCTTTTCTGTTTTCAGTAATGCCATCTCGAAATTTGTGGAGACTTTCTTTAACGTTTTCATCATGCTGTGATGGCCATCTGTCAGGAAGTTACCTGCTGTGGCATCCGAAGACTCAATGACACTCAAACACTGCCATTTCAGCAGACAAATTACACCTCTGGGGGTTACTATAGATTTCTACAGTGTAGGAATAGATTTAGAACTCAGTGGAGGATTTACCCCCGTTGACATGTATAGCACTCATGCATTACATTATATTCTCTCATATATATAATATTGCCAATATGCAATATTTTTATTTTTATCTCTTTGTAAAAGCTACAAAGAAAGCTGAACACACTGAGTCTTGAATAAACTTTTTTCCTAACTGCACATGTCCCCGTGCTGTCAACAGACATCCTTATATCTGCACACAGACCGACTGTAGGCAGCACTTTTTCATTAGTTATCGCATGTAAGATTTATGTGAGAGGAAAAACTAAAATTTTTACGTAACCAAGTTCTAATCAGCCTCCAACATTACCTGCAAAAAAATCACTGCTTAAATTCTTTTAGCAATGTCCTGGTTCGAGGGATAAAGGTGAGATAGGTATCAAATGCTAACTAATATAACTAAATAATAACTAATTAGTCTTTGGCTGTAGATGATTATTGACTTCATGCAGAGAAATGAAAACACAACCACACTGTAACTCTTTAAAAATTCATGTAGCACTCCCATTTACAAACCCAAAATGTCATGTAACAATTACATGTGTTCTGGACTGAAAAAATACTACATGTATAGGTTTTGCTGCAGCAATAATCCCTTCAAAAAACACGATCCTCCAACCCCACAGGAGGGAAAGACCTCCGTGATAAGATTTTAGAAGAAGTAATTGATTGTAGAAATTGAATTCCAAACTCAGGCCTGAAGTTCAGAGTCTAGCCCGCTGTCCACCACGCTCTCTCCCGCTATGGCCGCCAAAGTGGATACACACCGCTCCTCCGTCACACCCGCGCTGTCTCTCTCCCAGTCCACCACACAGTCCTACAGTACAGCGATGTTCACAGAAATGGTTTTTAGACGCCACCGTCAAAAGAAAGAACTAAATAATTCACTTTTCAGGATTTTATTTTGTTTTTCTTTCAGAGCTACGGGTTTGCTGTTTCTACCTTCACGACAGGTTCAGAAAAGAGAAAAACAGCGGTGCGCGGTGTCACTTTTTGACGATCTGTGTCGCGCCGTACATTTAACTGACTTGTGTCACATGAACAGGACAGTTAGGTTTAGAAAAGATGGTGGATGGTGTTAAAAAATGACACCCGAGGGACAAGAACAGGACATGAACCCTGCTGTCCTGGTTGAAAGTCATTTATTGTTTGACCCATTCACCACACCAACCAAGCTCCCTACGCCGATTGTTGGTCTTTCATACTACTCTCTACTGGTGTGTTCCATGCAGACGTTACAGGGTTATTTTTGCCTCTGACACTGAGAGGCACTGACCAAATGTCAGTATTTAACAAGTTGGGATTGAGACTAGGTTGACACACGCAATCCCACAGAATCAGCCAACGCGTATTTGCAAACGGAAATGTCAATCTTTTTTTACTTGCATATAGAGCGGGGAAGTAAGATACAATCACAAGTGGTCTCTCGGGACACATTTAGAGACACAGTCTGCTGCCAGGTGTTAACACATGAACTTAGAGCTGTCCAATTGTGATCAGATCACTCTGATCGGATTTGTATAGCACAAAAAATTAGTAAAATTGTAAAAATGAGGCCATATGGGGCTGTGTCAAATCTAGATTGAAGACTTAATCATTTTAATTCTTTGGGTGGTTTATATTCCTGAATGAAATAGTGTTTAATCAAATACCCAGAAAAACCTTGGTCCAGGATAGTATAATTCAAGACATACTGTGCTAGTGGGTGTGTGGTTACAGTATATGGACAAATAATCACGCAGCCATGTGGAGTCTTTAACCATTTTAGGAACATGTTGGAAATAATGTTCTTACTTTAACATGCTATCCCTTAGATTTCTGCATAGATCTTTGCATCAAATGGATTTATCATGGTTTCAACTGTTTTTGTGAGAGCCAGAGTGTTTACCAGTAGCCTATAGGCTGGCAGCATGGTCCAGCCCTGGAGATATTTTCTATTGCATCATTCCATCATTATATCCTGAGTGCCTTGGGCGGGAAATCCACCTCCAGATGTGCTCTGGTCGGATCCAAACGCCTTCCAATCGCAATGCGTTGTGCCTTTACACCTGCACATTTCTTTCTAATCCAGATCCCAAATGTCCAATACAACTATACTGAACAATTGTTAAATGTATAAGTTACAACAGTGTGGTTAATGTTGAAGTAAGATTGAATTGAGGGTAGAGCTATGCAACTAAGCGTAGGAAAAGATGGCTGATGAATGGTCAATCAAAATGTTAATGTCTGTGATGAGACACAAACTCCAGCCTCCTGCATAAAAGTTGGACATGCTACATGCCCATCCATAACATTAAGCTCCGCCAGTTTGCTTTGTCAGAACCGCTTGTTGGATGTTCAAATAGCTTTAAAAGCATTGCTCCAACTCTCTCTTTATGGTTGATTTTTTTTCGAGTGCAAACCATCAATGCTTATGCCTTTATACCACACTTCAACAATATTGTGTCGCTACCCTCTTGATGACGGCGGCTATTCACTCCACCATATGAAGTAGTTTTTTTTCAGCATAACCCAGCGGTTACTTTCCACTTCTACAAATAAGAGACCATTTTTACTGCATTGGCACCAAATATTCATATTCAATGTTGGAAATCCAAATCATGAGGTTACAGGGCTACGGGTATTTAGATAGTGATTTCAAGTTAATGCCTAGTGTACATTGGGTTGGCTGTTTCTATGTAATCAGATTACTGTCATCGAGCCATGTGGCTTCCATCATTCCCTGATGGTCATAGTAGTGACCTCTTCTATTACCAATATTATATGTAAATATGACTTATCATCGTGGCTGATGGTCTTTTGGTGCCCTGCCTGTGTTTGTGTGTGTGGAGGGAGGGTTTGTATTTCACACAATTAAAAATGCATACATTTGATGGATAATTATGCAGATTTGCTGAAGCTGTTTACTGTAATACATTATGCTTTGGCCTTTGAGTAAACTCCACATGCCCAATAGACGCTCAAGGGATGTGTCTTCAAAGGCTCAACTTCAAAAAGCTCCTATTAACAGCTTATTAGGAAGTGTGTATGTGTGGAGGGGTTTCCTGTGTATTTGTTTGATTATTGGTATGTGTGTACACGCCTATGTGTCTGCATACAATTAATAGAGGTATGAAGAGATGAATGAGAAATGCAAATACGGTCTAGAAACTATTTACTCTTGATGAAAACAAGTGAAGGTTAGCCGTCTGGTACCAGGGGAGACAGGTCATGGAGTGTGTCTGTGTGTGTGTGTGTGTTTATACAGACAGGCGAAAAAACTGATCCGTGATGCTGTTTTCCCCTATTTTTTTCCCATGATGTTTGCTTGTATTGATGTAATGTAGCTTTTATGTGGAGTGAGCACTGTGACGGGAAAATAGCCTTTTAAATGCTACATTGATTGTTAGGAAATAACAGGAGTAACAGGCGAACCAGTTTTCAACGTGACATATTTTCTTTGGATCAAATGAATTCTGATGTGAAAAGTGGTTCATTTGTGTGGATTTGTGTTTAATTGAGAACGGAATTTTGCAACTGGTAAAAAAATAGTTTTGGACAGAGGATGACCGAGTGGCCGCTAGCCTTATGTGTGGTCAAGCGAGCTAGAGAGTGACACGAGAGATAGAGCGGCATTGGAATCAGATAAATAAAACCTTATTAAACTAACCTTACTACAAATGTGACACTTTAGCTCACTATCCTCATTCTTGATTAAGAATCAACGAAAGGGGTTCGACTCCAACCTGTGTTACTCTTCAGCCTGTTACTCCCCTTCTCTCTCTTCTCTCATTTTTCTGCTTTTTATCAAAAACAGTGTGCAATTGCTGCAGCAGCACATTTCCAAGGCATCCCTTTCCCTTGCTGAACTAAGTTCCCATTAGAAAGATACACAGCGTAATTGGTGCTTTTAATTGGTGCTGCACTGGGCAAATGTTCTAGATCTGTGCCAAGATCTGTGCCTCGTCCTAACGACCCTCCCTTGCCCTCCTCCGTGCTCTTTTAATTTGCGAGGAAGCTCTTATTAAGAGCATATAGCCTCTCCAGAGAGGCAGTCTGGCATCTCCTTGGTTTAAGTGATGGATAGACCAAAGGAAGGGCATCTTTGAGAAATTATAATGCTCACAGAGGCATGTCGTCTGTAGATCCAAGTCTCTAAAATCCCCGATTGTCTACCCACACCACACTGGTGAAATGCTGGCATTTGCCAATGAAAGCGCCATTAGTCTGAGGCTAATGTTGTGGCACTACTTGAATGCCAAAACTCTGCTCAGTGGTTGTTTGGACTCCAATGGCTGTCAAGGCTGACATTGGTTAAGTGCTCCCACAGTTGGTCATTGTTTTGGATCAGCTTTGGGGTCATTAAAACAAATCTTTAATAAAGAACAAGAGTAGTGCTCTGACCACTGAAATACATTCCTGCAGTCCTACAACATTTTCATTTCAAGAGTACTTTGTCAGAGTGTCTCAGTGAAATGTCCAAAACCCCACACAAGACTGCATTCTTTTGCTAAAAAACCTTCCCAAAGTTATAGATTTAGTTATCAATTGGATTTCCCTGTCTGAAACATGGACAGGCTGTTTAAATGGGAGGAGTTGCTCTTTCCTAGCCAACACTCTGAGGTTTCAATACGTCAATACATACATACGTGACTAGCTGACCGATTCTGTTTGTTTTTACTGTTGTGTCTGTTCTGTTTCATCCCTATAAATAAGTGAGAGTTTTTTAGGAGTTGGTTCCAGAATAGAAACTGAACGCTGCTTCCCCTTGTTTTGTTCTGACTCTGGCGACAGAAAGCAGACCTGTCCCAGAACACCGAAGAGGTCTGGAGGCTTTGAGGGACATGAAGCCCGTGAAAAAACCCTCGACCTGGAGTGATGTGATCAACTTTCTTGGTCTCAGTGAAGAATGGAGTAGCAGCATTCTGAATCAGCTACAGCTGTCTGATTGAATTTAGGGAGACCTGTAAAGACACCGTGACAATAGTAAAGTCTTCTGAAGATAAAATCAAGAAAAAGTTTTTATAAATCCTGCTGAGACATAAGTCCTTCAAGTAGGGCTGGGCGACATGGAGAAAATCAGATATCACAATTATATTTTTGACCAAATACATCGATCTAGATATTGCGACAATATTGTAGAGGTGACAATTGGTGCTTTCCATAAATATGTATTTCATTGAGATTTTTGAATAATAATTATCGACAATGTAGGAAGGTTCAAGTGAAATTATGGAGAAAAATAGACTTTGTTTTCCAACTATATGCTGACTATGTTTACATCCATGCACAAAAATATGATGACAAAACAAATCTACAGTTCTTCAAATAGATTCTTCAAACAGATTTTTGAGGAAATTGAGTTAGTATGTGCTTGTTATTATAAATTTAGACAACATAATTGTATATTACAATATTTCAATAGTATAATTTCATTGCTATATGATTCTATTGAAAGACTTCCATTGCACCATAGCTTCATAAAGAAAATCTAAACAATTTCATAATTCCATTGATCTGTGAAAGATATTCAATTGTGGTGCAAATTCATAATTCTCATTATAAATAAATAAATGGATGAAATCCATTCATTCTCTGGCATTTAAGCCACTGAAAGTTGGTGACAACAAGCTCCCTTTGCTTGTCAGCTAGTTAATGTTATAATAATACTATTAACCAGCCGCATTTTAGAAACAGATTAATGTCTCTGACTAAGAAAACACAATCTAGAGTACAATGTCTTCTCAACTAATTGTGGATGATGCTACATGGCTTCAAATCCCAGACACAAATTCCTTAGAGAAATAACTGGGCTAGTTTACTCTGACTGACTACCATTTGAATTGGTTGATGGGGGAGTCCCCCCTTACCCTTCTCAAAATGCTCCCGGCACAGAGACAGTATTAAGTTAAAGGTGTAAATAGGCTAAAGCATTCAGACTGGATACCTAAACATTGAATGCATGCTCAATAATTTCTTTTAATATTTTGTCTGAAAGGGTTAGCCTATAGGCCTTATAATGTGATAGGCTACTTGACAAGATGTGGTGTGTTGCTGTCTTTTCTCTATATTAACTTCATTTTACAGACTGAGCTGAGACAGCCAATGATGCAGAGAGCACAGAGAGATGAGATGAGGAAAAAGGAGGAAAAGATATGAGACAAATAGATTTCAATCATATTATTCCTGTTTAACAAGAACTTAGATTACTATTTAAATTGATAAGTGACTGTGTGACCTATAAGGGAGCATCCAGTGAAACCTTTGGTACCATCAAATGATAGCCTATAGCGATGTCATCAGGACACACCGGTAGGCCGTGGCCCACCTTACCGGTGATCGCGTTGTGGTCAACCTGATCACAGAATTTATAGCTTACCCACCTCTTTTTTTACCACTACACCCCTGAGCGTAATACAGTACATATTAACCATGGGATGTGGAGAAGCAATTTGCCTTGCAACAGCACAAGTGAAACAGTATACCCTTTCTGCTAAAAAAAAAAAAACCTTCCCATCATGGGCACCATTGTTTCTTGTCCAAAGTATTCCCTCGCAGCCACAGTCAGTCTGGGAAAGTCCTGAGTGTAAGTGATCCTCTTCTGCTATCTCAGGCGGCTGAGAGGCTTGTCTGTCTGCACCCTGACTGCAAACCCTCATCAGGGGAATTATCCCTCCTCTGCTGATCCGGGGCTCCCACCACACCAGCATCAGAAATATTAGATTACTAAATGATGGCAACATGCAACATTGCAGTATTTGTCCAAGGACCCTGGTGTACCACAGCAACCGTTTCCAAAACAAAGACTCAGTACCCACTTTGACCCTGGTTCTTGTTTTGTTTCCTTAGCCATACCCATCACTGATCGAATGGTTGAATAAAAGGATGAACACAACAGAGAGACATTTTTAAATAACATGCTGTGCATTGTATCTGTTGATAAGAGGGAGGCTTACAAAAATGCATACAAGGGAACATCGAGAAACTGGCTTAAGTATAAACTACCTAAAAAAACATGTTAATGATGGGATTTTGTCCAATGGAACTACAGGGCTTTTAATTTGAAATGTTTACAGGTTTTGTAGGGAGAGTAACAGCAATCAAGTTTGTATTAGGGAAGCTGATCAGATGAGTGATGGTGGGATTTTTTCATTTTTTTAAATGCTTGCGGGAACACTGCCTAATAATTTTGAAAGAGCAATGGCCATTGTGGAAACTCCTACAGGACCGACCAGGGGTGTGACTTCATCACTCACACTGACTAATGGTGTAACTTAGTGACTTAATGACTCACCTAGTGACTTCTATGTGTAAATAGATGGTCCCTGCTTTGTTTTCAAGCAAAAACGCTGACATTTTATACTCCAAATCCGTGTTGGCCACAGGAATGTCTCTAAATCCCTTGTCAGGCGCATAATTGTCCGTCCCTCCAAAAGATGAAAGAAAGCTAACATGTCTCCCCAGAATATTTAATGTTTTACCAAAGGCACCTCCTAGCTTCATGTATGTGTTCATGTCAACCAGGAGGTTGTTTTTTGTTGTTCACCTGCCACCCAACAATGGCAGAGGAGATGCACAGCCAGGACATCATCGAAGCTCAGCAAGACAATTTTTAAATATCAAAGAAGCTATACAAAGTATTTATATTACCTTACTTATGTTGGAGGATGTCATGGAATATGCTACAAATTACATTTAAGGGGAGGCTGAGCCCATCTTTCATTTTGGAGCAAAACGTATGATTTAAAGGTCCCATCCATGACAAGAAAGGTTTTTTTAACATTAATGTGAGTTCCCCCAGCCTGCCTATGGCCCCCCAGTGGCTAGAAATGGTGATAGGTGTAGACCTAACCCTGGGTATCCTGCTCTGTCTATGAGAAACGGGCCGATTGGGAATCTCACCCCTTATGAGGTCATAAGGGGTAAGGTCACATCCCCTTTCTCTGCTTTGACCGCCTAGAGAATTTGGCCCACCCATGAGAGAGAGACATCATGGCTTTTTTAAACGAGGAAAGTGACAGTTGGTCAAGGACACACCCCCAGCCTCCACCTTGCCCTCCCCCCCCTCCCTTCTCCTCTTCATAAGCTACAGACTCAGAAATGGTGACTGGCTCTAGTGGCTGTAATTCTGCACCAAGGCTGAATTTCAGGAAAGAGACTTCAGATACAGTATTAGGGGACTACTAAGATCTTTATAAAAGAGACTTCAGATACAGTGTTACGGGACCACTAAGGTCTACATGAAACCATCCATAGAGCACAATGTCATGGGCCCTTTAAGAGGGAATTCTTCAAAGCTTTACCCCAGAACATGCTTGTCTAATAAGAGAAATGATTTTGGAAGTTATGGAACAAGCTTCCAGAACAAGTTTTGCAATCATCTTCAGTTAACTCCTTCAGTCTTTGAAAAGATGTCATGCAGTAAGATTCTAAAGCTGTAATTTATTTGAGATATTCATGAAATGAATATAATCTTAAACATGATTTGAATGTGATTCATGAAACGAATGAATTGTATTTTTAGTAATTGTTTTGAGTCTGGAATAGAGGATTTTATATCCTGTACCACAATATTTTCAGTAACAATTCAGTAATCTGTAGTGGAATACCTTACAGCCCTCAGGCCTGTAAATCCAACCTACTTGTATGAAGACTTATCTTCTGTGTACGCCTCCAACACCAACCCCAGCCTGACCCCCCTCCTGTCACCATCAGGTCTGATCTGGTTTCTCTCTCTGGTTTCTGTATTACAGCCAAAAGCCAATACAAGCTGTCACAGCAGAACTATGAGCTCACTGTGCACCGGTCTACAGTGGCCATAATCAGACAGGCCTACACTGAGCCAGGTTGCACCCAGACTGCACATTTTACTGCCCATAACAGTTATGAATTAATTAAACATTAACTCAACTTAAAGAGGCGATAACTGAGGTATTTACCCTCCCACAGCACAGAATGACCATAATGCACCTGTGAGGGTTTGATTAGGCTGCGCATCGATCAGTAGCTCTGTGGTTTCTTGGCCGGCTGATGAAAACTCACATTCTAGCCTTTGTTGTGAAACTATAACTCCAACCCCACCCCCTGCAGTTATCAATACACTCACCACTACAGCGTACTTCTCCCTATTTGGAACTAAGACTGGGTTTTAGCCAATTAGAGGCCAGTAAGACATGGAAACCTGTACAGTATTTAGAACCTATACTGATCCTGAACATTTTCTGAGAGAAGTCATGGATTTATTATTAACAGACTATGTAGTCTTTATAATTTTTTTTTTTCATTTTAACCCTTTGAGTAATTGAGGGGACAGTGCACCCTTAATACTAAGCGTCAACCCCACTCTGCCCCCCTAGCTGTGGCAAATTTTTTCACACATTTTATCACCCCATCTTTATCCCCAAAGAGAGGATATTATTCCTGTGCAGGGATAAATGACATCTAGATTACCAGGAATGTGCAAAAAGGGAAATGTTCTCTCACTTAGAACTGCTTTCATTTCTTATTTTTGGCCAACTTAACTAAATATTTGTATGAACATGAAAAGATTCAACAACTAAGATACAAACTGAATGAGTTTCACAGACATGTGACTATATGGATTAATGTGTCCCTGAACAAAGTGGGAGGGTCAAAGAAGTGGCTAGTAACTTTAAAATTTAAAATCCGAAAAGTTTCTTTTGGCTCAAAAAAAAAACTTTAAAAGCTGTGCATATCTTCCCATGTTGCAACCCCTTGGCGGAACATCTCCAGTACATTGTTAAGCCCAAATACCAATCATGTTGCTTAACAATTGTTGTTATGAAAATAGAAACTCCACTGACATTACACTCAAAGTCTGTTTGCAGGTCTTTGGGAATACTGCTGAATATGTGAAAAAGTTAAAGCCTTTTGTTGACCCCACATGGAGCTGTGTGAAATCTGGTAATGATCAATTGTTCCAAGAAGCGCGAGCCTCCCACAGCTTTCCCCCACACTCCCCAAAACAAAACTTGTTTTTGAGTCTAGTTTAAAGTACACACAACTTAGTACCGTAGTAATCTCTGTAGCTGTTGGAGCGAATATCGTACCATATGTTTGGTATGTAATGTAGGAGATACTGTCTGCTGGATTAGAGATGGTTTTGGTTTTTATTCAGGTTTTTTTAGAAAGCTGCAGGAAGGTTGGACTCCTTGTTGAAATGTGGACACATAGTGAGAGAGTAGTGTTCCATGTATGGACCTTTTTCTCTGAATGATTTTTCTGAGTTTTAAAGCCCAAAGCAGGAAGCTTGGTGGATGGATGGGTGGATGGATGGGTGGGTGGGTGGCTGGATGGATGGATGGGCGGATGGGTAGATGGATGGGCGGATGGGTAGATGGATGGGCGGATGGATGGGTGGGTGGGTGGATCCATGGATGGATGGATGGATGGGTGGGTGGGTGGATCCATGGATGGATGGATGAATGGATGGATGGGTGGGTTGATGGATGGATGGATGGATGGATGGGCGGATGGGCGGATGGATGGGTGGGTCGATCCATGGATGAATGGATGGATGGATGGGCGGATGGATGGATGGATGGATTTATGGATGAATGGGTGGGTGGGTGGATCTATGGATGGGTGGGGGAATGGGAGGATGGACGGATGGATGGATGGATGGATGGATCTGAGTGCAGGTCGGTAATGCTTAAAGCCATCACAATTTGGAATAGCTTGACTTGAACTATCATAGTGGAGACACCCAGGAAGGCCACTTTTAAAAGACTTAGGACAGACTTACACACTAAACATTATTTAATTTAACTATGATGGGCTATTATTGTCAGAATGTGATGTAATTCTATTTGACACTAACTTACAAAAACATGAACACAGTGATATTATTTTACGGTCTTGTTTTAAATGTTTGTAAAATTGCGTGTTGAAATGTTATTTTTATGTTTATGCTGTGATTGTTTTATGTGGACTCCAGGAAGAGTAGCTGCTACATTGTTAGCATTGTTAATCCAAATAAAGGAATGTATAGAATTTTGGAAAAGTCAATTAAAAGTGTTTGGTTATGTCTCCAAGAGCTTGACAAGAACACCAACACAACGATAAGACCAACACTTACAATTATTACTTTAGTTATTGGTATTTTGTCACATATTCACAATTTAAAGATTTTTTTTTTCTTTACTTCCCTCCATATTTAATTCAGAATTTGCAAATTTGACTCAAAACCTAACAACCCTTCCTGCTTGAATTAATTCTTAACCCCATTTGGCAGGTTGAAGGCACAGATGAAAGGTAACTTTATTTTTTAAAGAAAGGGAGTTTCTATGCTTTGATATGGGCTATTCTGAAATCCAGTAGCAGTATATTAGTATCAATACAGTGCTAACAGTGAAGCTGTTCTGCCTCAGCTGTCAGAGAAGCCTTATCCCAGTCAACAGGGACCCAGCTCTGGGGCTCTCCTCTGGATCCATTCAATTCACAGTTGAGTCAATTCAAAGTGTAAATTGAAAATGCAGTTCTCCTCATAATAGAGCAGTCTACCTTCTCAATAAACTCTCCAATGGATTTGATGTAATCCACCTTTTAGGGCAAAGTACTTCCTTTTTGAGTGGAAAGAAAACCCACTTCCTCCGCCGAATGAAGTCAAAGTGGATTACTGACGCGCTCAATGAAAAGTCGGAGCAGAGCCGAATATTACAGGTTGTCTGAGGTGGTGTTTGTAAAGCTGTCAAGCTTGAAGGGGAACTACGGCCGTTTTCAAAATTCGTTACATGTTATTTCAATCAGGAGAGACATGTTTGCAGATATGAAAAGGTTTATTGTACAGCGCAATAGAATATACAAAGTCTTTAGCGATTAGACTCCATCGCTCCATTGCTATACGAATAATAAAAATAATATAAATATAGATAATATAAAATCAATATAGGGGGTAGAGAACCATCATAACCCCCCGATGGAATCTAGACACCGGTGGTGGCGACGAAGGAGCCCGAAGACAAGACCGAAGGACGTTCCAGACCAGGGGGGTGGGGGGGGGGTTGCCCTCTTTGACCTCTTTGACCTCTTTGACCTCTTTGCCCTCTTTGCTTGCAACGACAGCTAAATAACACAGGGAGAAACAGATTTAAAGTAGGGTTGTGACTCTCTGATTGGTCCTTGTAATTTGTGTAAGATTCTGATTGGTTTAGCAGGAAGGTGAATGCCTCCAACAGCTGATTTAAGTTAGGTAGAGACGCGTGATTACCTGAAATAGGCTGAGCTACATTGCTAGGGTCTAAGTCCAAAAATAGTGACAAATAAACATGAACAGCTCTCTCCCAAATCCCCAAACTAGAGTGCTAAAACTCGAATGTGTGATGTCAATACGTGTAAAGTGTGGAGCTGCTCCATAGACAATGAACTGGGACATGTTCTACTTAGTAAGTATAAAGTAGAAGTGAAGTAGTTCATTTAAAATTTACTCAGTAAAAGTTACTTCCATTTAACAAATGGGGGGATTTGATTTTTTACTTTTCATATCTCATTTAAACTTTTGCGATTTGATTAGGGCGCCGCTTTTGATTAAAACAAATGTTAGACCTTATTTAATTTACTTTTTTACTTAGTAACAAATGTGATTTGAAATGTGGCAAAGTTCCAACTCTTCAAACAGAACATGCTTAATTAAAAGTAAAAGTACACAAAAAAAATGACTCAGTTACACTAACGTGAGTAAATGTAACGTGTCACATTTCACCTCTGGGCAGCACCCAGGGGAATTCTGGGTATACGGAACACTTTTGGTTTCACAACTGGCAACACTACAATAGAGTAAAGAAAACCCAAACCAGTCTCCAATGCATTGTCTACAGAGCAGCTCCACACACTGTACACTTGATGACATCACATGTTTAAGTTTGACTTAATTGTATTCAATATTTCAATTCAATTTTATTTATATAGCGCTGAATCACAGCAGTTATTTAAATTGTACTTTCCTATTCGGAGGTAAATATGGTGCAAAATGCAAGCTTGTGGACTTAATGTGAGCACTTGTAGAATATAATGGGAGAAAAAACCTGCACTTGTATGTTAAAATTTGCAGTTGTAAAATTTGTAATATAAACATGAAATGCATATATTGACATTAAGTTGTTTTATATGTTTAACCCTTGTATTGTCCTTGGGTCAAATTGACCTCTTTAAAAGTGTTTTATATCAGAAATAGGGATTTCCCCAAAAATAACATGGATGATTCCATGCAACATACGTCAGGTAAAATTAATGATTACTTGCATTGAATTTTTGGGGTGTTTTATTCAATTTTATAGCATTTGAGTTCTTTTTTTTTATAATGGTTTCAAAACAGTATCCGAACTAAACTTTGACATATACCCATCTGTCAACTACTCAACATCCTCTGATCGTAACTATTAGTCAAAATAAATCATTATTTCTGCCTTTTTAACTAAACTAACTTAAGTAGAATTTGATATAAATGAGGTTTGTTGACAATGAATTCCAAGAACCAATTATTAAACCAGCTGAGGTTTTAAAAAAAGCATTAAGAGTAAGGAAAAAGTGAAAAAGAAATCAAAAAAAGCACTGGAAAAGCACCAAAAAAAGAATCAATTTCAATTTTGACCTGAAAGGACAAGTTCATGGTTAAAGAGAAGACAACACAAGGGTTAAGTAAATACCATATTTTTGAATTTAATGTTGTGACTTCACATTCTAAACATGTGTGTAAACATAAAAGTGCACATTTTTCGTTCTACACGTTCTCAAATTATATTCTACAAGTTTACACATCAGGTCTGCAAGCTCTTGCATTTTGCACCATATTTACCTTCATATTCCTAGGCCATGGTAATAACATATTGAAACTCTGAATGTAGGTGTTGGTCTCCTTTAAGCTAAGCTATTGACCGTGATATTAGAAATCTCCCATGGTTTGAGAGTTCAGAGTAAGTTCCAAACCAGGACGGATATTTTATATCAGGCTGGCAGCAGGCAAGTTGCATAAGGGTGTTCTCACATGGTCATACTTTAGACTTGATTTTCTAAACTGCTGCTTGGAGTAATGACATGTGTACTTATGGGTCCATATTGCCTGAAGAGATGAGAGGAGAGT
The DNA here is from genome assembly GCF_013103735.1 of Etheostoma cragini. Classification (NCBI taxonomy): domain Eukaryota; kingdom Metazoa; phylum Chordata; class Actinopteri; order Perciformes; family Percidae; genus Etheostoma; species Etheostoma cragini. Next base: position 27,140,805 of record NC_048415.1, read on the forward strand.
TTGGGTTACCGTCTCTCTTCCCAAAGAGTAAATAACAAGAAAAGAGTAGGAGTGGACGTGTCATGGACACCGGCATACAAACACTCTTTGACCGACAGCCAATCAGCTGTAACACAATGCGGCTCCAATGTAATTCGGCATTGCTGTCTGGTAAACGTTAATATCCAATTTAAGGTTTTGTTATGTTTTTCTCTTTGAGTTACAGTGGATTCGTTTGTGGAGTCTCAGTTAACAAGCATGGTAATTCTTCCCCTCTCAAGTGTGTGGCTGCGTTGCCATGGAACACCTACATGTATTGTGAAGTCTTTTCATTTACTACAGTCCCGGAGCTCATGCACACCTATCAGGTGTCTCGGGAGGGGTACAAAATCCTGCATGCGTAACCAACTTTGCTTTATTGTCATGGAGCATGTCGAAGATTCAGTTCTTTGTAGGTATTAGTTCGGACCACGTCATACGAGACAAGATAGAGGTTATAGGGTTTCAGGAGCTTTCAATCAGTCACCTTAGTCTGTTGAAAACAAACGCAAAGCCACTCGATTCCCACGTGATTCCCAGACGTGACGACACGTGATTCCCAGACTGCATCTGAGCGGCTTACATTGGAACAAGGCTCATCTCTCTCACACACACTCACGTCTCTGAGTCCATGTGGAATGATACTAACCATATTGTTGCAGATATGCAAAAAGGTTTATTGTACAGCGCATTAAAAGGACAAAGTCTTTGGCAATTCGACTCCATTGCATATCAATGTTATTTTCACAGTGTTTCCTGTTTTTCTGTATTGTTCTCATTCCCTATTCATGGCTCTTTCTGTGATCTCGGTTTTGTTGAACCCAGTTCCATCCTTGTGTCAGTTTTATTTTATTTTATTTTCCATCCATCTTCATCCGGGTCTCGGGGGCAGCATGTCCAGCAGGGAACCCCAAACTTCCCTTTCCCAAGCCACATTAACCAGCTCAGATCCCAAGGCGTTCCCAGGCCAGGTTGGAGATATAATCTCTCCACCTAGTCCTGGGTCTTCCCCAAGGCCTCCTCCCAGCTGGACGTGCTTGGAACACCTCCCTAGGGACCCGCCCAGGAGGCATCCTTTACCAGATTTTAATATCTTGTTTTACTTCCTACATGGCATTTCTTTGTGTCAACGATCCTGTTGATAGAGCTTTATTACATCTCAGGGAGTTAAACATACACCAGGAGATGACATTGAGTCCTTGACTATAGAAGTATTTTCATTTCCGGACAACTTCCTATGAATGATTTTCCTTCCCAGTCCATCAGTTATGTAGCCTCCATTACCTTCAATAATAATGTATACTTTATTAGTCCAGCAAGGGGAAATTACACTTTACACTCTGTTGTTATCACACATTACACACAGGCCCTGAACTACACACACGCTCAGGTCCTATACATGCCACTAATGGGGAGATGTCAGAGTGAAGGGGCGGCCCATGGAAAGGCTCCTTTAGTAGTTGGGGGTTTGGTGCTTTGCTCAAGAGCACCTTGGCAGTTCCCAGGAGGTGAACTGACGCCTCTCCAGCTACCAGTCCACTACCATACTTTGGTCCTGGGATTGAACCAGCCACCCTCCGGTTCCCAACCCTACTCCCTACTGACCGAGCTGCTGCCACCCACCTTATCCATCTTCATATCACTAACGTCACCCATCATGGACACGCTCTACGTCCCAGCACATTCTTTGTGTCACATTACGTTTTTTACGTACCATTGTGAATTGTAGTTTCATGCCTCCATTCATCCTGCCTTTTCATAGTGGGGGTGCACACGCTTACTGTAACTCTGAGTGGTTAAACCAACTCGAATTATCTGTTGTGGAACCAAAATCTCAGAGTTTCCTATCTCAGGGTACATCAACTCAGAGTTTAGGGTCAGAGTTTGTTGAGCCCCCGTCCTGAAACGGGCGATGTGTTTCAACTGTTTATCTGCCCGCATGTCACCTGTCCTGCGTTGCTACCCTCATTGCATTGTGTATTTAGTCGGTCTTCTTTGTCTGGTGTCAGTTCGTCATCATACTTATATAGTACGGCCTGTGCCTAGTAGTCTGTACATTTTCCTTTAGTACTGTGTCATTCGTACCTACTGCTGCCTCCTCGTCGCCTTTTCTGGAATCTGGGTCCATATTAGCACCACCCTGGTAACATGGCAACACATTCTCACTACCATCGCGTCAAAATGCGAAAAAATACAAAGCCTTCCACAATATTCAGTGACTAATATTTTCTAATAATTAGAAAATATTAAACTAATAATTTTCTGACTCAGATACCCTAAACATAAATCTATACATCAGGTTACTTAAAACAGCAGAGCAAGTAGGTTAAACTGACATGCAGCACAAGAACGGGACAGTTAAGTTTAGGATAAGTGTGTGGGGTCTAAAATGTATGTTTAAGGACAAGAAAGGGACATGAACCCCAGTCTCGTGGGTGAAAGTCCTGTGTTGTTGACCCATCCAACCCCAAGACAGACGCTAAAGGGGGATTATTGCGTTGGTATCTGATGCTGAGAGACACTTACCAAGCATGGGTGTGAATTTGGCGAGTGACTTGACATTTTCCCTCAAACGTAATTGAGGATGCAGTTTTGTTGTATTGGAATGTCATTTTTTTTTAGGGTTTCACCGGGATATGTCTGTTCCCTACTGTCAGCCAAGTGCCCTCTGGTACCCTAACGGTAACAAATGAGGGTGCACCGGAGCAAAAAAACAAGAATGACTGGTCTCATTTGCTTACTGTGTGGAGTGAAGAGGCTCTTTTTTCAACACTGGGAGTCTTCCAGCAGCTTTCAGCTAGCCTGGCTGTAACCTCTCTTTTGTTTCCCAGAGTTTCATTTTTTATCTGTCACCACAGGATCTTTTCTTCCCTCCCCACGGCCCATTCTAAGCTCTTTATCAGAGGCTGTCCCATTGTGGCACGCCACACTGCATGCTGAAATTTGTGAAAAATATGTGTCATTGTCCTTTTCATCACTCTCTCCCACCAATAGTGTAACGTCATTACTCACTCAGTGACTCACTCAGCGGCAGACTTTCGTGTTTAAAGGGCTGGCCTTGCTGGCAGTCCTGTGGGCCATACAAAAATAACAGTTACCATCAGATAAATACAATATCAAAGCATACGGAAAGTATAAAGTCTAAATGAATGAACTGAAAGGGTACAGCTCAAATGAAAATGACCAACATGGAAAAGCTCAACCTGGAAATGGATAATGGTTTGTCTGTAATTGAAGAGAGAATCTGTAAGTTGGACATCATGTTTGACATTGTAACCCCCTCCTCCATCTTTCTAAAATAACAACTGTTGCTGGCATTGTTACCTAGTCTACATTTAGATGTTCCACTTCCGGGATTGCTCAGGTGCCACAGAAAATTCCGCCAGATGTGTGTCTTTCCGCCAAAAATCACGTCCTTCCTCTTTCTTCGTGTTGGATTTTTAAACTTCTTTGGATTTATGAGGTCTATCTGCAGAGTAATTCCAGACAGCTAGCTAGACTGAGTCTCATTTGAGTTTTCTGCTGCACGACTTAAACAACTTTTGAATGAGCACAATGCACCAAAACAAGTTCCTTCCAGAGGTTACTTTGCAGCGGCACCGTACAGAGCTTAGACCCATCGATGGCAATTGTGTTTGGTTTAAAGGTCCCATGACATGGTGCTCTTTTGATGCTTTTATATAGACCTAGATGTATTAGGGGACCTTAGTGGTCCACCATATCTGAAGGCTCTTTCTTCCAGCCTTCCAAAAATCCAGCCTTGGTGCAGAATTACAGCCACTAGAGCCAGTCCCACAATGAGCTTTCCTTAGGACGTGCCAGGCAAGGTGGAGGCTGGGGGTGTGGCCTTGACCGACTGCCACTTTGCTTGTTTGAAAGCCATGATGTCTCTCGCTCATGGGTGGGTCAAAGTCCCTGGGCAGGCAGAAGGGAAGTAACCTTGCCCCTTATGACATCATAAGGGGCACGATTCCAGATCGGCCCAACTGAGAGTTCATTTTCTCAAAGGCGGAGCAGGATACCCAGGGATCGGTTTACACCTGTCACCATTTCTAGCCACTGGGGGACCAGAGGCAGGCTGGGGGAATGCCTATTAATGTTAAAAAAAACTCATAAAGGGACATTTTCATGCCATGGAAACTTTAAAGAAATGCTGATAAACCGGAGCATGTTTTTCTCTTATCCTTGAACGCTATGTGGATTAGCCAGACCTTCCTTTGCATCACAGTGGCAATGTGTGAGACTACTTGTTATCTAGCCAATATGGATGGCACTGTTCACTGTGGGTTGATTATGGAGCTCTCCCTGGTGTCTGCAAGGTGCCTCTATCGCCCACCATCACCCTCCTCATCTACTTAAAAATATGAGTAGTAATTAGCCAATGCAGTGGGCTGGTAGGACCATTTTTTATTTGAGCATTTTATAGTTAAGCCTTTCCTTTTTCAGTTTCTGCTTCTGCAATTGAACTTTTAATTGGCATACCTCATGCCAACCTGTGTCCTATTTAAAAAAAAAAGTCATATGCCACTGTAACCCTCTCACCAAAGACTCGTAATATGAATAACACTTTATGCAGCTATCACAATGTTACACTTGTGTACTACC
>NC_048415.1:27145527-27205902 GCF_013103735.1 Etheostoma cragini
TGTTGCATCTTATTAATAACTCACATATTGAAAATGAGAAACAAATACAAAATAACTGATGTTATCAAGTTATTACACCACTAATTGTCTTCCGATAGAAATATTCATTACCCAACAATGTTCAGCACTAAAGTAGGAAGCAATGTGTCTTTCATTTAGTGCAGGGAAAAGAATGGACATTCTGTTCTAGATTACAATATTTAACCCCCCCAACCCCTTTAAAAAAGCCAGAATCAGTTCAGTGTTCAAAGGCACACCTTCAGAATGTAAAAGAAGATAGTGGATGTTGACCATCAATGGACTGTACAATGTCTGTACCAAATTCCATGGCAATGATCCAACAGTTGTGGACATATTTCAGTACTAGTCCAAAATGTCAATCTGCTGATGGCAGTAGAGTGCAAATCAGGGATTACCTACGTATTCATACCTAAGTGGTGTTTGTACTGTCCCCACAGACAAAATTCACAGGATTCTTTATGCTGCTGAAAAGATCTGAATCTGATGATTATGAGACAAGGTGTGTGAAGCTTTGGCTGTTGCTGTGTCCGTCCTCAGCAACATGGCCAGAGGTGTGGAATGGGATTTTCAGTCCATGATTTTATTCATGTTTCATCCATAATTTGCCAGGACTGACATTTGACCGCACTAAGTGTTTAAGATTATGTGTGCACAGCGAGGGCCTTTCGCTTTCAGAATGCATTCAACTCGGGGTGAAATTGCATCGCTTTCGCTCTCGTTCACACCGATCCATGACGAGAAATTCCTTAGAAGGATTAGTCATGCAGTGGCCCAGAATTTGAATTTTATGGGGGGAACCTTGTATGCTTAAGTATGTGGGATGAGCAGGGGAAATCTCACACCACAGGGTCTAGGCCATGTGTCAAACTCAAGGCCCGTAGGCCAAATCCGGGACCTGACAGATTCTGATCCGTCCCGCATATCAATTTAGGTTCACTATAAATTTCGTCCCACAGAGATTTTGTCGCTTTTTTGAATTTGGTGTCACTTTTGGCATTTTGGTTCCACATCTTTGCCAACTGTTTTTTTAAAGATTATTTTTTAGGGCATTTTTAGGCTTTTATTTGACAGGACAGCTGAATACATGAAAGCGGAGATGACATGAAGCAGAGGGCTACAGGTCAGAATCAAACCCAGGCCTGCTGCATTGAACAGTAAACCTCTACACATAGCCACCTACCACCTCTACCAGCTTAGCTATACAGGCGCCCCTTTTTAAATTGTTTCTGGCACTTTTTGGACACTTTTTCTATGATGGCTAAGGAACTTTTTTTCTGACTTTACGTCAACCACACTGTAAGTTAGAAGACTTCATAAGACTTGTAATAATGCAGTTGAAGATATTTGACTGTCAAAATAAAAAAAACATGTCAACATGTCAATATACTATATGTCTGGCCCTTGATGTGATTCTCAATTCTCATTTTCTAGTGTGGCCCTTGGAGAAATTGAGGTTGACACTCCTGGTCTAGGCTGAAAAGAACATTCAGTGATTGACTCAAGTCTTAACTGACATCTTCCACTTGTCATGTATCAGAGTGCCAATGTTTATTTGTGTCTGTCTTTGTCACAGAGGACCAGATCCCTCATGGTTTCCCCACCATAGACATGGGGCCCCAGCTGAAGGTTGTGGAGAGAACGCGCACTGCTACGATGCTGTGCGCAGCCAGCGGCAACCCTGACCCGGAGATCTACTGGTTCAAAGACTTCCTGCCTGTTGACATCGGCAGCAGTAACGGGCGCATAAAACAGCTGCGATCAGGTAAAGCCTTCATCTCAAGATGATCTCACACAAGTCTCTTTTTTTAGGAAATCAGTGCAGTTAGCTGTCCTATCAGGTGTTTGGTGGGTGTGGTAACTAACCTTTGAGACCTTGCAGGATACAAGCAAACAATGCAAAGAACATTTAAAAAACATCATGGCCTATATGAAAGCCTATTTTCAGAAAGTCAAACACAATAAGCTTCTGGAAATAAGTGGTTCAGACTTTGAGTGGGATGTCATAGATTGCATTAATTGCCTCAGCAGCACCTGTGTGGGAACAGTGCCGTGCCAACAGTGCTTAACACTCCACAGACAGTGATGAATTTGAAAGCCGAGGCAGCCATGTGAGGCAGCTCTGTGAGGACGTGGCCAGGATCCAGAAGAGCAGATAGGGCATCTTTCTCCACAAAAACCAGCCCGGGCAGCTCACAGCAGAGCTGGATGACTTCAGGCTGAATAACCAAGCATTATACACCCTTTCAGCTGCCCTTTTCTCTCTTTTTTTCGGTGACAAAATAGAAATGTTTGCTTCTTGCCAAAAGTTGCAAGCACCTACAAAACATCATAACGGCTGTAAAGGGCCGGACTTTCTTGCCAGCCCTTGCGGCTCTCTGCCTCAACCCAGGCAGAAAGGAAAGGCTGAGAGAAAAGCTTCGGGATATCATTGGCTTTGAAGTCCACTTTTTCCCTAAGTCGTAGTCAGGGCCTGAGTTAAGGCCAAACATGCCATGTATTATTAACCAAATAGCATGGCAATTTGTTTCAATTTGTATCATAGGGCCCTGTCGTCACATGCAGTCCCACAGCAGCCAGAACCAGAAGGCTGGCTTTCTTTTAATATGAAAATCAGAGTTATCCTGTGCCACACAAAGGCAAGTGAAATATATAGCCCTGTGCCAAGTCAGCACTCCACAATTATTCCATTTATTTGTTTCAATAGATTTCATTATATAGAGGAGTGATTAGATTTGCTCATGAATAAGTTAGACCAATTAAATGAATTTGATACATTGAGAAACACTATTAGCTTCATTTTTCAATTTGAGACCTTTGCTCTCCTTTGGAATAAAAAGGAGCGAAAATGTCCTCTGGCTTCTGTAAGGCTTCCTCTGAAACTCCAAAGCTCAACTGTCTGCCAGTAATTACAACCAAAGTTTGTCCATTGAAGAGTTTTGTGACCCAGACCAATGTCGACTCTCCGGATGCTGGACCATGGAGCACTGGGACTGCTTGCCTCGGGATCTGCTAGTCCGAAGAGGTTGGAAAAGAAGAAGATGAGTGCAACAGGACAAAGCTCTTCTGTGGTAAACAATGCTGGAGTGATAGATCAAGGTTCTGATTCAGCCGCCATATTCTCAAACACAGCAACAACACCCCCAGTCAGATTTTTATATTTCTTTGTTGAGGTTAGAAAGCAGAACACTCCAGTGGCCAATGTATGGACAAAGCTTGACAAAGATGGCCCCAGCGGAATGTTTCTTTTGCAAACATTGGCTATTTAAAGAGTACTCCAGTGATGTAGCGTTGCAAATTCTGAAAATTGGAGACACTTGCGAGAGACTGAATAATAAAAGAATGGTTAAATTGTAAACAGAATGGGTTAGGCTTACATGTATTTGTTCTGAATCCTTGGATACAGGACGTTAACCTCAGCACAGGAATTTCCTCTTTTTGATATGCCCAAAAACCAAATAAATCCAGTAAAATTGTGCACTCTAATTAGGCCTGAGTCTCAGAAAGTAAGAAACATGAACTCTGAAGTGTGAGTTCCATAGAGAATGCATTGAAAGTGGGGTAGTTTCTGTCTCTTAGCTAAACCATGTTAGTTTGGTTGTCTCCTGGATGTATGGCTCAAACTGAGTTTTGTCACTATGGCAAATGTAAATGAGAAACCAGAGCTGAAAAAGCGTCCGATGTTACTATTTAGGTCGTTCGTTTAGGTTGTTCTGGAGTGTTATGGCTTTCCAGTGCGTTTTCATGACACTAGGCACAGTGGTGGAAATGCCCGGAATTGTTATAGTGTCACCTACAGTTGTCTATCACACAGACTGACCCCTGTTATAATGTTCTTTTGCTTGGGCATCCTATAAATGTGCACAAGCTGCAGTCATCCAAGAATTATCCACTGCCTGTGCAGTTGCTCTAAGCCCAATTTTCCACTGGGTGCGTCTGCGCTGTGCTCCGGAGGTGCTGTTACCCCCTGTTGGCAAACCCCCAAAAAGGTTTGAGCCAGGTCTGTTTTCACACAAGCTGCGGACGGTTTTAGACATCCGGGCAGCAACAGAAACAGAGAGGACATCTAGTCAATATGTCAAAATACACCCCCCAATATTGTAGTCTATACGTCTCCTCTACAACACCATGGACGACGAAAGATTCATCTTGGAGGTGTAAAGACATGATAGACATTACAGATTTCAATCAGGACAACACCAGAATAGAGAGGGCATAGTGGTTAATTGTAGGAGTGCTTGGAGTGGAATGTAGATCCAACGTCCATGGCCACAAATAGGTCTTACCCGAATATTAGCACTAACTGGAAACTTAGTCCAAACCACTGGCTTTAATGGTTGATTATTCCACACAACAGTGAAATGAGCCAACCCATAGACTTTGTGTATCAACGGCACCAATAGGCAAACTCCAAAAAATACTGGATCCCATAATGCAAATGATTTAATTCCTGCAAATATTTGCCCCAGGTTGTAACACAGGCTTCCTATTGAAAATGTAATGGCATCACTAATCACTGACATCACCAATCAATGGAGCTCCCCTTTAACAGCCAATCACGTTGCCATGGTAAATGGGCTACAGTTATATTTTATCAGAGGGCTACAATATATGCCTGACATTCGCCCATTCACACACCTTTTAACACACACACAAACACACACACACACTGATGGCAGCAGGTTACCATTAAAATGCAATGTACTGCAGGCCAATCATCGGTAGCAACTCAGGGTTCAGTGTCTCGTCCAAGGACACTTCAACATGTGGACGGGAGGAAGTGCCAATGCTGGGGGACATTGGGGACAACCTGCTCTACCTTCAAGCTACAGCCATGTGTTGGGATATTGTTCTGCTTGGAAAGGACAAAATGGACAAAAAGCTGGATTTAACTGGTAGATTTCACACCATCAGTTTGATACTCATGTGCAAAGTTGTTGAGGACTGCCAATTCAGTATATTATTCTTTTTTGATCAACTCTACAACAGAAACAAATCCTCCCAATCCAGACATTGTGAAAATATAATAAAGTCCTATTATTTTTCACAATGAAACCCAAAACCTGTCATGACACCCTGCTTTCATGCTGAAATGCCGTGGGATTCTTCCAGCTGTGAGGAGTCATGGCAGGTGTCCGCATTGCCTAGCCCGGCCCTCTGAAAGCTGCTGATGTCCCCCCCCCCCATCAAACCCCAAGGGGCCACACAGCTTCCAGGGCCCCCCCTCCCCCCCATCTGCTGTCTCCCAACACGTATCTGACGCTTCTTTGTGTTCTTGTCGACCGAAGAGCGGCTTGGTTTATTATCCAGATCACTGTCATCTGCATAGTAACCATCCCTCTCTCTCTGCCATTTGTTGCATATGACCTGATATGCCCAAATGGTGCCAGCTACTACAGATTACCTACACCAGGGAAGTGCAAGATTAAAGGAAGAAATGCTGCTACTGTGGTACAAGAATGAATAGTATTAGGGCAGAAAGATTCACGACTTTAAAAGTATAATGTTGTGTGATTGTCAATTCATAAGAGCTGTGATTTGAATTACATAACAGGTAAATAACCCTTTGTTAACAAGCGGCTGGAGGTGAAAGCTTTTCCCAACTATAATGATAATCGCTGCCAGCAGATTGACTCAGCGGTTGATATCTAAAGTTAATTCTGTGAGATGGTCGAACAAAAAAAGGACCTCGGGCAACATTAATTGTCTCACTTTAGCTTGTACTTTAGGCTTTTAATAATTTAAAAAAACAGACGTGCTGTACTTGATGATTCAGCCAGGAGAGTTTCATGGAAACCCAAATAGGTCCACTAACTTCAAATCTTTTTCAGACAGGGGGCGTCTGGGTTGGACAGTCGTTGGGCGGCTGGTTGATGTTAAACTGTCACACACAGGTGAATGTCCAGCTCAACGGGTACACTCTTCTATAGTAAAGAAGCCCGTTTTACAGTACTTAGAAATTAGATTACAACTTAACTTCAGTGGTGGAAAAAGTATAAAGATCCTTTACTTTTAGTAAAAGTACTAATACCACATTGTAAAAGAAATACTTGTTAAAAGTAAAAGTCCTTCATTGAAAGTGTTACTTAAGTAAATCTATGTAAGTATCATCTGGAAAATGTACCTCTATTAGTTAAAAGTACACAATGCATAAGAATGCTCACATTTTAGAACGTGTAAAGGATCCAAATGGTTGTGTTTAATGGTCTAATCATCTCAGCTGGACTCGTAGGCTGTTATATTATTGGCTAGTTTTCTTTATTAAATAACATATTTTATAAACTACTTGTGTTTTATGTGCAGAAATATTATTTTGTGAAGTAACTAAAGCTGTCAGATGAATGTAGTGGAGTGAAAAGTACAATGTTTCTCTCTGAAATGTAGCAAAATAGAAGTAAAAAGTGGCAGGTAAAGAAAAATCTGAAGTAAAGTCCAAGTACCTCAGCATTTGTAGTTAACTACAGTACTTAATGAAATGTACTTAGTTACATACCACCACTGTTACTCTTTACTGGCACGTTTGAAATCTGGGAGGACTCCAAAAATAAGAAACGGCAGTATTTCACCTGATTACACATAGGAAAAAAACAAGTATGTGCTTACGCTCTGTAAAGTCATGATTTAATTAAAAGTGTATGCTTATAGAAAATAACAGTGATTAAAATAGTGTGACCTAACTAGTGCACAGGGAAGAAATGCTGTGGGATGATTAGATGTCCCAAATAAAATAACAACTGTATCTATAACAATAGATCTGTAGGTTGCTCATTTTCAAGAAATATAACCTTTAAGGCAGCAACATCCCAGTGCAGGTTTCTTTGACTTTTTGGTCAAAAACACCAAAGTGTTTCAATAAATAATCTAGCCAATCACTCACCTCACGGTGTTAATTGCTTCAACTCGGTTTCTGAGAAAGAAAATACATAAATACTACAATACCCATAAGTCTTGACAATGATTGCCATGGAGAGCAGCTAGCATTAGGGTTGAATCTTTTCTGCAATATTGGTTGCGATTAATTATTTTGCTCAAAAATGGTTCAGTCCTAAATATTTCACAGGGACAAATGCTGGCAGATTAGATGTCCCGTATTATGTAACATCTGTTATAAAAATACCTCTGTATTATGCTCATTTTGGAGCTTGATTATTAGAAATATTAATACTTTTGAGGCAGTAACTTCCCAGTGTATTCCAGGACAAGTGCAGGTTTCTTTGAATTGCATCAGAGGGAGAGTGGGCAGCTTGTGTTCTTCCAGTGCGCTCCATTTGTACTTGAAAGTCAGATTTTCTAGGTCAAAGTCGGAAACAACCCCCCAGACCTCGGATTTCTGAGCTCGGAACTTGGACAACCACAGAGTCCCCCTAAGAAAAAAATCCAACACTGTTGCTCCGTGCATCAACGACCTGGCTGTCCGTCCTCTATCTGTGGACATGTTGCCATAGTGTTTTTATGCACAAAAAACAGCATAATGGTTTGTTATCAACTGGTATTGCTAACAATGGCTAATCTGGCTAGAGCTAATCCCTCAATGAGAAATCTGACTCGTGAATGGAACACAGTCAACTTGGGTGTGACGTTGTTCCCAGTTATGGCTTCTGAGGTAAATGGAACGCATTATTATCTGCCTTGGTATGTCAGGATGCAAGAGACGAAAATCTAACAGAAAAACGCCTGTTGTTGGTAAATGAGGGGTCAAGTGCCTCATAGCCAGGTGCTGTTAAGGGGAAATAAATAAGCTGTGGGGAATAATACACTTTATGATCACAACAGGATGCCAGCTCTGTGGAGCAAATAGCCACCTGTATGAGGCAAATAAGCAGCATGTTGAAGTAAATAACCACATGCACAAATGACAGACTGGCAGTTGTAGCTGGGGTATGAACTATGAAACAAGTTTGTGCTTAAATAACACAATTGTACAGAAGAAAGAATTTTGCACAGTTGTCATTTATGTTAATGGTTTTTAATGAAATTATCAGTAAGTGAATTTCTCACTCTTGGCTAACACTTATGGCACATTTAATAATAGCTTTTAATGGATGTTTTGTTGTTCTCACAGGGTGAGAACAGCAGTCACTCTTATCTCTGCTGTTTTTCTTCTCTTTGCTCTCCCACCACTCTTGTCTTTCTCTGTTTCACTTTCTTATTCTCTTCTCTCTATGCTAATGGTTATCTCTAATCTTATTTGCATTCAAATTACCTCACCAGGTGGTACACCAATCAGAGGTAAGAATGCTGGGTACAGAAAACATCTTCCCATCCCCCTCTCCTCCTCTCCTCCATCTCCTTTATCCTCCTCCTCCGTTCACCTCAGTATGTTCCATTTCCAGCTCTCCGCCGTCCACGTACTCTGCCGTCACCACATTCTCCAAAGCGTGTATGGTCTTGGGAGGGATGAAAACAACACAGTTGAAAAAGGTCACACTTTCTGGTGACATTGTCATCTAATGAAATAACTTTGACCACTTCCTACTGATTTACAGTGGGCTGCAGTGGGCCCAACCACCAGAGAAAAAATGTGAATGTATTTTTTTTTTAAACCAGTTACAGTAGGGTGGACTACTTGTTTGGAAACTTTAAATATCCAGTTACTTAATGTAAAGGCCAATGGGATCAGTCTTGTAGCAGACTTCATGGGGCTCCACATTAAGTCAGTGCTAAACCTAACTTTAAATTACAAAAACCACCACCACACTGTGACTACAGGTAAAAAAACGTTTTAAAAATGCATCAATAATTCCCAGTGGCTGAGGCGTGGTGGGGGGGAAACTCAAGCCCAGTGGGCCTCTAGGCTCACAATGAACTAGGGGAACCAATGCCTGGATCATGCCAGTTAACCATGTCATGGAGGTTAGCATATTTGAAAATGTACCTCTTGAATAATTAGTAGTCTGCAAAGTGCTTGTCATGAAGGTGTAAGGGTTGGACCTCTGCTACGTTATCAAGTGAGCTACGTCTGAAGGTCAGAGGCCGTGTCGTCAGCTTCTGACATGTTGTTTAGAGGTCATTAGTCTCGCATTGTCAGACTTTCCTCCACAGAGCTCGGACGGCAGGTCTAGTTGTCCTCACAACATTCTGGGATGTGAGGAAAACGTGCTCTGGTTTATTGGCATTGTCTGAGGCGGTGCATCTGCAAAACAGCCTTGGGAAGGAACTTGTTTGGGTGGACCATAGGGTTGGGCATTATATTGATATTATATTGATATTGAGATAAGAGACTAGATATCGTCTTAGATTTTGAATATTGTTATTTGGCATAAGTGGTGTCTTTTCCTGGTTTTAAAGCCTAAATTACAGTTAAAGTTACACTTACCAGACTGTTGTAACTGTTCTATTATTTGCCTTTACAAACTTAGTCCAAACTTGATCTTAAATCCACATTACTGATGATTATTAATCAACAATCTCATTGTGTCAATATTGCACCAATAGTCAACACTACAATATTGTTGCGGTATCGAGGTATTTGGTAAAAAAAAAAATATCGTGATATTTGATTTTCTCCACATTGCACAGCCCTAGTGGAACAAGTGTTTGTTCAAAAGTAGTTTTAGTAGTGCAACAGAAAACTCAGACTGGACAGATCTAGCTAGCGGTCTGGATTTACCCTGCAGAGATCTGAGGAGCAGTTAACCATAGTCCTCAGAAATCCATCGGAGGTGAGAACGCCAACACAAAGGAAGAGGAAGGTGGTGGACATCCGGTGTAATTTTCCATGGCACCTGAATAATCCTTAGAAATTAAACGTTGTCGATAAAGACTAGGGCTTCATAGTCTTCTTCTGTAAGAAGTTACACCTCTTCTTTCACCACGCATTAACCTTTTTCATGCTAGAGAGGAGGTCATAGCAGACGTCGCTCAGCATCCGTTTGCAATTCTCAGGAGAGAATGATGCATTTTCTACAAAAAGGCAGCTACCATGTAGGAGGTGCTAATAGCTGAAATAGATAGACAATCATCACAAAATTGGAAACCGGTAAATAGAGGAAGATAGTCATCTTCTGCTGCACATAAGACTTCACACTAGTGACTTCACAACAGTGTGAGGATTGGTCTCCAGGACTGACTCTCAATTGGAGAAGGTTAAAATACACGGCTTCCATTAACATTTTTACTTGATGTTTTGTGATGTTAAGGAGAAAGGCTTGCCAATATACTGTGTGTGTGTGTGTGTGTGTGTGTGTGTGTGTGTTTTACGGACGTGCATCCAAGATGAACGTTGTTCCTCCTTCATCTCTGGGCTAGCTGTCTGCACCAGATCCACCGGGGATGTGCCTATACACGCATTATTTCAACCGCTGATTGTTTTATTTGTCCTTAAACTAGTTCTCAACGTTATGTCACAAACCCATTCCATGTTGCATTTCAGGATTGTATTCTGAAATATGTACATTATTCAAACATTTCACATTTATTGTCCACTGCAAAACTGCATGATATATGTCACATTCACAGCCTTGCTAAAAACACATACTGTACATGTTTGCTATCTCATACCTAACATCTCTATTGACAAGTGAATATTAAATGTTTGTATGAATGCTATGAACTACAACTATGAACAACTTTGTTGATGAAATGAACGTTGTTATATCCAGGTAAGTTTGATCTGATATTTCCACAATATGAAAGATCTCAAAGAGATCTTTAGCATAAAGAAATTCAGAAGTATTCTGCTTTTAGAGCAGGGATCAGTGGACGTCAGGGCTAGGGTTAGGCCTGCGTGATAAACCGTTAAAAATCACAATCTTTATTCACCCGTTCTCGATGTAAAGGTCTCATGGCATGAACATTTTGACAATAGGTGTAAACCGAGTCCTGGGCAACCTACTCTGCCTTTGAGAAAATGAAAGCTCAGTGGGGCCAATCTGGAATCTTGCTCTTATGAGGTCATAAAGGGCAAGGTTACCTCCCCTTTCTCTGCTTTGCCCATCCATGAGAGAGACATCATGGCTTTTAAACGAGCAAAGTGGCAGTTGGTCAAGGCCTCGCCCCCACCCTCACCCCCAGCCTCCACCTTGCACCTCACCCCTCCCTCCTCTTCAATAGCATTTAAAGCTACAGACTCAGAAATGGTACGTCCTAGGGAAAGCTCATTGTGCAACTGGCTCTGGTGGCTGTAATTCTGCACCAAGGCTGAATTTTGGGTAAGAGACTTCAGATATGGCATTAGTGGACCAATAAGGTCTATATAAAAAGAGACTTCAGATACAGTATTAGGGGACCACTAAGGTCTATATAAAGAGACTTCAGATACAGTATTAGAGGACCACTAAGGTCTCTATAAAAGAGACTTCAGATAAAGTATTAGGGACCATTAAAGCCTATATAAAGCTTTCAAAAATCACCATGTCATGGGACCTTTAAAACATCTGAGCCATTGAGCCCTTAGATCGGTCGTTTCCCATCATGCATTAAAGGATGAAGCTGGTGTTATTTTCATCCAGTCAGCATCCATGAAAAGCCCCCAAACCAACATTGTGCATTTAAATACTTTCTAATTACCCTGCCCGCTCTGAGGCCCTCAGCCCCAAGCTCATTGCTTCCAAAAATATAACATTTTATCCATCCAACAAAGCTAAATAATGTCCAACTAGACTAATATTCTAAAGCCATGTTAGAGGCTCTGGGAGACTATTTTCAGTTGTAGATGTATTCACATTTGGTGGGCTAGTGAACTTTAGGGAAAGATCATAGGCAACAGTGGGTGCGATTACGTTAGGATTAATGAAGGAATATCTCACCCAGTATATAGATCATAAAACATTTGTCAAACTCCCTTTGCTTATCTACAGAAAATCCCACACATCAATTTAGGTTCACAATACACTGTGGCCCGCCTTGTTGTTCCCCAAACTGAAGACGAGAAACCATTTTTAAATTCCCACAGAAGCAGACAGTCTTCACAGTCATGCCGGGAAACAGGGTTTTGTACAAAATGTAATCTAGTTTAGCTTGATTGCTTAACTCTATGATGGCTAAGGAACTTTTGTAGAGCTTTATGTTGACCAAAAGGCAACAAAAAGAGTGACACATTTTTTTAAATGTGACAAAAACAAAACAAAAATGTCAACAAAAGCGATACACAGTAATAGAGCCAAAGATATTTTATTTTATTTTCCAATGTATGCATGTCAATGAACTATACATGTCCCTTGATGGGATTGTTTTTCCAGTGAGGCCCAGTGAAGTTGAGTGTGACACCCCTGGAGTATAAGAATATAACCAGCCTTATACGGATGCAGCCTTGTTGCTCTCATGCCACTTTCATTGACAGTGTGAGTTAGCATGACATTACAGCAACTAATGAGGAGTTGGACAGGATCCTCCTGGATCATCTCAAAAACAAACCTGGTAATATTTGGTCATTGCCATAAATTAGTGGATAGAGCATAGGCCTCCAAATAATCAAGAAAAAGAAGAACTGTGAATCCTGAATGATTTTCTTCTAATTGTTTATACCTATAAGGTATGTAATGAACAGGAGGAAGGTATATTCAGAAAACTATATTGAAAGTGAAGGACAAGTCACTAGCCATCACCATTTGTGTGTGTCTGTGTGTGCATGTGTGTGTGTGTGTATTGGTTGAACGTTTGTGGTGCAGACCTGAACTTTGACCTCCCTCCCCAGGAGCGCTTCAGATTGAGAACAGCGAGGAGTCGGACCAGGGAAAATACGAGTGTGTGGCAGTCAACAGCGCCGGGACTCGCTACTCTGCTCCGGCGAACCTTTATGTCCGAGGTAAGATCCCTCTTGACCCCCCACCCCCACATCCCCCACCTCTGCCATTCAGGTCGCTGCCTCCAACGTTAAGGTCCTCCACGTGTTCTGCACCGATGCACCAATGCTCTGCCTCCTGACTGCTAATAGGAAAGCTGGCTCGTCGGATTCAACCGCAGTGAAAGTCAAACCTGTTGATGCCCGTCTGCTCTCTGCACTCACACTGTCATTTCCTGCTCTCTCTCTTTCTCTCTATCCCCTTATTTCTGTCTTGTCTTTGTCTCCAAACAAATGCACTGTTAGTTTGTTTGACCTATCTAACCTCACAGTGTTGGCGCGGCGTGTGTGTGTGTGTGTGTGTGTGTGGGGGGGGGGGGGGGGGGGGGGGGCTTGACTCATCAGGGGTGAAAGAGAGGTTGGCTGCGGTTCTGTCTTTGTTTTAAGGAGTTGGATTTTTACGTGTTGAGTCTTGCCACAAAGAGAAGCCGACACCAATCGCTGTTGTGCGTCCCGTGTTTGGAGTCAGTGTGTAGGAAATCCCCCCCCTCCCCTAGAAAGTGGGCTCCGGTCGACTGGGTGTGCTGCCAGCTGGGGTGAAAGCAAGCCTTGGGGCTTTTCATGAGTACTCCTTGTCAACTAAGAACTCAATTAGCCGCAGACAATATCATGTTCTCAAAGGCAATTTTCAAAGCATTTTTATTGACAATGCTCTTTGATTCAGTTTGCCTCTAAAAAATGAATCAAAGCTTCTGCATGTTAAATACAGTTACTACCTAATATTTAGTGTCATGTTACACTTCTGTAATAATGTATTTAAACCAATTTGAAGTTGCTTTTGTTTGTTTGAAAGAATAGATGAAATATGTTTAAGAGAGTAATGCAACTGAGCAATTAGAACAGATTGAGAACAATGGAATCATTGCCTGCCAAAATAGCTTAGAAAACATTTCCCACACAAATACTGGAAAACATACTATTTATGATAGAAAGATAGCTTATTCAAAGGTACACAGTACACAACTTCAATCCAACTCTGTTTTAAGTACACTGGACCAAACAACAATCAAGCATGTGTGTGTTGTAGTATATTTATTTATTTGATTAGGACTGTCACTGCCCAATGTGAGGAGAGTGCAGATTTGAGTCGTGCACGCGTCACTTTTTCAGGAGTGAAGCGGTGAGTTCCACATGCGTCACGTTGTGACAAGTAGCATACAAGATGCTAACGAGAGATATGTAATGTCAAGACAGTAAAAATGGACCTACTTAACAAAGTTAACACGTTTGCATCAAACACGACATAGGCTGTCAGTTGAATGCCGTTTGGAGCTAACATTAGCAATCAAACTGTCATAGATAGCGTTAGCTAAAACGTTTTTGAAACAACTGCTAGCTTAGATACAAGTTAGCATCAAACACATCAAAGGCTGTCAGTTGAAAGGCGTTTTGAGCTAACGTTAGCAATCTAACTGTCATAGATAGTGTCAGCTAAAACATTTTTGAAATGACTGCTAGCTTAGCTACAAGCTAGCAATCGAACACAACAAAGGCTAGCACTTGAATGGCATCTTTGAGCGTTAGCAATCAAACAATCATAGCCAGATAGCTACATTGTTTTTTAAATTAGTCCCATCTTCTGTTATTGTTTGTAATGAGGATAGTTTATAATTTAATGGATTTCAAAAATTTCAGTATGGAAAACCATTTACATCCGCATCCCGACTCAAATCTGCACTTAACTCAGGATGTGAAAAGGACAATGCATAGTAATCAACATTTCTGTAAATGTGCTAGTGTTAGCCAATTGGCTAATTTTCAACTGTAGTCCCAGTTCCTAGCATGCATGTCTTTACGGCGGGAGGAAACCAGAGCACCCGGAGGAAACCCCAACAAACATGGGGAGAACATGCAAACTCCACACAGTAAGCCCCGGAACAACCTCGATTAAAACCCAGAACCTTCTTGCTGTGAGGCAGAAGTGCCAACCACCACCATGGTGCGTGTGTGTGTGTGTGTGTGTGTGTGTGTGTGTGTGTGTGTGTGTGTGTGTGTGTGTGTGTGCAGATGTACATGCATCAGTCCCAAAATACTGTAACATTGCCTTCGAGAACTCAAAAAAAACACTTTTCAACAATCTCTCTAAAACATAACATGAATTTGTCTGCGGCTTCAGCACACAGCTGATGTGTTCAAGAAAGTTATGGCAGTTGCACAATAAATAAATTTAAAAAATTGTAAATACTTCATTTTATGTCGCAAGAAGCATTCCCCGGTTAACCAAACAGAGCCGTAGCCAACAGAGTCAGATTAGGAAGTGAATATGTTGATATGTCCCTCTTTTCGGGGTTTCTGTCTGTGTTGCTTTAACCTTTAACCTTTCCAGGTGTGCTGGTAGCTTTTGTCTCCATTTTCATCTCACAGTTCTGAGCAAACACTGGAACACACCATATGTTACCAACGTGTGTGTGTGTGTATGTGTCTTCTTTATGTTATCTCTATTTCTCTTCATCTGTTTAGCTTTTCAGGCCTTCTCCTTCTCTGTATTTGATGCCGCAGTCCACAATCCCTCCTCCACTCATGTGTCAGTCATATACACAGACTGTATATGTTTCTGTTCATCTCTCCGATGCTTATCCTTCTAAACATGATGGCAGCTTTTTTTGTCATTGTTTAATATGCTTTGCTTTGTTTGACATGTGAGAAAGTATTTTGAGTTTGCTTTGTTGTCTGTGAGAGGATGTGTGTGTGGCTGTTGTTGTTCATATAGAGAGATTCATATATAGAAATTAATCTTGGTCCACTTAGCCATTAAGGGCCCTTTTACACCTATCTCATTTGGACCGGACTTTTCAGTTTGATCCAACCAAAATAACAGGTGTGGAACCTCCTCCAGACCATGGTCCAGATCCAGAGATGGCAGAAGTATTCTCTTCCAGTACTCTAGTAGGAAAATTTACTTAAAGCATAAACTAAAAGTATCCTTGCGAATGACAAGTGCAAGCTGAGAAGCTACAACTATAATTAACTATCATAAGTTTTACAACTTACAGTTCCCAAGGACTCACACACACAATCTCAACTGATTATCCTCCGGACAGCTAGTCTCTTTTGTTTTTCTCTCACTTTTTTCTGTGTGTGGCGTGCACGCCCGCTTGCGTTGTGAGGTGTTGTACTACTATTCTCTAAGTAGTAGAATGTACTGATATTCATGTTAAAATCTAAGGAGTAAATGTAAAAAGTCACCACAAAAATGAAGTAAAAATATCTGAAAAATCTATTTAACCCTTGTGTTGTCCTCAGGTCAAATTGACCCGTTTCAAAGTGTTTAATATCAGAAATATGGATTTCTTTCAACCAAATTGCCAAAAAATTACATGGATAATTCCATACAACATTCTTCAGGTAATAGTAATGATTACTTTCATTGAGTTTTTTGGGTGTTTTATTTAATTTGAATTTTTTTTTTTTTTTATGGTTTCTAAACAGTATCCGGACTAAACTTTGACATGTACCCATCTGTGAACTACTCAACATCCTATTACTATTACTCAAAATAATTCATAGTTTCTGCCTTTTATAACTAAAAACGAATGTATAATTTGAAATAAATTAGGTTTGTTGACCATAAATTCAAAGAAAAAAAGCACCAAAAGCATGGAAAAAGTACAAAAAATTTTAATTTTCAATTTTGACCTGGAAGGAAAAGTTCATGGTTAACTGGAAGACAACACAAGGGTTAAGTACAGTAACTAAATATATGTACTTTGTTACTTCCCATCTCTGTCCGGACCAAACAGCTGAAATTTGGTCAACCAAAAGAGGTCGCCTTGGTCCCGATCAAACTGAACCTGGGTCTGGTTCGTTTTCAGGCGTGAAAGCATTTTTTGGATGGTTTGGACTTTTCAAAGCTCTGGCAGACTATTGTCCTGTTAATAAAACCATTATAAGGAACAGCTCAGTGCTTAGTGTGTATGTGAGAGAGTGAATGTGTCAGCTCAGAGCAGACAGCTGTCGGCTGTCAGAGCTGGGAATAAATCAGTAATTGTCAATTGGTAGTTAATGTACAGTGTAGGTTTCAGTCTGCAGCTCCTCAAACCCCCGCAAGTAAAGTTCTCGTGTCTTGCTTCTCAACAACACAACACAAAAAGAGCCGCGGCAGCACGGGGAGAGCAGCTGTCAGCTGGAAAAACTCTGACATATGGCGCTTACCCACTGCTAGTACCTGCTCTGCAGACAGCGGTGCGCCGTCCTCCATTTTCCATTGTGGATTTAAAACTACCTCATGCGGTGGCCGGTCGTCATAGCAACGCTGCTGTTGCCACATCCAGAAGACAAATTTAGTTGGAAACAGCAAAAAAATAGTTTAGCTGTCGCTAGCAATGATGACGCAGTGAATGGTGACGATTCTCTCCAACCAATCAATAGCCTGCAAGTTTTCAATTCACCTTTTGGTATCACCTCAGCTTGTTTGGATTGGATACATAAAAAAGTACCTGCTAGCTAGTATTAGTACTTTCATAATGGAGGAACAAAAAAGTAGATTTGAGGCAAGTCGAGTACCATATAATGGAAAAAACACCAATAGCGAGAGGATTCGAGAGGACGGGGAAGCTCATCTATAAACCAATCAATTGCAACTGTTAGGAGACGCAGCTCACGTAGGTGATGGCAACAGGACGTAGTTGTATCCAAAGGGGTAAGCCAACCTCCAGAAAGTGTACCTCGTGTGGCGCCATCTTAATGCTACTAAGCACTCACCCGCCGGTAGCATTCCATTGACTTCCATTCATTTTGGCGCCACTTTGACAGCAAATGACATTACAATTGAAGTGTTTAACCCCTGTGGTCTTTAGGTCAAATCTGACCCGTTTTCTAAATTACAATTTCTGATGTTCTAATTTTGATCAAAAATAACATGGATGATTCCATAAAACGCGCTTCGCAAGTACAACAAAAGATCGGATCTCTACTTTCATTTACAATTTTGGGTGTTTTGTTGAATTTTTTGTTTTGTTTTAAACATATTGTTGTTGTATGTTTTTTTTTTTACTGTTTTACTTACTTATTACTCTAAAAAAATCCTGCTTTTTTTAACTGAAGAATTAGGTACAATTTCCTAGAAAGGAATTTTATTGACCATGAATTCCAAAAGGAAGTGTAAAACTATATAAGTTGGTGATGGTATTTATACACGGTAGTAAAAATAAGCTAGAAAGCCTTCAAAACATTGAAAATAAAGAGGAAAAAGACGCCATAAAAAGTGTTGATTTTCAGTTTTGACTTGAAAGCATGATACATGGTCAAACAGAAGACAACACAAGGGTCAAAGTTTTTATTTATCAATGTACATTTCTAAAGAAATACGACAATGTATAAAAGGCTCCATTGCCAACAACAACATTTGACGTGTCCAATGGTCCGAGACAAGTGCGAATCCAAATACCAATTAAGTCCAAGACATGTCAGAGAAAATACAAAAACAAAAAAATGTCTCGAGTCCCAGTCCGGAATCAAGTGCTCCAGCCCTGAGGTCAAGCATGAAAAAATGATAAATACTAAGATAATAAGCGTACACTTTGTTGTGTACCATAATCCATCATTTGTGGATGTTAGGGTCAGCAGCAATGGCTCTAGTTTGGTGGGTATGACTTCCTCCAACCCTACAAAGCTTTGAGATCTTCTGGCTCCGTTGCTGCAGATGTAGCAAGATAACCTCCCAAGCTCTTCGATTTGCTGTTTGCTAACAAATGTTTGCGTGTTCAAGCTGAGCACTAGCTGTCTATTGTTTTAGTTTAGCCTTAGCAGATGCAATGTGGATATGAGGCTTAGTCACGCAGCAAGTATCTGCTCTTTGCTCGGCTGAGAGGAGGCTTTAAAGGCTAGAGAGAATGATGTCGCCTGCCGGAGGGCTGGGTAGTTTCATGATGGCACAGTCACAGAGTTACTTAATCAACTGAAAAAATGTACTCACTAGTAAATCACTATACTCAAAACATAACAATCTGGCTTAATGTTGAATTGTGTAGAGAAACTCAGACATTTTCAATCATTAACCCTTGTGTTGTCTTCCCATCAAAATTGAAAGTTAACATTTTTGTCGACGATTTTCATCGATGTTTTTAACTTTTTCTTACGTTTTTGTCCCTTTTTCAACACTTTTGATGCTTTTTTTTTATGTTTTTGTCACTACGTAACACTAACTTTTGCTAACTTATTAACTAACTAATTTTAGTTTTACAGTTATATTTGGAGTTTATGGTCAATAAACCTCATTTATAGGAAATTATACCTATTTTTTGAGTAAGAAAAGCAGAAATTAGGAATCATTTTGACTAGCATTAAAGGAAAGTATGTTGATGGATAATCACAGACTGGAATACGTCAACTTTTACTCAATACTTTTTGGAAACCACTTCAATTTGTTTTTCCAAATGCTGCAAAATTGAATAAGACCCCCAAAATTGATGAAAGTAGAGATTTGTACTTGCGAAAGAGCGTTGTGGAATAAATCATGGTATTTTGGGTAGGTAAAAAAAAATACTTATTTAAGAAAACGGGTCACTTTAACCCGAGGACAACATGAGGGTTAAACCAGCTCTTCTGGATAGACATCAGAGTCGCCCAGGTGGCACAGCTGGTAGAGCGCAGGCCCAAATGACCCACCTGCTGGGGTTTCCTGCACATCTTCCCCCTCTCTCTCCCCTCTCATGTCTGAGCTTTGATTAAAGGCAGAAATGCCCAAAAAATAATCTTAAAAAAGGGTTTAAATAGCTTCATGAAATCAGATTGTTGACCACGCTCACTGACAGATCACACATCGAATGCTTCATTGTCTGTGTTCTTGTTAGGAAGTGGGTAAGTGGACCAAAGGGCAGTGCTCATTTAATTAGCTCACTGAGAGTTCCTCCATAGAAATATCAGTCAGGACTGGGCACATGGCAAAAGAAGTCTACATTTTCAAGGTGAGTGTTTGACTAATCCTATCAGGGACATTCTTTATGTCCTCATTGATTTTAAGGCTCGGCGGCTGAGTGCGCTCAGAGTCAATGGGCAGAATAAATGTGCGCAGTAACACACTGTCTGCCTTGTGTGCTTAATGAAGTCTGGTTGTCAGCAAGCGTCAGGCTCCTTAATGCTGACTTTATTCCAAGGCTCTGAAGGACTCGAAACACTGCAGCAAAGTAAAGGACAGGGAGGGCAGTGTGTAAATGTATGTCCGTGTCTGCTCCTATGTGTCCAAATGTGTTGTCAGAGTTGGGCACTTATAATCTTGCTGTGTGTTTGTGTGCTTATTTATGAGTGTTTCCTTCATGGCCTTTTGCTTTGTGTGTGTGTGTGTGTGTGTGTGTGTGTGTGTGTGTGTGTGTGTGTGTGCGCTTGTCACCTCACTGCTACTGTGTCTACTGTGATTATCTCACTCATTAATGGATAAGCAGATATTTGCCTGTTTTACTCTCTCTGTTTCTCCTTGTCTTCTTCCTCCTACTCCTTATTTTGCCCCTCTTGTTGTTTCTTTTTTCTTTCTTTTTCACTTTATCTTAATTCCCTCCATCATCACTGCACTCCGCCATCCCAAACAAAAAAAATACTACCCAAATCTCACCACTCAGATCAACGGGAAGGTTGGTTCTTTCACTCTTTACCCTCCTAAAGCCAAGGCCTGGCAGACTGGAGCCGTGCTGCGCCAGCATCTCGCTGGGCGCCTCAGGCCCGTCCCGGCCTCTCTCTCAGGACCCCATCCCCCCCCCCACCCTTCCTCCCTCCTCCCTCCCCTGCTACAGTATATGCTGCCTCGCACCACATTACATATTGCTCCATGCAGCTTGTTTGTCTGAATGTTTGTGAAATGCGCATGTCTTGAATGCCAATAATTTGCTTTTGCACAGGAAATTGCATTTCCCCACCAGGAAAGGTTTACATTGAGGATGTGACACTGAGATTGAATTGTAGGGATTTTATTTCAACTAAAGAGTGACCAAACCCCAAATATTGCAAGGTGAGAGAAGTAACTTCATGTTTCCTAGGTTCCGGTGTAATTCCCCTTTATTTTGATATTCCTGATATCCTCACTGCAATGTAAAACAAAATCAACAACTATTAGATTTCCAATGTCTTTTATTAGGGATTAGCATACTATCGCACAATTTTCAGTGGCAATACTTCATCGATACACAGGCGCCAAGTATTAATCTAAGTATTTTATTATATGTGTGTTGGTCAGTTTGTCTGGTCTTTTTTAGATAAAACTAATGTTAACAAAGTTTCATTTTCATTTCACTTTTGGGTTCATTTCATAGTTGGAAACATAACATTGCAATATATCGCAGAATATTGCAATACAGTATGTTTAAAATAGCAATAATATTGTATCGTGATGATATTGTGGGAGGCGTCTGGTGATTCCCACCCCTATCTTTTATTAATATATTTTATTTATTATCTTTTATTATTGTTTTTCAAGTCATCCCAAAACGCGAGGTAAGCCATTGCGCTTTATATCACAGCTGTCTTTTATAGAGCTTGACCATTAGGTAACGTGCCTGTTTAAAACTAGATAAATGACTGATTGTGTTATGAGACACAAAGAAGGAGGACCCAAAAGCAGAGCGACAGCAAGCAGGAGAGAGCTTCAAAAACTTTATTAACAAAAACAGTCCACAAAAATAAGAGATTCAACTGAAATCGCAGGAAGCACGGGAACAGGCCAACTCCGAGGACACAAAAACTGAAAAGTCCAAAGTGACAAAAAGTCCAAAACAGGCCCCGGGGAAAAAGAAATATAAAAAAAGGGAAAATGCACGGGGGTGGACTCACAGTGAATGTCTGGACCGAGACAGGCACAAGATGGGGACGTAGACACAACCACATGGACGCAACATAAGGATCTGACAAGAGACAAGGGAAGCAAAGACAACATATACACAGTGTAACGACGTAACGAGAGGCAGGTGACGAGAGGGCAGATGGAAAACATCAGGTCATCCCAAGAGCGGGAAGACACAGGAAGTAATCTAGAAACGAGACGAGACAAAAAACAGAATTCAAAATAAAACAGGAAACAGAACATACCGACACTGTGGGGAACCCAAGACCAGACCAACACCACCAGACCGGGGAGAAAACTGACACAAACACAAGGAGGGCCAAAAGGAAAAATAATCCAAAACCCCAACCCACAAAAAATTTAGTGTTTTCAAATAAAAGGAAACACAAGACACTTGTGGATGTTGATTGTGGTATGCATACTGTGACACCCCTAAATACTTTTTATTTGTAGCATCGCTATTCTACTACTAGATTGTGTTTGTAAAGCATGGCTAGAGCTGTGCTTCTCAATGCTGAGTTCACGTGTAGAAACCGCTATTGAAACGTTGACCAAAGTTTCATGTTCTGTCAAAAACCCATGTATGTAAAAAAAAAAAAAAAACAATTTTAACCCAAACCAAGATTTCTTCTTAACCCTCTACACATGAACTCGAGCATTGAGAACATTGTGTTTTGAATGACTTTAGCGGTTGTTGTTTACACTCTTCACCGTCCATCGACTTCATGTGTAGAGCCCCTGGTGATACTTGGAAAAAAGTCTCATTTTGTGTCAAGCCTTGTTAGTGTTTTAAAAGTAGAGATTTTGATGCGATTATAATAGTGCCCCTAGCTCTCCCATGCAAAAGGCCAATCAACCAAAAAACGATAAATCACAAAATTGGTGTTTCCATCCTTATTATGCTTTTGAACATAGGGCTAACTCAGCTACCTTCACAAAAACACTCTATAGGTTGCATTTTGGCGAGAGTTACGCTTTAACTTACAAGCAGAGCTGTATTAAATGAAAAGGTTACACTGGACATGCTGCATTTTTTGGGCCCCATCCAAATGGATACTATGTTATTTGGGGAATAACTTTTTAAACTACCACATGATCATATTGCAGATATATTTATTTTGGTATTTTAATGCATCTTATGTAGGATTATTTGAAGGACCCGAGAAAAAAGTTGTGTAAAGTTAGTTTTTTTGCCCCTTGTTTCTGTCTTCTTGATCTTTTTATCTTTGCTGCACTCGAACGCATCGCAGATAAGTGGTAGTTTAACCGCTTTGGCTCGCTTATATACATTTTGTGTTCTTTATTGTAGATATTTTTATTAAAATAATACAGTAATATTTAAGATGTTTGTTTGATGTTTATATTGTTGAGTTTCTGTAAATAACATCACAGAGCACGGTCTAGACCTGCTCTTTTATGAAAAGTGCAATGAGATAACTTTTGTCGTGATTTGGCGCTATATAAATAGAAGTGAACTGAAGATGAAATGTTAGAAATTAGCATTTTAAAATTATTTTCAAAACTCTAAATATGTATATAATAATATCATGTTTTACTTTTCCCTCTTACTGGGTCCCTTAGTGGCCCTAGGTAGGTGCCTAGAATGCCTATGCCTAGACCTGGGCCTGCGTATAAGTGTCTAAGAGATCACAAGGATGTGTCCAGTAGGTTCTCTTGTCATACACCTCAAACCTTTCCTGGTGAAGGAACACAATCTTTACATAATGTATGTCCATAAAATAAAATATGAGTTGAAAGTTTGTGCTCATTTTACAAAATGTTGTGACTGTGTCGACCCCACGATGTCCTCTCCAGCATGCTGATTATGTTTTTATGTTCTTGGCTCATTCAAAGGCACGGCTCGTCCCAGCTCTCATCTGCTATCTGACCATCATTATGCTGAGCGGCAGCCTCGGAGCTCTAACTGCTTTTGCCATGCTCTCCTCTTATCTGCGTCTCCTAGAAAACTACACTCTCACATTGAGCAAAACATGTTTACAGCTTTTTCTAAGACTCATACTGCTGGATCATTAAAAGGAGTACGTTGAGGAGCACAGAAATTGAGAGGGATTGAAACACTATTGGAGAAAACTGCTGCTATAGCTGGTCTAGTGTTTGTTTGGCATGTGGATTTGCCGACTTGTGGTGCAGCCTGTTGGTTGTCTTTTGTTCTACAGAAGAAAAAAAAACATCTGCGGTTAGAGAATGGAGAGATGCAGCATGAGCATTAGGGATCGTGTATATAATTTATGTACAGGATGGAATAAAGGCTCATTCGTTGTCCTGTCAGCTTGAGCATAGACCGTATCATTTCTAAAGAAAATAGACGAATGATCAGAATAAGAAGTCATTCTGATGTTGCTTTTGGCTTCATTGGCCTACATTACATAGTGTTGCATCTTCCTACTACCTGTGTCTGTGTTACCTGATAAGAAAGTAAAGGAATATTATTTCGCCACATTGACTGTTGCTGAATAAGACGTTATTGGCTGCGGGGGGAAGGAGGACAGGTTTGACGGGTGGGTCATAAAACTTTCAAGCCGGGGAAATGCGTGTTCCATGGGAATGTTACACTACAAACTACGATCTTGTTCCTAAATTTGATGCATAACACTCTCAGTTAGTATTTCCTTAAAGTGCCCATATTATGAAAAAAATCATCTTTTTGGGGATTTGGGGAGTTATTTTGTGTCTCTGGTGCTTTCACACGCATATAACCTTGGAAAAAAAAACTATCCATGGTGTTTTGATTGAGATCCGGTTTCTGAATGTCCTCTGCCTTCAGTCTCTGGGTGAGCTGTTCAACATCTGCACGGCTTTCTACGTCACTAGCCGAGATGAGGTGGCTTACCGTAGTATGCTAGCTCGTTCTCAATGGCAAAACACCCACTAGTTGACCATAATCTCCAAAAAGAACTACTTCCTGTCCCTGTTCTGTAAATATTCCACAAGTGGCCCTGGTCTAGAAGAAGTCTCCCAGCTAATCCTGCCTTGGACTGACCAAAGTTGTAGAAAGAGTTAACTAGCGGATGTGATCTTAACTAGCTACTGAGCATGTGAAACTCCCAATAAAGATAGTGTAGAAGTGAGATGTCTCACGCTGTAGCTAAAACAGAGACACACAGGGTGAAAGAGGATCTGCAGCAATTTGCAGTACAACAAAAATATGGTGTTTTGGGAAAATGAAACCATATAAACTTATTCTGGTACAACCTCAAAATACAATTATGAACCTGAAAATGAGCAGAATATGGGCCCTTTAACTGAACTCTAATGTCCGCCCGAGACGACCGGAAGATCACGGTGCTCTGTACTCGGCTCACAGTCACCTACTCCCAGGTAAACTGAACCAAAAACTACCGCTGATACAAAGGAGCATCCTACTATGTATCTACTGATATGACCGATCTGTGACGGAGGTCTGTAGCCGTGTAACAAAGCTCTTTAGCAGCTTAAACAACTAGCAACTGCCGATCAGCGTCATGGAGCTCAGTAGCCGGGGGTGTCCTATTTTCGTACGATATCTTACGTTTTGGTGTGCACACATCTTTGTGCGATATCATACAGACCCATTCATGAGACGGCCTTGTCCTGATGCACTAAGGTGCTTTGAGTCTAAGACTCCATCTACCTAATGCTGTATATCAATAATACATCCGTCATCACATCATTTCCATCTTGATTGTTGCTTTGTACAGCATGTAGCATCTGGATGTTATGTACAGCAGCAAAATCTCTACATCAGCACAGATTTATTCACACTTCTGCTTCCCATGTTGAGTTGCTAATCAATGGGCATCTCATGCTTTTTTCGGTTCGGCAAAATAAGTCACCTTCTTGTCAGACAGGATGTAACAGAACAATTCAAATTTGTTTATGACTGACAACATCATACTGACTTCTTTTCATGAGTGATCCAGTAAAGACTAAATTTGGAAAGCACTGTGAATCAAGTGAAGTGGTACAGTATGCATGGTGCTAAACTAGCCATATAAATAATGGTTGAGCTGTGCTTTTTGATGAAACAGTGTGGATTATTTATGTCAGGTGAATATTTCGTCGAAATTGACCAAGTTCACTCAGTAGTTAGCTCCTCCGTGAGGCAACTTGCACTGCCTTGAGTCGAGTTGCATCATTTTGCCCCGTTTGTTTCTTTCCTTTGACTTTGAATGCATTCATGTTGCCAAAATGTGTCTTACAAAGTATTAATTGAAAGAAGTAAAGGGAGATTTGGTCCAAAACATTATTTTAAAACATGAACAACTCTCTTACAGATCTGTAAACGCAAATGATAAGGCGTTGAAAACATCGGCATAGTCAGAAATTCATAAATCTAAAATTCTCTTTCATGGTGGACTTGAATAAGGAAGAGGACTGAGATGGTCATGGTGTCAAAGATCTGACTCTGAGATTCTGACGTCGTGTCAACATAGAGTAGCATCATATATTCTAAATGCAATAGTGGAATTTAACATATTTTTGGTTTGGAGCTGTTGGCTTTATGCCATCCCAGCACAATAGTCCTCTATGTATTTTGCCTTTTGTCATATGGCACATATCCTATGCTGGTGGTCCTTATTGACGTACGTACACTCTAAAAAATACCTGTAAAGTTATATTACTGTATATTTTCACCGAAATTGTTGATTGGACGAGATTTGTTTTTTACATTTCGAATTGCATAACTCGTGCTTTGACAACTTTTGTGAGACACCGATGTTGGTTTTAGGGAGATTAAAGAACTTACTTGTTACAATGGAATTAAGGGGAAATGATAAACATGAACATTAGACTTGAAGT
Organism: Etheostoma cragini; assembly: GCF_013103735.1. Lineage (NCBI taxonomy): Eukaryota > Metazoa > Chordata > Actinopteri > Perciformes > Percidae > Etheostoma > Etheostoma cragini. The sequence goes on from NC_048415.1 coordinate 27,171,894, forward strand.
TGAAATTTTCATCAACACAAAAGCTCCGTCTACTTAGATTCCATTCTCAACATTTATTAATTCAAGAAGCATAATCTCTGTCTCTGAATCCTGCATGCCGATGCTGCTGCATGATTTCCCTGGCAATCCACACAGATGTTTGCTCCCCCACCCATCTTTGCTACCCCTACAACTCCAGCTTTTTCTTTCTTAGAACTTGGCTTCCAAAATCTTCTTTACTTGTCTATCCCCCTTCCTTATCCCGTCTCTTTTCTCTGGCATGCCACTAAAGAAACCTGCATTCTAACTATCAGCTGCTCCTAATGTGCATCTCTTACTCCTTTATGTCATTGTGGCGACTGAGTAACAAATTCAGTCTGTGCCTGTGTCAGTGCCTCAGTCATCCACATTGTCCTGCCCAACAGAAGCAATATTAACATCAATTTTAACTTCTGACTCAAATAACAATTGTCATGACATTGTGACCGTCTTCCATACCCTCGGGTAACTTCATTGTTTCTAATTGACTAATATAAGAACACTATGATTCCCTCAGTGCTGGCCAGCACATTGATACCATCCAGCATCAGAAGGTATAATAAGTAGGCATTTCAGTCAATTGAATCAAAGTCAATGTCTTACATTCACCATCCAAGTGCAAATTATGGAAGTATATATGTATGAAATTGCACTGCCGTTACTTATCACTATAAACCCCAATGCCAAGGACTCATATTTAGGATTAATCGAGCATACTACACAAAAGTTGGCCCGCACCATGCCAATCTAGCACCATAAACCTTCCATAGTATATCACAGCTAAGCTGCCCTTACATTGCCCATTTATTCCTCAGAGGGCGAATAGAATGGAACGGCCATGAACCACGCATTTCATCTTGCACACGTCATGTAAAACTGAAATGTTTGCTAAAGATTCACTAGTTTTCAATATCCACATTCAGTACATTGGGAAGACAGTGCTGGTGTTAGTGCTGGCCAGCTGAGGCTAACACATCCTATTTTAATGTCCTTATTACCCTCACTTTGCTGTGGTAAGGATATCAACAGGTAATTTCAATGTTAAGATGTCTATCAGTAAGATCTCTGATGTATTACTCTAGTGTTTCCATTTACTAACACACACACACACACACACAGAGCTTTGTCACTGCCCTCTGTTACCATCCACATTTTAAGGGTTTCTATTCCCTGGTACATCAACATCACAACTAAAAGCGCATTCATAGCTGTCAAAGCCACTTTGAAATGATTGCCACAATAGCCACAGGCCACCTGTGTGTGTGTGTCGGAAGATCAATGGGGATATGAAATGTTAAGGCCTGGCTTTTTCTGTGCACCTGCTAAAAATTTACCATGCCATCAAAATTGTGTCCCTTTTACTGCCACACAATCAGTGGCGGAGGAAGTATTCAAAATGTAATTAGACCTAATTGTGCCTTTAATCAATCCTCCAGCATCAAACAAGTGACCAGCCCCAGTAAAATAGATTTCCCATGAGCCTCAACATAACTGACCTCGCATTTTACCACTACCAAGTCTGATTCATGGTTCTGCAGAGGCTACGCACAGAGCTTTCATTGTAGCCTACGTAAGTGGCCTGAAGGTTATACTTGTGCGCTGGTGTGTATGTCGATTTCTTTAAGAGAATAGCACAGCCAGCCGGTGATAGACATGTGGGATGTTTGTGCGTGGAGAGTGTGTGTTAGAGCGAGTGAGAGAGTGACAGCGATTAGCTTCGGCGTTGGTAACAAAGTGCAAAAAAATGTGTCTCCCTTGCTTTCTGACCACTTTGGGAAATCTATAACAGGAAAAGGAGGAGGAGGAGGCAGGGGAGATGGTGAGGAGGTAAGACCCTAAAACCCTATCCTTGTTTTCATGTTGTTTACGGAGAAGGAGAACTAGGAAATGAGTAGGGTGAAATTCCACTGTAACAAGAACAGACAACAGACCATTCACAGTTGTTTCGGTCTTTGTGTAGTCTCATTTTTTAAGAGGTGTACAGTATGTAATGCTAAGGTGTAGGGTCTGGTGTAGGGTCAGTATTTCCGTGTATTGACGTATGTAGCCTCAGCGTCAATTTAACACAGAAGCATAAATGGCCCTTAAATCTCCCTCCTCTTTCTCCACTATCTTGTCCTAGCCCTCTGCCTCCTCTCCGCCTCCTTCTCTTCCACATTATGTTCTCTAGCGCTTTAGCCTCCACAGGAGTCCACCTCAACGCCAGCCATCTGCGTTTCAGACTCCGCTGCTTCCCATGCCAGCAAACAATGCTATTTTTGTATTAGCAGTGCCCAAAAAACTCTGTTCCGTCGTCCACCACATTAACATTTAGCCCACACATGCACTCCAAAGCTTTCCGAATTATTGTTCAGCCAAACATACTGTACGTACTAGTGCTCCTTCCCAATTCTCAACTCCAGCATCATTTTTGTGTGAGAGGCAGAGAGATATATTTTTTAACCTTGCTCTTCCCTCTCTGTAGTTAAAGCAAACCCTTAGAAAAGCCTCTGATCCACAGTGTAAGCTCCTCATACCCGAATTCCAGCCCAGAGCTTAAATTACACTTTGTGAGTCAGATTTACGTGACCCTGTGCTGGCTAAGTCAAGAGAGCGGGGACTCCACTTAGGCAGCGCAGCCGTCTGCATATTTAATGCTCACACTGTGCTGTTGCACTAATTCAGATGTAGTGTAATGAGATCCTAGCATTGAGGGGAGATTTCTAAGGAAGAGAGCTAACAATAGGGGAGAATCCTTCTGTATTCTCGCTCACTCGTGCCTTAGCATCAGGATGTGCTAGAAGTGCTCCAGACTATCATCACAGAGACTCCAGGTGTATTTTAATCCCTGCAGCACAGCAAAAAAAACAGATCCTCCGGATAAATTCAGCTATACGCCTAAGGCACAAGTTCTCAATTTATTACATTTTCAACTTTGCAAACTTTAAACTGACTGTTACATCTAGTATAGAGGCGCTGGCACAATGGAAAGTAATCCCATGTCAACATTATAAGGCTCTGATAGGGAAGGCCAAACTAATCCGTTGGTCCCGGACTGTAGTAAAGAAGAAAGAGTTCAGGTCACTACTAAGAGTTCGGCCATAACTCCAAAAAGTGAAGTTTTTTTTAAGAAAAGGTCATCCAAACACATCTAAAGGGGAAATAAAATCTGTTATATTTATGCGTTTTCTTTATTTTCATGACTATTTACATTGTAGATTATCACTGAAGGCATCAAAACTATGAATAAACACGTGGAATTTTGCACTTAACAAAAAGGTTTTAAATAATTGAAAACATGTCTTATATTCTAGTATCTTCAAAATAACCCACCCTTTGCATTTTTGATAGTGCTGCAAACCCTTGCAAAGTTTTCACTTCACAGGTGGGCCCTGTCAGGGTAAATTAGTGGAATGTCTTACCTTATTAATGGAGTTGGGACCATCAGTTGTGTTGTGCAAAAGTCAGGTTGACACACAGCCCAGAGCCTAATTGGACAACTGTTAGAATTAATATAATGGCAAGAACCAATCAGCTAAGTAAAGAGAAAAAAAGGCCATTATTACTTAAGAAATGACGGTCAGTCAGTCCGGAACATTGCAAAAACTTTAAATGTGTCCCTAAGTGCAGTTGCAAAAACCATCAAGCGCTACACATGAGGCTCACATGAGGACCGCCCCAGGAAAGGAAGAATAAGAGTCACCTCTGCTGCTGAGGATAAATTCATCCGAGTCACCAGCCTCAGAAATTGCAAGTTAACAGCAGCTCAGATTAGAGACCAGATGAATACCACAAAGAGTTCTAGCAGCAGACACATCTCGAGAACAACTGTTAAGAGGAGACTGCGTGACTCAAGCCTTCATGGTCAAATAGCAGCTAGGAAACCACTGCTTAGGAGAGGCAACAAGAAGAAGAGATTTGTTTGGGCCAAGAAACACAAGGAATGGGCATTAGACCAGTGGAAATCTGCGCTTTGGTCTGATTTGTCCAAGTTTGAGATCTTTGGTTCCAACCACCGTGTCTTTGTGCAATGCAGAAAAGGTGACCGGATGTAATCTACATGCCTTGTTCCCACCGTAAAGTATGGAGGAGGAGGTGTGATGGTGTGGGGGTGCTTTGCTGGTGACACTGTTGGGTGGCATGGCTACCACAGCATCCTGCATCAACATGCCATCCCATCCGGTTTGCGTTTAGTTGGACCATCATTTATTTTTCAACAGGACAATGATCCCAAACATACCTCAAGGCTGTGTAAGGGCTATTTAACCAATAAGGAGAGTTATTGCTCCGATTACTACGTTGCACACAAGAGTGTGCAACGTAGTAATCAGAGCAAAGGGTGGCTACTTTGAAGAAACTAAAATATAAGACATGTTTTCAGTTATGTCACACTAACTTGTTAGTGTACATAAGTACATAATTCCACATGTGTTCAATTATATATATATTTATATATAAAAATATAAAAAGATAGAGTGTTGAGACATAACGTCATTCAGATGGGAAAAATGGGAAAAACATTTTTGCCTTAAAGGCAGTTATGGAGAACGGAGGGCTGGCAGTAGCTATATGTGATGAATAAGAAAGAAAATAATCTGAGAGAGGTTGAATAAAGGAGGGGCGTGTCAGCACCATTTGGTAATCCAACAACAGTACACTTGGAACACAGGCCTAGTCACTGATAATAAGCACTGCCCTTAAGATAGATTTATACCTGCACATATAGTTTTAACAGAGCTTTAGACACGTAGCCGCCATACACAAATGCCAAATGGACACCGCAAAGCTCTTTGATTGGTCAGCGTGGGCTCCTTGTGTTTTCTGGTTCCTGTGGGGATGTTGATAGTGAAGACAACATTGAAACAATTTGGATAGAAATTAGTAAGACGCATCTAACACATCTAACACTCCACTTCAAATCATTCAGCTCTGCGTGATCACCACTCCATCACAGTGAATGGAAGCTCATAAATACAATGATTGCACAGAAATGGTCTCCTATTCAGTAATGAAACAAGAAGAAGTAGTAGTTACCTGGAGGAAATTGCACTTCTTTCATTTTCTATTTGTAGTCCATCTTTCACATAACAACACAAAGTGAATGAAAGAATGAAATCACAGTTATCATGGGGAACACAACTGATGTAGAATACAGCCTGATTATGTATATCCGTCTAGTGTTGTGGGTGGTTAAAAAAAAACTGAACAATAAATCAGAACATTGACCTGCTACCAGACTGGTATTAACCCAATGCGTCCAGTATAAACCCAGCTTTAGTACAAATCAGGTGCTAATGATACACACATTGCAAAGACAATACATGACTGCATGTATTTATGTTTTAAAAACCTGACCTAGAAATGTAGATTTTGTCCTAGCCTTCTGGCAGTTAGGTTAGACATGTCTGTGAACATAATGCATTCTGTCTTTAGAGTTACATTATTCTTGCATGGCGTGAGAGCAGAATGACTTAAAATGTCGGCACAATGAGCAACAGTCCCTTTTTGACAAAATGCAAATTACGCATGATGTTCACTGATGATGAATTACGTCTTTATAAATGGATTTTTGATGAATAAAAGCACTGGACCGCTTGAAGGTTGGATTATAATTGTCTGTTAATATATTTCTTGTGAACCAACCAAACAAAACTCTCTCAAAGTGCATCGAGACTCAAAGTTAAATCAGTGGAAAATTATTAAAACATGGTGACTCAAATACGTAACGTTAAACTGATAGATCTAATGATAAAAACAAAACAAAAATAAGCAGTTAAAGAAGTATTTCACTACTGGAAAGGGGGTCTTCTCATCAAACTGGACTGTCTATACAGTGGAAAACGCTCCGGCTGGTGGGCGACATAATGTGAGCACGTCACAGAAGGCGATATCGTGGCAAGCTGGTAACAAACAATCCCAATTTACAGTTACACGGTAAGATAAATTGATTTTCTAGAAACATTTGAGGTGAGAAGTATGCAAAGCCAGTGACAAGAATCTTGGAGCATATGTCAGCACTGTCTAGTGTTACAGTTTAAAGGTTCCATGACATGGTGATCGTTGGATGTGTTTATTAGTGGTCTCCTAATACCATATCTAAAGTCTCTGTTATATAGACCTTAGTGGTCCCTAATACTGTATCTAAAGTCTCTTTTATATAGACCTTAGTGGTCCCTAATACTGCATCTGAAGTCTCTTTTATATAGACCTTAGTGGTCCCTAATACTGTATCTAAAGTCTCTTTTATATAGACCTTAGTGGTCCCTAATACTGCATCTGAAGTCTCTTTTATATAGACCTTACTGGTCCCTAATACTGTATCTAAAGTCTCTTTTATATAGACCTTAGTGGTCCCTAATACTGTATCTAAAGTCTCTTTTATATAGACCTTAGTGGTCCCTAATACTGCATCTGAAGGCTCTTTTATATAGACCTTAGTGGTCCCTAATACTGCATCTGAAGGCTCTTTTGTATAAACCTTATTGGTCAACTAATACTGTTTCTTTTTTTTTAGGGTTTTAGTATGTCCACCAAACTAAGAGTGAGAAAGTGAGAAAGCGAATTGAGACATGCAATAATACAACCAAAAATATATTTCACTTACTTTTAGTTAAATAAAAATATGTCAATAAACTACACATGTCTGGCCCTTATTATGATTCTTATTTTGACACCCCTGATGTGAACTATGTAAAACATTTAGGACTCATTAATGTAACAGGCTGTAACCAAAAGGAATACATCTAAACTGAAACCATTCTAATGAAAAGTAATAAGGTAGAAGGATGTAAAAAAAAAAAAGGATGGTTTTAAACTAATTTACAAGTTGAAAAAAAAAAATCTCGTCTCCCTCAGAAGTCTAAAACAAATTTTAGATCCTGATGTGACAGCCTGACTCTGATTCAGGCATTATTGTGGTGCACAGTACAAGCCAGGCCAGTCAGACATGATGTCGGCCCAGTGGTCCAGTGATTCCCCCCCCCCCACCACCACCACCACTAACACCACCTGCTCCGCCTCTGTCTTCTCACACTCCCTTTCTTTACCCCTGCAGTTCGCCGTGTGCCTCCCCGTTTCTCCATCCCCCCCACCAATCACGAGGTGATGCCCGGCGGCAGCGTCAACCTGACCTGCGTCGCGGTTGGCGCTCCCATGCCTTACGTCAAGTGGATGACTGGCGAGGTGGAGCTGACCCGGGAGGAGGAGATGCCTATTGGCCGCAACGTCCTGGAGCTCACCAACATCCGGCAGTCTGGAAACTACACCTGTGTGGCCATATCGTCCCTGGGCATGATCGAGACCACGGCCCAGATCATTGTCAAAGGTCAGAAACATTCTTTTGGAGGGTTGCAGGGTCTGGGTAGCAATGTTGTATTCAAGACCAGATTAGTTAATATCGCAGACGTTTCATTTGCGGGGTAGTTCAGGTGGCGCAGGAAGATCCGCCGCCTGTCTGTTACCTTTTGTCTGTTGGTGTTCTAAACTTTGATGGATATCTGAGGACTATGGTTACCTGCTCCTCAGATCTCTGCAGGGTAAATCCAGACAGCTAGCTAGACTATCTGTCCAATTGGAGTTTTCTGTTGCACGACTAAAACAACTTTTGAATGTACACATGTTCCACTAAAACAAGTTTCATCCCGAGGCTATTTTGCAGAGTGACCATGGCTGCGTCCGGTGCTTAGTAACAGCGAAGACGATTGTGATTGGTTTAAAGAAATGCCAATAAAACAGAGCATCTTTTTCTCCTGTCCAGTAGTGCTGTGTGGACTAGCCAGACCCTCCTCCGCGGCGCTGTGGAGGAAGGTCTGGCAATGCAAGACCACCTAAACCACGACGAAGTCATCACCAGCAGCACAGAGTATCGTGATCGAGTCAAGACCAAGACCAGACCAGTGCAAGTCCCCCAATGAAAGATTTACATTTATATAAAAAAAAAAAACACAAAAAGATATTAAGATTCTTCTTCATTGCCTAGTTTTAGTGCCATGAGAGTATCATGAGAAATGGATTGATTAAATAATCAAAAGGCAGTTGTGGTCTTGACCTCAGGGGCACTGCCAGGAATTCTGGGCCCCCTGACAAAAAAAATCTAAATGTGCCCCCTATATTAGTTTTTACCTATTTTTGAGGCCCTTGTCAGTCAGAGACCCTTAGAATTGTCCTAACTTATCACCCCTTTACGGTGCCCCTGCTTAACCAGTCTTAAAATATATCTAGAGCCCTCCTTATCCAACACCGAGACGAGACCGAGTAAAAATGCGGTCGATTTTCAAGACTTGAATCTTCAAAAAGTGGTCTTGAGACTGATCTCGAGACCCAGACCAATCTTGAGTACTCCAACACTGCTGGGTAGAACGTGATCACACATAGGACAGAGGAGAAGGTGGAAGCAGAAAACACAGATTAAATGTTTCAATAACTTGTTAGAAAAGATAAAGCGATCATATTTGGTATTATTATTACATGTGGGTAATGTGAGAGGTTTTTTTTTCCCGATATAATATTTTCAGTTCTAGGTATATGGAAGTCTAGGACTGCCAGTCTTCAAATTACATGTTTAACATTATGTGCTGTAAATGTGTGCACACACAAAGCAAAAGTCCCCAGTTTATCAATTTATTTAATCTATCTACATGATTTAGTGATTGTTTTTGCTCCATGACATCTTTTGGGCTCCATATCATATGTTTAAATAAATAGTAGGGCTTTCAATCGGTTAAATTACAATGAATTACATGATAGTCCACAGTTAACTCCAAATTAATTGTAAATTAAATTTACATTAGATAACATTTTGTAACTTTAAATTATGTTTCTACGATTTTTTCAGTAGTTTATCAACTCGTAACATAGTGAATGGCACTTCTGCATTCACTTTGCGGCTCTCTACCGGCTATAACGGCACCGTGCAAGTTTGCCAGATCGGGTTGCAGATCTGTGGTTCCAATGAGACATAAAAGGACAATTTTGCTTCCAACCTGTAGGGGGACCAGAGTGGGAAAAGTTCTCTAGTGTTGCTTATTAAAAAATTGTATTTGTTCTAAATGTACTTTAAAAAGGGATATTTTGCAAGTGGTATTTAAGACTAGATGTACTTCGGTGGTAACTCAGTTCACATTGACAGTACATGTAAATAATTTAAGTCTGGTGGAGAGAACCATCTGGAAGGGCTTTGAAACTCAATTTTCCATTCAATAGAACCTTTCTTTTTCCATTTCTTCTCCAGGAGCTTTGTTCCTGCTAGACATTCACTCCTGTCAGGTCCCCGCCCACGGCCCCGCACCCCTACTGACTGCCTGTGCATAGCTTCCCGATTCCCCAAACTACGCTTCAACCTGAACGTGCATGCGTATGTCAAAACACATAGTGGAGTTTATGTTGACTTCTTATTATCGCGTTACTTTTGACAGCCCATATAAATAATTTTGTTAAATCTGTTAAACATTCAGCACAGTAGGCTCTGCTGTGTGGCTGCATTGAATATATGCACTTCTGTTGATCTCGGTTACGTAGAGATGGAATAACATAGGAGTATGTACAACCACCTGCTTGGCAACATAATGCATGTGCTCATCCTGCTGGCACTGTGCAGATCAGGAGAGGGCAGACACACGCTCCTGAAAAAAAAAATCACTGACAGACTGCTACTATTGTTTGTCTGACTCTCTTGTCTGTCTCTACTCTCTAACAGCCCTGCCCAAGCCACCCACTTCCCTCACTGTGACAGAAACAACGGCTACCAGTGTCACTCTGACCTGGGACTCTGGCAACCCAGAACCGGTATCCTACTATGTGATCCAGTACCGGGCAAAACTGTCTGACAATGGCTTCCAGGAAGTAGATGGGGTAGCCACAACCCGATACAGCATTGGGGGCCTCAGCCCCTTCTCAGAATATGAGTTTCGTGTCATGGCAGTCAACAACGTGGGCAGGGGGCCTCCCAGCGGTATTGTAGACACCCGAACAAGTGAGCAAGCCCCCTCATCACCGCCTCTTCACATCCAGGCGCGGATGCTGAGCTCCAGCACCATGCTGGTCCAGTGGGAGCCTCCGGAGGAGCCCAACGGTCAAATCCGGGGCTACCGGGTCTATTACAGCTTGGAACATGACGCCCCGCTCAGCGCCTGGCAGAAACACAACACAGATGACAGCCAGCTCACCACCATCTCAGGCCTGACCACAGATATCACCTACAGCCTCAGGGTACTGGGCTTCACCTCTGTGGGGGATGGGCCGCCTTCTGATGTGCTGCAGATCAAGACCCAGCAGGGAGGTAAGAACACGCTCACTAGGTCACAGCAAAGCAATGGCACGAGAAAACTCTTGCTAGATCGGTTTGTAGCAACAGAAGTAGTGCCAGAAATTGATTTAACAAGGATTCAGATTATTTACTTAGATTAAAGGGTAGCTACCGTTTTTTTTTTAACCTGGACCATATTTGCTTTTGTTTTTTTGTGTAAGTGACTGATTAGAAAACCAATCTTTGACATTGCACTAGTATTAAGCAAGACTGCTATAACCGGCAGCCACAGACCGGCCTGCAATGTAACCCTATGGGGCAAATTTGCATCGTCAATTTGGTCCAGTAAATGTTCTAAAGTGTCTGTAAACATAACGTAAAGGATCCCTACAGTGATAGACCTTTTTAAGACCTCTGGGCGGCCGGGACTCAGTGGTAGAGCAGTTGCCTGCCACTGGGAAGGTTGGTGGTTCAATCGCTGGCCCTGTAGTCCCATGTTGAAGTGTCCTCAATGAGTGTGAAAAACTATCTGATGAGCAAGTGGCACCTTATACGGCAGCCTCGGCCACAGCGTGTGAATGGTTCCTGTAAAGGGGCTTAAAGTAGTTGTTAAGACTAGAATATAATTACAGTCCATTTAAAACCTTTCTGTTTAACCAGAAAGAGGTCGTTAGTGCGAAACCCATCAGACTCCATTCAAAAAAACAATATTTTAAGTGTCTGACATGTTTTTACATTTAGATCAGTAAACTATGTGTTTATTTTAACCAAAACTAGAGTTGTCATGGTTGGAAAAGTGGAAAGATGATTCAAAATGGCTTTTCATATTTTTTTATTTTGTTTCTGTTGACTTTGAATGAATAAAGAGAAGTCTAAGTCTATTTCATGATGTTAAAATTACTATTTATTTACTGTAATTACTGTTTACTGTAATTTCTTGGATGTTTTTGTTTAAAAAAAGATCTTACTCTTCAACAGAAATGTGGACAATCCTTTCCATAAGGTTTTCAGAAACTTCGAATATTAATCTGAGCCTGTCAGTGGCTAAACGAGCACTTTTTGTGAAGGTACAAGCTACACAATTGCCCTTTTGACTCAGTAGCTTGTTCCGCTGACTGCAGACTGAAGCGATCTTGCTTAATACTGTACCAATGTCAAAATTGTTGTTCCCATCAGACACAAAATCATAGGGAAATTGGTTGAAAAAAACATAAAAGTGCTGTTTTTGAAAAAGCTGCAAAAACAACATTGACATATTATCACCTAATGAAGTTGTTATGGCAAACATGGTAGCAAACTCTTATCTACTTACACATCCAGCAGATACAGAGCATTTGCATTCATTTGGAGTAATATTTGTTGTCCACCTGATGAATGAACAGTAATCACTTGTCTAACCCAAATCTATCACAAAGGGAGTAGAGTTTAGAGTAAATAAACTTGGATACATTGCACTGTGGCTATGAGAAATATGAATATCGAAAAAAACAGCAGTCTGACATAACTAAGAGTCTACAGTTAACAGTCATCTAAACTGCTGCATGTACTGTAGCAGATCTAAATGACAACTCCATGACTGTAATTATGGTGCAATTAGAGAATTGTTTTATATAGATTGGTGCCTGGCAATTTGCACCAACTGCTGACTGTGTGTCTCTGTGGAATCGACGTATGCATGAAGGTATTGGTAGCTGCAAAAATGTCTTGGATAAATGTAGTCATACACTCACATCATTTTAAAATTGCAGAAAAACTGAGCTGTTATGTGAAACGTCTGTCAGATATTCACCAGCTGAGATGAACCCAGTGGGGGATTTGTGTGTGTGTGGGATTTGTGCGCGTGTGTGTGTGTGTGTGAGTGCATGTATGTGTGCAAAATGAAAGTCTCCTACACTTTATCCTCAAGGACAAAGTGGCTGCCTGTACATAGGGGATTAATAATAGTATTTCATTCACAGAGAGGCTGTTTTTCAGCTTCCTGTGTTTGGCTGGAAGAAACATGACATCACAATAGGACTGCAATAGAAGATAAAGCCACCCAAATTGAGCTGACCCACTTTATTTATTCTTGGAATAGAGTTCAGCACCCTTCCAGGCTGACATAAATCATTTTGCCTTAAATGCATATTAGAAAGTGTAGTAACTAGTATCAGACCAAGACAGATTCTACTCGTTGTTTTATGAGCCCATAAATGTGAGTAAATACAATGTTCCAATGTCATGTCATCTATTATGTGGCCATCTACATTATCATATTGTCTGGCGCAATTAGCTGTTTGCCTGAGCTCAGACAAAGAATTATTTTTATTTTTTTATTCACAACTTTTACATGAGCCTTCAAAGCAACACATGCACTTAAATCGGAGAAAGCTACAACAATACAACAAAAGGGTGTCTAATGGAAAAAAAAAAAAAGTCTAATGAATGTTCAAATGTTCCCTGGCATGCAACAGATTACCTTTGTTTTTTAGCTGGGAAGTAAAGCAAATCTCCCAGCCACTTGCATATTTACCCAGCATTTGTCTGTTGGATGGTGCTAATTTTGTACCTCGGCTGCAACAGAACAAAGTCCCATCCTCACTTATCTTGAAAGTATTGATTCACCTTCTATTTTAAGAATGCTACATTCACACTTATGTGTCTCATGATTCTGACTCATGTAACATTCCATTAGACAAACAGTGTAATTTTACGTAAGCAGTTACGTGCTTGTGTTTTTTTTTTACTTTCTAGTGGCAGTAATAGAGGCAGTGATGTTTCCTGTTTCCTGTACTGCACTCTTACACCGTCTCAAACCATAGCTCAAAACACAACGACGAGTCTGATCTCTGGTGACATGATCCTTGGATCAGGGAGGCTCCAAAATCACGTTTTCATCTGTCGCCGTTGTCCTGCTACACGTCCTGCGATGCCCCGCTACGCTCTGCTGTGCCCTGTAAGGCCGTGCAGTGCCCTGCTATGCCATGAACTACTACAAACTACTATTCTGAGTCACTGTCCCATTATATTTAACTGTGACTGTTATCGCCTACCAAGAGCCTGGGTCTGTCCCTGTTTCTTCCTAAAAGGAGTTTTTCCTCGCCACTGGCGCACTGTTGCTTGCTCTGGAGGGAACTACTAGAACTGTTGGGTCCTCGTAAATTATAGAGTGTGGTCTAGACCTACTCTATCTGTGAAGTGTCTCAAGATAACTGTTGTCATGAATTGATATTATAAATAGAATAGAATTTAATTGAATGATTGGCAAGTGTTACGTGGGGTAGCTTTTCTCCAAAAGTTGAGTAGTTCCCAACTTTTTACCACAGTCTCGCTGTGTGTCTCCCCTTGTCCAAACGACTCCTAAGAATTCAGTATATCTGGATCTTTAGCTGCTTAAGGTTCAGCGGCTAGCTTTGTCTGCCTGTAATGTGGTGCCGGTGTCGCCAACTATCATCTGATTGCAAACTAGCTAAAATGAGGAGAAATTTGTTTGGAAAAACATATCAAACACAAGTTATTAGTTCTTTTATATGTCTTAAAACTTGCCCGAGCGGATCTTTGAGATAAAAAATGCAATTTTAGAACACATAAAAGCGACAGCGTGTTTGGGAGTTTGCTTGTTTGATTGACAGAAGTCTCAGTTCGTAGATGAGTTGGGATGGTTGTTGCTTTTTTGTCTCAGCCTTGCTCCACCAAACTTTGCCATAAGGAGTATTTTTTTGGCTCCAGTAACTGACAAAGATGGTAAGTAAGTTATAAAGCCAAGACCATGCTTCAAGCAGTCAGAAAACACTGGTTTGGCTGTAATGATGGCATTTCAATCAGGAGAGACATGTTTGCAGAAATGCAAATAAGATCTTTTTGTACAGCCTAAATAAAATGTACAAAGTCTTTGGCGGTTAGACTCCATCGCTATACAAATCTTTCGTATATGTATATAGGGGTAGAGAACCATCAGCCCCCCCGATGGAATCCAGACAACGGTGGTGGCGACGAAGGAGCCCAAAGACCAGACCGAAGGATGCTCGACCGGTCAGCTAGAGTAGATGACTTGGGTTGGAAGAGGGGGGTGGAGGGTTGCACTCTTTGCCTGCAAAGACAGCTGAATAGCAAAGAGAGAAACAATTATTTCAAGCAGGGTTGTGGGGTTGTGACTCTGTGATTGGCCCTCGCCATTTGTGTATCATTCAGATTGGTTTAGCAGGAAGGTGAACGCCTCCAACAGCTGATTGGAGTTGGGTAGAGAATTGATTAAGAGTGACGTCTTCCTTAAAGAATTTACACTGAAATACATTTCAATCAGGAGAGACTAGTTGCAGAGATGTGACGGATATACACGCATTATGAAATTTACATTTATTAGGATAACAGCTGAATAGATTTAGGAGTGCATCAATTAATAGTTAGGTCTTCCTGAAAGAATCTACTTTGAGCTACATTTGGGAAAACTGTGGCCTGACATACTATGTAATGCATTACTAATTGAAAGTTTGTTAAACATTAACCTTGTGTAGGAACTTTTTCACGCCCGTGGTCCCTGGGCAGGTAGGTAAAACAAAAAATGTTAAATGCAAGTGCAGAAAAAAACATTTTACAGTCGCATTCACGCCTAATTCACAATAATACAAATATAAGCAAAGCTGCGTCAATACAATTATCTTGGGCTCAAGCGTTCCAACATCCTAAAACCAGTCCAGCCCCATCCCTCCCCAAAGCTATGAAATCAAAATCCTAACCCCACAACGCAATATCCAGAGTTTTGTCAAGCATGAAAAGGTTTGAGGATTTGTAATGAGCTGTGTTAGGAGAGTGTTCCACTGACTTATGATGATTTGCCATGTAAGCATCACACACCTCAGTAAATTCATGGCGGTCCTGGACATGAGAGACTTAGTAGACAACTGTCAGTAAGACTAAATCTCAATTACCTTTGAGGATTTAAAGGTGATGGAATTTGTTCTACTTCCTCAGCTTTGTTGCTGTTCTGAATACTGATGAGTATTGACTGCAGCATTTTAGTAAACCCAGCTTCTGTGGGCCTGAATCTCCCATTTCCCCTCTTGACTCCCTTACTTTGAATTTCCACCTCTGACCACACCCTTTATTGTCTCGATCTCTGTTCCAGTCTATGAGTCCCTTCATGTCTTTTTTTTTGTGCCTCCAGTTCCAGCTCAGCCGTCTGGTTTTGAGGCTGAGGCCGAGTTGGACTCGCGCATCATGCTGTCCTGGCTTTGGCCTGTCCAAGACCCCATCATTAGCTTTGAACTGCTCTACTGGGAGGACAGCACTCCTACAGACAAGGTAAAAAACACCTTAAAAACATCCATCCATCCATCCATCTTCATCCGCTTATCCGGTATCGGGTCGCGGGGGCAGCAGCTCCAGTAGGGAACCCCAAACTTCCCTTTCCCGAGCCACATCAACCAGCACCCGACTGGAGGAGCCCGAGGCGTTCCTAGGCCAGGTTGGAGATATAATCCCTCCACCTAGTCTTGGGTCTTCCCCGGGGCCTCCTCCCAGCAGGACGTGCCTGTAACACCTCCCTAGGGAGGCGCCCAGGCAGAACACGTTTCTGCCAATGAGGGAGTGTGATTATAATAACTATAATAAACCTTATTTATACAGTACCTTTTATACAGAACAAGCAGCTCAAAGTGCTTCATATTGCAATTTGTAATTTCCCTATTGGGGATCAATAAAGAGTATAAATTAAATTACAGTATAATAATCTATAACAAAGTGAAACGCTTGAGTGATAGGTTAAGTGTTTTATTAGTACCCAAAGAAAAATGTATTGTGCAGACAGGGTACAACAGTCCAAGTAAAAAACCAAGGCAAACGTAACCATCATCCTAGAAGACATCTGAACAGACATCAGACCTTGCATGCTATTGTTGTTTCCTCCTGCAGCTAGCCCTGAGGGAATCACTGAAGTTTTATTTGAGTCTCATTTTACCTGTCAAACCTCAGAATTAGTGTTGGATTTGTTTGGGTCGATGCTAAACCCATACTTTTAAAACTGTGCCGGTGTCTAAACAATGCCAGAACCGATACTTAAACCCCCCAAAAAGTGCTGATGAACGAAAAAATAAAAAAGATGAGGAAAGGGTATTTTACAATATCTTAGAATGCACCTCGAGGCTTACCAGTTTCTAGTGAACGCACCACTGTCCAGCCTGTGTTTTTTTTTCCTTACAACAGAAAATCACTGTGGTAGTTTGTGTCTTCAGCCGCGGACTGTTACACGTCCCGCTGTTGGAATCCTCTTCAGGGAAATACAGTCACACTTTACATTGCTAACCTATCAACATTTTAACCATTTTTAATCTAGCTACTAGCTAACGGTGGGCTAACATTACCTGCTGCAAAGTGTAGCGTGACATGCAGCAAAGCTTCCGTTGCCTCTAACTTCCGTTTTGGAGCTCCAGAAAGCCACAAAGGCATTTAATTGGCTACGAAATCTGCGTTGCTATTCAGTTTAGTAAATATCGGTCATTAAGGCACCTGTGCCATATTAGCACCAGATTTTGGTACCCAACTCTACTCAGAATGATTTGCCTATGAAATAATGTTACCTTTTCCCCCAATAACAGCCTCAAATCAACATCAGCATTGGCTCCTTCTGATAATCAGATTTATTTTAGGGTAACACACAAGAGGAATTTAGTAAGTTGTGTTGAAATTTCACTAAATGAAATGATTATAATAATAAATCCAATAGTTCAATATGTGTTTGTGTATGTGCCGTGGCCTTCATGATCTCATGGTTTACATCTTCCTACAGCATCATGAGACGTTTGACCCAGCGGGCTCCCATGCAGTTGATGGTCTAAAGCCAGACACACTCTACATGTTTTCCCTGGCGGCAAGATCAGAGATTGGTTTAGGAGTCTTTACTCAGCCAATTGAGGCCAGGACGGCCCAGTCCAGTAAGTACTCTCGCCTTCTAATGTCCTTCTCTCACGTGCGGTTCAGGTTATTCTGTCCAGAGAAGAGAAAATATAATTTGTTGTAGCCATTAAGTTCTGGCAGATTTTATGTGGTTACATATGAACCAAAAGGAGTCAACATGGGTTTCCGTATTGTCATTGGATAGTATTGGTGATGTCATCCTGCATCATTATGGAGACCATGGGGAATCAAATGGAGACAACGGCAGCAGTTCATCCTGCACTTTAATGTAGGCCTATAGCAATGTGTGTGTGTGTGTATCTTTCTATCTCTTCTCTGCTAACTTTCCCAGCTGGAAGGAGCAGCAGATTGTACCTTACGCAAACTCAGCAGCATTTTAGCACGCATGCTCACAAGTCTCTGAACTAGAGTCCAAGTCAGGTCTCAACAGGTACGTGTTATGTAGTTAGGTTGTAGGCTTGGCAATTCAAGTCTAAAGGCACCGTATGTGCAAGTCTCAAACCCTGCGTTTTATGGAAAGGTTTCTCCTCCATGGGGATTGTCTTAAAAGTTCTCCAGAGTTTCACTGACGATGTTTGGGCCTACTGTTACAAAAGATATATTACTCCAAAAATGAAGCGGATTGATTAAAAAAACACAGCATGCTTTTTTATTAGACTGCCAGTGTCACGGTCACTGGTAGTCATTTTTCATTGTGATTGGTTGTCAATCTGAAAATGGCGGCTTTGACCTAATATGAGCCTGCCTGAGGACAGACGCCAAAGAGTGGCAGGAGTAGTGAGACAGACGGCTGAGTGATGCGTTCAGGCACAGCAGTCAGCCATGTTTTATATGGTGTTTGGTGTTTTTTGCCCTCAACTTCTCCTTCCAGGCAGCACGGCAATGTTTAGGGTAGGCAAGGGTTCAAATTTGTAATTTATAATGTTTATTGATCCCCATTGGGAAAATTAACATTTACACTCTGTTTGTTGGTAATCACTAAACACAGGCCTGAATTACATGCTCAGGACCTATTCATGCACAATGGAGAGATCTCAGAGTGTGTGGGCTGCCAGCTGGACCAGCGCGGTTAGGGGGTACGGTGCCTTGCCCACGGGCACCTGGCAGTGCCAAGGAGGTGAAGTGACCCTCCGGTTCCCAACCCAATTCCATATGGACTGAGTTACTGCAACCCCAAAGGTTAGCTGCCTAAAGGCGACGTTGGAGGCCAAAAAACACCATCAAGCTGTTTATATTTGCAGAGGAGGAATTGTAGATGACTGTGAACTCATATCAAATATACATGAACATATTGGTATAACATTGCCTTTATACATTTCTTGTAAAGAACGGATTCAAATATTGGAAACAACACATAATTATTATATACAACAATAAATTATTACAAAGGTAACAAAGGTTGAATATGATGATTTGATATGGCTGGCGAAATGTAGATTCAACATTAATTAATATTGTCCTTTTAAAATCTTATATGAATCTAAATAGGGAAGCTGTTCTGAGCCAGCTCAAACTATTATAACACAGTAATGCTTGCAGCAATTCCAAGCTCGTGAGATGTAATTACCAGTGTAGCATTAGTTATGCGAAGAATTCTTTTCCACGTGTCAGTCATGCATGATTTTGCTGAACATGCAACTCAATTACAAAGTTCAAACGCCAAGGCAACAACAAAAGAAAATGTCATTCTAAAGAGTTTTTTTTCTGTCAGGCGTAAAATCCGTTGTTCCACCCAAGCCATCATTCATAGGCGCAATAGTATCGCTTGGTATTTTCTGATCTTTCTGCTGCCTTTGCGTAACAAATCACCAGACGTTGCACATTTTGACAAATGGTCTAATAAAAGGCACAAACAGAATATTATGATGTAAGACCAAGGGAAAACAAACGGACTGTTGCACAGAAAGACAGCTTTTATCATGACTGCCATGTCTCTTTGAAATGATAGTTTGTCATATGAAACATGGCATCCAGTGTGCTTATGTGCAGGAATTCGGCTGTTCCACCCTGACACTAATACTATTGAACACCCTTGATTCTGAACTGAAGCTGCATATTCAGTATTGGATCACTGGCTCACTGGCATGCTGGGATATACGGACTTGAACCTGTAGTATGTATGACAGTAGAATCTAAGCCCTCTCTCTTGTTTTACCTGTCAGGTGTGAAGTCCTCGCTCCTGTATTCACACTGAAAACAATCTTTTTCACAACTCTGATGTTTTAGTCTCCCATCACTCCTCTGGCAGTCAAACCCGTTGTGTCAGGAAACTAAAGACCCTGACCACTCCTGTCTATTACTGCTTGTCTAAATCCCTTCCATAGTTTCATCTATCTGCTCTTTTCTGTCTCCTTTCTTCTGTTTATTTACAGTATACTGTATATCTGTCAGATCATGATTCTTAACATTGACAGACCATTTGAGGAGAAAACCTAGGTGATATCACAATGTCATGTTTTGTTTCAGCAATGGCAGTCGGCTGTCAAAAGTCAACAAGTTACTATTGTTAAAGTGTGGAACTCCACACATCCAATGGGTCTCTGTGCTGCTGCAAAGCACATCACAACCACTGTTTTGTTTTTTTATTCATTGAATAATGACTCAGTGAAAGGATGTGGAGTTAAAGTGCTAACCCCGCATTCATACAGCCATAAGATAATCCAAAATGTGTTTTTTTTGCACAGAATTTAACAGAGTTGCAAATTCACAAGGGTAATAATAAAAGCGAAGAAGTTCTGTGATTGATGTATCAAGGTGAACTCACCCAGTAGTCTGACATTGTACTAGTCCCGCCCACTGCAGCTCCCAATCACTCACGCTGCCCATTTCCTCTCCCCCACAGTTCAAGGTAGTAGTATTAATGGATTTGACAGGTTCATGGTGCACTATATTGGATATGTCCCTCTAGATCTTAGAAATAAGGATAAGGTGTGCAGACAAACAAACAAGCAAATTACACATAGTAAAAAAAGTATCACTTTTTTCTTTAAAGATACAGAATAATAAAGGGTTCCTAAAAGAGATATGGGCAAAACTATTGCACTGTGGTTTTTTATTTATTTTTTAGATGTGGAATCCAGTTCATTAGCAAGGTAAAGGCTACAGTCATGAGTGTTAGCTTAAGCACTGCTCATTTTATTCTGAGATGAAAAAGCACATTTGTAACACAATAACATTACAATGGATAAATGTAGCCCAAAAAACACTGCAATAACAGTAGTTAGTCCTCGGAAAACATAACGAAACACCTACAGTAGCTGCAAGGGATCCACTTTGTCCAGTCTGTACTATTGATGGGATGGCCGTATTCTTCAGCACATGGTCCGTGTGGCTAATTCCATTTTTTCATAATAATCATCCACAGTGAAATGTTCTGAGGTGGCTACAGGTGTATTTGGATCCACATCCAGAACAAGTATAGCCATAGATTCCGCGGTCAGGAATTCTATGAAACATCATGGTATTACCAGGTCTCCCCTGTTTATTGTTGCTGAACTCTAAGTGAACTCTCTGCTCTGTGACCAGGTTCCTTAGGCGCTGCAAGCAAATCACTCCGCCCAAGTAGCAGATGTAGAAGTGCTTCGCCTTTCTGAGAATATAGTTCCCAGTTAGTATGTGGTTAGACGATGGCTGCGTCTCATGTGACCTTGTTATTTGTACACCCTGTGACTATACAAATCACACATGTAAATAGGAATATGTTGGCGTTATTTTGTCACTTTTTGGGAGCAGTAGTTGGAGAGGGTTACCTCTGGTGTCTGTGCTAGGCTAAGCTAATGCTGGGGGGCGTCAGACAGAGTCACAGCACGCACGGAGGTGAGAAGGGTATATATTGACTCGTCTAACTCTGGGGGATTCGGTGAATGAGCTAATGTCCCAATAAGTTGGCGTTTTTTTTTAACTGAACAACTGCGGGGTCATTGGAATGGTCATACAGTATGGCTTTATACGAGTTGAATGGTGGTCGTCTCGCTTCTTCCTAGCACCTGTGAGAAGAAAACCCATCCTGCAACTTTTGGCCGGCGAGTCGCTGGACTCAGCGCCAGGAGGTATCACGTGATATCAGATCTCGCTGTCTTGCTTCACGGGAACTGCACATATACGCCCATTCAGGAACCGATAGCAATGGAGGTAACAAGGTAGCGATGGAGTTTTCTTCACAATTAGTTTTTCATCGTCAGGTCATCGTCAAAAGAAATGGAAACTTAGGAAAGCATTGTCGGAGGAACAGAGAAAGAGGAAACAGCAGGCTGACCAAGCGAGGAGTCAGACGAGGAAACATGGGAGCTGCAAAATATCTATTCCAAAGCTGTTGGGTGGGCTCTATAGAGAAACATGTGAGCAAAAAGCAAGAAAACAATGAAGAAAGGGCCATAACTGCATAGCGCCTCTTAACCTAATCCTTCATTCTATGCCGTTTCTCAACCTGACACCACTTTGTTTTTATCCTACTAAAATAGTATTCTTTCCTTGTTACATTCATTTTTTTCCTGTCCAAATCCAATTTCTTTTCTTTCACAGCCACCTGCCCTCTACTCCGAGTTTTGGTATTTTCAATAACCCTGTTTCTATTTGTGACTTTAATCAGCTGCAGTGCATCTCCCACTCATGGGTCTCTGTCTCTTTGATCTATCGCACCCCTGCATGGACGTATCCAAAGGTTCTTGTATGTGTGACTGAATTATGGGTGTTCTTGTGCGTCTCTTTCAACTTGTCACAAGCACATCTGCTGCAGGCGAACAAGCCAGCCTCCAACACTGTTCAAACAGTAACCTCGCTGTGTCCTGGCGCTCTGCTGGGCTGCCCAACCACAGGCGAGCATGATCACAGTCCCCTGTGTTATCTCTCCCACCTGCTCCACACTGATCTCTACTGTTTTGCTGCTGTGTTTTGTGGAATTCTGCTCTTGTGTTATCATTGTGCATGCATGCATTCATCTGTACAAGTTTTACTTTTCAGTTGGTGAAACTTCACACTGTGTTATGCCCTATTTCCACTGTATGGTGCATTCCTGTTTTTGGTTTTCCATTGCGGATAGTAAAATAGTTAATTGTCTGCGAAATGTTTGCGAAAATCAAATTTTTAAACAGAACACATTTCTTTCTATATTACTTTTTCCAACAAATTCAAGTTTTGAATGAATCCCGGGATACATCTTTTGGTCATATCTGTAATGTTACCCAGATGATGTAATAACACAAATACACAACTTATGATGTAAAACACGCATAAAACATTATTCTAACTGTATCCACCCCTTGTTATTTGTGTTGCTATGAACAAATAACAATTTAAATCATATTACATTGCATAGCCTGACAAATAATCACAATTTGGCATAGCTAAACATAAGAAAGAACCAGTTATACGCCTTAAGTCCTCAGCTAATTTAGCCATCAATTGCGGTTAAACAAAGAAACCGTGAAATTATGTAATAATTGTTAAAGACCTAGTTCCCCCTCAGGGATTCTCAGCTGGTCGTCAAAGCGACGACATCATGCACAACCTCTTTTTTAATGCGACTCGTTATCAGAAATGTTTTACGCACCTCATCAATGGTAGGCATAGATTCCCAACCAGGGGTACATCTACAGCTCAACTACCGAAAAAAAATCGAAATCATGATTTCCTTAATCAAATATATCCACTTATCAACAGCAGGCCAACTGTAACGACTGAACACTACGTGTTACAGTTATGTGAAAACTAGTTAGCAAGCGTTCACAGAAGTTTATACAGGTGGCGGGATAAATGATTGAAACATTCAGCTTCACTCTGAGTAGTAGTTGAATGACCAAGCCACAACTGCTAAATTCTTTGGAAATATTAACAATTGCCAATTTTTATTTGTTGGCTTTTGGCTCGGATTTAGAGTGGTCTCTCTTAAGGTTGCACACGCATTTCAAAGTGTCCCTGAGCAAGACACTGAATCCCAATTTTTAGCTGTCATCTGCTCCTAATAATAGGTATACTATTATTAGGAGCAGGAATAACTGCAGGAATAAAATGTCATGCTGTGTGTGACAATAAAGAATCCATTTTATTTTGTATAACTCATTTTTGAGAAAGGGATACAGGATTTCTACTGACAGGGCTGTGGGGCCAGAAAGGTTGGTAACCACTGAATGTGTTGCGTTGTGTACGTATTGTACAGCGTGGGATTGCGGGCTTCCCATTTTGTGTCTCTATGTGCCCATTTCAAACTGGCAGGTATGTCCAAGATGCCCCACGTCGCGCTAGTGACAGTTTCTTCCTGACCAATCAGTGGTCTGCAGTGTTATAACGCCACCTTCTACTATTCGCTCAACCCGCATGGAACTTGGACCGATGTATTACTATTTACAACTTTTGCTAATGGAAAACTATGACTTGAGTCTACTTGAGTATAGCCGTGCCGTACCATGCAGTGGAAATCCAACATTTGTTACATGTCTATGTGAGATCAACGTTGTTTTACATAAAGGTAGTTTGAGTGTGAAGTGTCACCCATGTTTTTGTCTGACCTCTGGACTGTGAAGATGATAAAAACCAAAGATAGCAATTCTCAGAAATGTTCATTTTTGTGTTATTTGGAGAAGAAATCAACTTTATTGTTCAATGCAAATCCTAAGAATTAACCATCCAACCATCAACCCTTTAATTTATATATTTATTTATAAGTAATTTGATTAATATGGTTTGTAAAGAACATTGTGCTGCTCGAATCACAATTTTTAATTTACATAATGAGGAAACCTTTATGTACAGATACCGTTAGGACAATTGGTGGATGGTTTATAACATTTTATTGTCATGGTTTTAGTCACTGGTTAACCCTTGTGTTGTCTTCCCACTGAACTGGACATTTAAAATTAAATCAATATCGAGGTCATTTTATCTTTTATCAAGGTTATGGTTGTCTTTTTCAACCCTTTTGTGGCTTTCCCTCAAATGTTTGTCAACTTTTTCTGAGCCATTTTACATTTTTGTGGGTTTTTCCCCAAATTTTTTTGACTTTTTTGTATTTATTTGACATTTGTTCACATTTTAGTCACTTTTGACATTTTTCACTCTTTTTTTTACACTTTTTTTAAAGTTCTTTTACCAATATTTTTTTCTCCAATTGCTATAAAATTGACAAAAACACACAATTTCAATAAAAGTAGTGAAGTGATCATTTATGTAACTTGTGAGGAGCGTTGATGGAAACCATCCACTTTACTTTTTGGGAAAATTTGTTTGAAGGAAACCCAAATTTCGGATTTTTGAAAGGGGTCAAATTTGACCCAAAGACAACAGGAGGGTTAAATCCCTTATGATAACTTTGGATTCACTAAGGTTATTACTGAGATCTGCTTACAACAAAGTCCCATGGGTCAAGAAAAACGGGCAGTCCAACGTTCAGACAGTTTTCAAACAAACCTCCAGGTCAGTCACATTTCTGATTCAACTTTGACCAACTGTATTTACTGCAGTTGGTCGGTACAGTGGGGGATCATAACCAACTAATAAAGTGGTTACAATAATCTGGATGAACGTCTTTGTTTGTTCACAACCTGTCTGATCACTTGACTGCTCATTTCTTGCAGCGTTGAACTTTCTAGCTACGTCGTTGCATTCCTCAGGATTTGGCGTTTTCTTAGCAAATGGTGGCCAAACTACAAAAATAACCCTTGTGTTGTCCTTTGTGTCACGGGGACTTGTTTAGTTTATTTACATTTTAAATCATGGCGTTGTGCTT
The DNA here is from genome assembly GCF_013103735.1 of Etheostoma cragini. Lineage (NCBI taxonomy): Eukaryota > Metazoa > Chordata > Actinopteri > Perciformes > Percidae > Etheostoma > Etheostoma cragini. Next base: position 27,196,745 of record NC_048415.1, read on the forward strand.
CAAGGTCCCCAGGGCCTTTTTCATTTTACATCAACTGCCGTCATGGCTTCTACCTTCGGGTTTTGGAGACCCTTCCATCCATGCCTCATCCATTGGGTCCCAGGGATCCCGGAGAATGAGATGAGGGTGGCGGGAAATGCGTTTGACTGCGAAACAGGTCTCTGGGACCCCAGAGGCCAAGACCACGGTAGCAAAAAAATACGATTAAATACAAGACGGGTCTCTGGGAACCGAAGGACAACACAAGGGATAAGGATAAAAGTTGAACTTAAAGGATAATTTCATTAAATCATAATTCAAAAGTCAATATTGGCTTAAGGTTTTCACTTTTTCCAATATGTAACCAAGAACACAACCTTGTTTCTGTAAACCTAAACAACAGCTGGGACTTGTGAACCCAAGTCTATAGTGTCAAAGTCCTGCTTTGCACACACACCCATCCACCCAGATCTCTCTATGACTTCTCTTAGTATAAGAATGACACAACATAAAAGGAATTGCTATTGAACAGGAGGTGAGCTTCATGTAGGGTTTCTCCAAAACATAAGGGTAAAGCAAATTAAAAGGGTATGTACAAATTGTTTAGGACATAGGTTACCCAGTCAGGATGTTCTCATGAACGATTCGTGCATATAGCTGCGAAAATTAGTGCATTTTAATTTGTGTGTATTCCCAATCCAGTCTCATGCAAGTATGTGAAATGGTCACCTTATTTTGAATTTTCTCGTTTATTTTGTGTACAGGTCACGATTTTTGAACGTGACCATTTCACAACTGCCGTGACACCGGGCTGCTCCGGGGGACGCAACAACTACTAATTGTTCTGTGATCATGAAATAGGCTTACCATTGAAATACATTAGAAAATTCTTAATCAACACACGAAAATAACGACATTAACGTGATCTGTACACATGATTAATAGATTAAATAACATTTCACAAACTTGCGTGAGACAGGGCTGGTATTCCTAGTTCCATGTCTTACTCTATACACCTTGACTGTCGCTGGATGTAAGACCTAAAACACCGGGTTTTTTAAAACATGGGAGCGGAGTTTGGGGCTTAGAAGGAAGTTAATTGGACAACACAAAACTTTCACCCAGAAAATGGGTGTTTGTCTACCGGGACTACTATTTAGGGGATCGGTTATTTAAACCAGACCACAATCTTTTTTCTAATCCTAACTAGTCGTTTTGGTGTCAAAACTTAACTGTCATTACCGCATGACTAGGATTTCTGAGGACTATGGTTATGTGCTCCTCAGATCTCGGCAGGGTAAATCCAGACAGCTAGCTAGACTATCTGTCCAATCGGAGTTTCCTGTTGCACGACAAAAACAACTTTTGAATGTCCACATGTGCCACCAAAACAAGTTCCTTCCCGAGGCTATTTTGCAGAGGCACTGTTGATTGTGATTGGTTTAAAGAAATTACAATGAACCAGAGCAGGTTTTTCACCTGTCTAGGAATTCTGTGTGGACTAGCCAGACCTTCCTTTGCCGCTCTGTGGAGGAAGAACTGGCAGTGCGAGACTATCGCATGACAATTGCCCTTTGTCGGCTAACCTTATCTGCCATGGGACCGGTCGTCAAGATACCAGCAGGCAGTCACTGTAATTTCGTAGGATAACATATGAATTGTTGTGCATATATTTTAGCACAATATATACGAACCTGTTCATGAGAATGCGAGACCTGTCTGTAATGTTTAAACACATTACTTCTCTGCAGTCCAGATGGTAAGTTGCTTTGTCTGCCATTATCCACCCTGTTTGACCATCACCCTCCCTCCTCCCCTCCCATCAGCCCCCTCGGCCCCTCCCCAGGATGTACGCTTGCTAAGCCTCAGCTCCACAAGCATCAAGGTGAGTTGGGTGGCGCCGCCCACAGACAGCCGCCACGGGGAGCTAGTGCGCTACTCCCTGGCCTACCAAGCACTCACAGGGGAGGACGTGACGCGCCACCAGGTGTCAGGAATCGGTGCTGATGTCACCAGCTATGTGCTGGACGACCTTCAGAAGTGGACTGAGTATTTGGTGTGGGTCAGGGCTCACACTGACGTCGGGCCTGGCCCGGAGAGCTCGGCAGCCCGCATCAGAACCAGGGAAGACGGTATGTTGATGGTGTCATGGGGAGCAGCCTGGGATACAAAACCCACCAATACTCACTCTCATAAGCTCTTGCTTATTGTGTGGTACTTTAAAAAGTAAAACAGGAGTCCAAGAAATTATTTTGGGACATGGTTTTGATTTCAACAATTCTGATTCCAGTTCTTATTGATTCTCGATTCCGATTCTTTAAGGGGTGGAGTTGAAACGTTTTTCTTGCCAAAATCTAACAATGACCTTACTCTTTCTTGAATCAAATAGTATGACCATTTTGAATTCTTGGTACAAAATACTCTAATCTATTTATATTTCATGGTGAATAGACGTGTTAATTAGTCACAGCATGAGCTTGCATGTGCTCAATTCACTTAGTGAGTCTGCTTTATGAGGCTTTTGCTGCCACTGATCTCCTGCCTGCCTCTCTCTGGCAATTTTTTGTGTGTGACCTGGCTTTTGCCTGCCGGGCTACTGCCTTACTAGGCTATTGTGTCTAGAGAATTTCCTGAGCGGGAACATGACATGCTCTTTCCCTGTCTTCAGTCAGATACGTGTAGGTCTGACTGGCTGCTATAATTCAATCCATAGGGAGATTCTGCCATTTGTAGAACACATTCATTATCACTGTCACTGCTGGAGACACTCCGAAGCAGAACGCAGCACAGCCCAATCCCCACAGCTATACGACAGACACCATTACAACAAATCCTTACAAGGGATTTTTCGTGAGGGCATAATTGGCAATTTCATGACCAATGAGAGTAGTGAGAAAGTGTTGGGCTCTTTTTCTGGAGCCACTAGAGGAAATCAAAGTATCACAGGATAAATCCTGGACAATGGCGCGGCGGCTTAGAAATAATTGCAGCATGTGTGGAACCTCTCCTCTGTTAAAGCTCACTGTTGTGACCAGCTCAGGCCTCTTTGACTGCTTTCAAATGAACTCCAGCTCTGTCTTTGACTCCTACCTTAAATCCCCTCTTAGTCATATTAGTCCAATGTCTGGATTCATTTGATTTCCTCTTGCTTTTAGTGCTTTAGATTGTCTGTGTGTCATTGGTAATTATGGGGCAAATGGGGGGGGAGAGAGAGAGAGAGAGAGAGAGAGAGAGAGAGATTATGCATGCAAGTATGTATGTAAATATGTGTATGTTGGTATGACTTATCTGCTTTCTGTTAACTGATTTGTTAGACTTAAGCTGTTTTTTTCTGGGTGTCGCCTATTCCCAGAATTCTAGGATAATAGAGACAAATCTAAGTTAGGTTTCCTTCCACACATCAATGCGCTATGGAGGTCAGTGCTGGGTAGTTCTAATGACTCCAATTAAAAAGGGTTCTGAAACCAATTCAGGACAATACTTTTTTTACAGTGAGGATTTTATTTTGACCAAATTTAGTTTCATTTAACCCTCCAAAATCTAATGCTTGATTGTGACCCAATTATTTAAAGAGCCCCTATTCTGCTTTTTGGGAATTGTTTTCTCTCTTTTATTTTGTTATATAGTTTTTTGTGTTTGTAATAAATGTATCTGTTTTTGAACATCTACACATGTAAACATATTCTAGTAGATCCCTGGATTACAAATATGAGGCCAAAAATCAGCATAATATGGGTTCTTTAAAGAAAAACTAAAAACTTAATAATGATCCCAATCTTTATTGGGTCCTAACGTGATTTTATGCCTCCACACCAGTAAATGCTAGATCAGATCCGCTAGAAGTGTTGACATTGAAGGTTGTTTTTCTGCCTCCAATTGGCTTACCCTGATAGTCTTATACTAATCCTAGTCTTGCAGTCTAGTCTGGGAGAAAAACCTGCACTGGTTTATTGGCATTTCTTCAAACCAATCCCGATCGTCATGGGTGGGGCTGAACGCCGGACGGAGCCACGGTGCCTCTGCAAAATAGCCTCAGGAAGGAACTTGTTTTAGTGGAATGTGTGCGTTCAAAAGTTGTTGTGCAACAAAAAACTCAGTTTGGAAAGATAGACTAGCTAGCTGTCTGGATTTACCCCGCAGAGATTTGAAGAGCAGTTAACCCTAGTCCTCAGAAATCCACCAGGGATTAGAACGCCAACACACAGAAAGAGGAGAAGAAGTGTGTACTTCTGTCCGTCCATCCCAATCTTGTACACGTGACGTGATATATCAATGTCTTGAGTCAATTTCTTCAAATTTGGCAAAAACTTCCATTTCAAACTGAGAATTAACTGATTAGATTTTGGAGGTCAAAGGTTTGTACACTAATAACTTAGTTACATTTTAAACAAAAATGACAGAGTGATTATTTACTCAACCTGTCAAAAGTCAACCTCACTGCAACATCATAATGTCTCTGGCCATCATTAAACGCTATAACTCAGGAACAGGAGGAGAGACAGTTGGTCCGATATTGAGTTAGTGACGCTAAACTGTGGTGATTGTGCCGATCCTCTGTGCTGCCGGGTTGACAATGTCTAAATAGTTTTGGAAGCACTGTTTCCTTCCTCCTTCCAAAGCACTAACCCTCTCCACCTGCTGTCTTTCTCTCTCAATCTTCATTCTCTCAGCCTCTCCCACCTCCCAGCGCACGCACTTGAATTTTAATCTCACACACTCTTTTTCATCTCTCTGCACGCACCCCATTTGTCTTTGAGCTCACTGACTGGATTGGTCCAGCATCTGTCCATTCTGCACAAAGACTGTAGGAGCTTTTGCTGCGCTCTGCCCACAAATTCTCCTTCCAGACAAGGCCATTCAGAGGGAGCAAAGTTGTTTGATGGACTGGACCCTATCTTTGACCACTGACAGGCTTTGGCCCGCCCCATCAGGGACCTATTTTGTATACGCCTAAGGAGAAATGAATCAAATCCGATCCTGCCTTTGAGAGGCTACTGCTTGCTCCACTGTATATACTTTAATATTCCCTCCAAGCTTTGGAGTGGGTGGTGTTAAAAGATGTTAGTACATGCAAATGAAACATAGTACCATGTTGAGGTCGTTCAGGTTGGAAGGAAGCGCTGCAGAGGAAGGTCTGGCTAGTCCACACAGCATTCCAGGACGAGAGAAAAACGTGCTCTGGTTTGTTTGCATTATTGGCATTTCTTTAAACCAATCGCAATCGTCTTGGACACCGCTAAGCACCGGGTGGAGCAATGGTGCCTCTGCAAAATAGCCCCGGGAAGGACCTTGTTTTGGTGGAACATGATTACTTTAAAAAGTTGTTGGAGTCATGCAACAGAAAACTCAGATTGGACAGATAGTCTAGCTAGCTGTCTGGATTTACCCTGCAGAGATCTGAGGAGCAGTTAAAACATAAACCCTGGTCTCGACCAGGGGTCTTCAACTTTTTTTAAGCCAAGGACCCCTTTATTAAAAGAGAGACAGTGCAGGGACCCCTACTACATGTATTAAAAGGAATTTGCATAATATACTGGGCCTACAATAACATGCAGGGCGGCCTAAAGCCTTTATCCAATACATACCTTTTTAGTGCATAGAATCCTAAGCTATTTAAGTATTAATTGTTGGCATAGTTTTATAAATCATGTGGCAAAGTAATATATTAAGATCAACTGGATCTGTGGGTGGCTACCTTAATGACTCCTTACCTTTAGGCCAGTGAGCTTATTACATCTTTTTCCTTAATATGCTGATTTAAATTTGCTAATAACGTGTTGGATTTCAGGAAATGAATTTTGAATTGACCCAATTAAGGGACAAATTAGGTTATTTTAGTATTTTAGCATAGGCAGGGATATGTAGACCACAAAGGGGGTATCCCATGCATCCCTGTCGGAAAACTGCACCCAGCATGTGGATATTGTGTTGGCATGTGGGATGTAGATAAAAAGCGATTTCACTGAACACATCTAAAGGTTTTTCAGGTTCTAGTCTGGTGGTATGGTTGCCATAGATGAATGAAGTGTATGGTAATGAGGCTACAGTAGCACTGAACATCCAGAAGTTGCTGATATTTCCTTCTTACTAGACTGACTTCAAAGATGTGTTAAGTCTGCGGTTGTCGGTTACACGATCAATTTTGTTCTTCTTCATCATTACACAGGCTACGGCTTTGTATTCGTAAAACAGAAGTTTATTGATGCGTTTTGCCTCCAAAGCCCGGAGCTTGATTCTGGGAGCTTGCCGATACAATGTGAGGTTAAACGATTTCAATGGGTCTAAAGCACAAAATGCTGACACCAAGTTACAGGGCTTTACTTTGCCTGCTGTGCTGGGTCATACTTGAGCTGCTTTAACACTTTTCTCTCCATGTCTTAATCTCTTGCGGGCAGTGCATTTAGCCCTCTAACACTTCCTCTCCTCTTCTTGTCCGTCCTAAATTCCATTAATATTTCCTCTTCTTTTTTGTCAAAGTCAAATTTGTATGCATTTCCCTCTGAAGCTGACCAAGCATTCTAGAGAAATCTTCATGAGCTCATTTCGACATTCTATGAAGTAGAATAAACCCTTCTACCAGCATCCTCTTGGGGCTCCATGTGACGAGCTTTGATGTCTATAACTCGCAAAGACAGCCAGCAACCTTCACATTACTTTGTTACTTTGCCAGGCCTAACTATCTCCTCAGGTCAGGAGAAGTTTCAAACCTTGATGTTACTTACCAGATGGGGATAAAGAAACCACTGGATTGCATGAGAGAGAACAGGATTAACCCAGCTTTGCTTCTATCCAGCACATCTTATGCTGACCTGACATGTTGGGTGTTCACACTGTTTTGATGTGATGTGTAATCCTTCTGGGGTGGAACTATTTATATTACTCGTTTAATACATTTTGCAAACACATCTTTTCTTTAGCAGTTTCTGGGGTGTATACATCTCAAAAAGCTTCCAATACATACACATGATCAATATACTGTACTAGGGCTGTCAAAATGAAGGCGTTAATAACGTAGATCCCTTTTAACTATGGTTAACTGCTCCTCATATCTCTGCAGGGTAAATCTAGACAGCTAGCTACACTATCTGTCCAATCGGAGTTTTTTTGTTGCACTAGAACAGATTTTAAACGACACATGTTCCACCAAAATAATCCTGAGGCTATTTACCCACGACACCAGGGTTTTGTCCTGAACTTAGCGTCACCCATGATGATTGTGATTGGTTTGAAGAAATGCAAATAAAGCAGAGCACGATTGCTGTGTGGACTAGCTAGACCTTCTTGTGCAGCGCGGTGGAGATAGATCTGACAAAGCGAGATTAACCAAAAGGTAAAGTGCCTCTGGTAAATAGTGTTTTTTTTAAAATTATTTTATCCAAATGCCTTCAGTATCTTCAACATAATCAAGTGACAATCAAACTGAGCTGCTCTTTTATATTTTATGTTTCACTTGCCATGTTTGAGATGTTGTCTGTATGTTTATCTGTCTTCTAGGTCTGGTGAGCCAAAGAAAAATTTCCACTATGGACTATAAAGATTTATTCTATTCTATTCTAAATGCAGATGTAAAAAAAAGACACTGACGTTCAAGACACTAAATTTGAGGTTGTGTGCTGTGTTGTGTTGCAGTGCCTGGAGCTCCACCCAGGAAGGTGGAGGTTGAAGCCCTCAACTCCACTGCCCTCCAGGTGAGCTGGAAGCCCCCCCTTTCTGTGAAGCAGCATGGCCAGATTCGAGGCTATCAGCTGGTTTACTCCCGGCTGGAAAACGGACAACCTCACGGCCAGCCAGTCATCATTGACGTTTCCTTTCCTGAAGCCCAGGTAATCTCACCCCCCACAAGCAGGTTAATCAACCCATTATCACACTCCAACTCGTCAAATACTGATGCTTGGTCAGTGTCTCTCAGCGTCAGATCCAGATGCAAAAATCACCCTTTAGCGTCTGTATGGAACGCACCGGGAAGGGCAGCATCTCGACCACGGCACTGTAAGATGACGTAGTATTAAGAGAGACAATGGTAGGGAGTAGTATGAAAGACCAAAATCTGCGTAAGGAGGTCGGTTGGGGGGGGTAGGTGGATCAACAACACAGGACTTTCACCCAGGAGACAGGGGTTTGTCCCGTTCTTGTCGCGCCTGTCAATAAAACTTACATTTTTGTAACCCCACCCACCATCTGTTTCTACACCTTCCTGTTCCTGTCAGTTGAACGTACATCCCAACCCAAATAGTGACACCAAGAGTCCCGACCAAGCGCAAAACGCCAAAGGCAGCTGACCAAGGGATGGTAGTGAGAATGTGTCGGGTTGGCGGGAACAATAGCGGACTAAAGAATCCACGAATCACCAGGAAACACTAATCCTTGACAAACGCAAGTTGTGCTACGTCTGCTAAATGTATTAAAATGGAACAAAATACAGAAAGCTATAAGGTAATTATCAAAAACTCTGTCTATTTAGTGCAGACAGCAGATCCGTCCCAGAGAAGGGAAGAAAGCGACACCATCATAAGGACATAGAAAGGCACTCAAACAATGTGATAAACAGATCAGGATGCAGAATAAAGGACAATTATGTAAAGCAGTGACAATTAGAAGTTTTAAGGTCCAAAATTTGATTTCTAAAACGTCTAAACGTGAGTGGATTTTAAGACAGTGTCTACAAGTCAGGTGCACCAAAGCTAAAAGCTTTAAAAGTTTTTTCAAGTTGAGACTGAGCTTTACATATATATATATACAGACACACACACACACACACACACACACACACACACACACACACATTATATCCAAGAAAACAAATGAGATGACTGTGAAATCTTTGCACCAAAGAGGAAACCAGGTTAAAGGAGAAAAACAATATAATGGGTTAGCAGGTTAGCAGCAGCAGCACGAGTGATCATGTGTGCCCATTGAAGCAGAAGTCAAAGGGTGGATGTTTCCGAGCGCTCGGCGAGATGGCGTCAGGTTCCTTTCTTCTCGGCTTGTTTTGGTCTCCTGAAGGAGCGTCTCGCCTGATTTCCTTTATAAGCAGCATTCCTGTCTTATCTGTGCAAGGCAGGAGGCCTGATGGAGGTCCGGTATCATACAATCCATCTACCCACACACACACATACATACACACACGCGCACACACACACACACACACACACACACACACACACACACACACACACACA
>NC_048415.1:27206002-27225804 GCF_013103735.1 Etheostoma cragini
ATATATATATATATGCCTTTGAAATACATCATGAAATAAATATATTAGGCAAGAAATACATAAATAATTAAATACATGTAAAAATGAATGTACAAATGAATCAGTTAAATAGATATATTAAAAGCTTTTACTTTTAATTATTTCAAGGTCCTCTTATTTCCTACTGCCACATTTATTTATTTCCAGTTCTTATATGCAAATGAGGGGGCGTGGCAGCTCGCGGGGCTCTCTACCCAGCACACAGTCACCTACATACAGGGGTATAACTGGCTCAGTTACCCCAGAATAGGTGACTGTGCGCAGGGTACAGAGCACCACGAGCTGCCACGCCCACTGGTTCACTCTAACTTCGCCTTTTTTTATCCATGGCACTGTTCTGAATGAGAGAGAAAGCCACGCCCCCTCATTTGCATATAAGAACTGGAAATAAATAGAGGGAAATAAATAAATGTGGCATAAGGAAATAAAAGCCCATAAATAAATAAACGTGGACTTATGAAATAAAAATACCATTAAATAGTTCAAGGTATTTATTTAACTAATTTATTCCTTTTTATATGACTATTTACATTTATTTAAGTAGGTATTTATTGCCTCATTTATTTATTTCATGATGCATTCTAAAGGCATATTTATTCACTGATTCATATATTTATATATTTCTTTGTGTCTTTGTGTTTATTCATTTATTCATGTATTTATTCATGTATTTAATATTGAATAAAATGGCATTCCATAATCAACAAGCAGTAAAAGATGCCAGGTATTTCTATTTCTTAATTTTGGCAAATTACCTTCAGTGATATTTTTCAAATGTTAGAATGAAATGGAATGGGTATGGAACTACCCTTGTGTTGTCTTCCCGTCAAAATTGAAAACAAATACTTTTGTTGACACTTTTTATCGATGTTTTTAACTTTTTCTTAAGTTTTTGTCCCTTTGTTCATTGCTTTCAACACTACATATCACTAACTCATTAACTAGTTTTGCAGTTATTTTTGGAATTTATGGTCAATAAACCTCATTTAAAGGAAATTATACCAAATTTTTGAGTTAGAAACGCAGAAATTAGGAATTATTTAGACTAAAATTAAAGGAATGTACTGTATGTTGATGGATAATCAGAGACTGGAATATTTCAACTTTTACTTAACACTATTTCAAAACCACTTCAGTGTTTTTTTCAAATGCTATACAATTGAATAAGAGACCCCAAAATTAATGAAAGTAGAGATTTGTACTTGTAAAGGAGCATTTTGTGGAATCAATCACGTTATTTTGGGTAATTACAATTGAGTAGTTGAAAAGAACATTGCTATGAAAACGGGTCAATTTGACCCGAGGAAAACATGAGGGTTAAGATGTTTCATTTCCGGGATTGTTCAGGGGTCGCCGGAAATACCGCCTTTTGTCCCTCGATTTAGACCGGATGTCCGGATGTTACCTTTGTCTTCCTTTGTGCTGGCATTTTAAACTCCGGTGGATTTCTGGGGACTATGGTTACCTGCTCCTCAGATCTCTGCAGGGTAAATCCAGACAGCTAGCTAGACTATCTATCCAATCTGAGACGACTAAAACAACTTCCTTCCCGAGGCTATTTTGCAGAGGCCCCATTGCTCCGTCTGCAGCTTCGCACCGCCCAAGAGGATTCTGATTGGTTTAAAGAAATGCCAATAAACCAGATCAGGTTTTTCGACTATCAGGGAATGCTTTGTGGACTAGCCAGACCTTCCTCCGCAGCGTTGTGGAGAAAGGTCCAGCAATGCAGGACTAAGCTCATAGAAATATTATAAAACTTTGTTGTTTTTTAAAGAAAGTTAAACATAAATAGGAGAACTTGATAGGAAAGCAACTCAGATGGAGTATATTGCCCCCAAACAATGTGAAAAGCAGCAGAAGAGTGTCCGGGTTAGATTGCGTAACATGCTTTTTGTATTGACACCACATACTGTATTCTCTGTGATGAAGGGATTCAGTCTGATGTACTGATGAGTCATTTCATAAGGCGGCTCAGATCCGTGTGCCAGCACAACCAGTCGTACCCCGGCTGCTATGTTTACAGCCCGTGTGTCCTTGTCAGGGTGATGGACAGCAGCCTCCAGCTCTGCTAATGAGATTCTGGAGTCCGTCACACAGCTTCAGTGTGACGTCACTAAAGCAAAGAGCAGTAGTTTTTTAAATCCGCTAAGCTGGGCTGTGAGTGCTGAGCCGTGTGTTGTCTCCTGTGAAGCCGCCTGAAAGATCCCTCGTCTGTTTCACAAAGGTTTGGCTTGCCAACAGTCTGTACAGATTACTGCTTTTTTGTCCCAATAAAACACCTTGATGACAAAATCAATGCAGTCATGCCAAATTACCGGAGCTTACAGACAGGGTGCAAAAGCTTTAATTGGCCGCTCATTCCCAGTTTGGGCTGTTTTTTTCCTTTAGAAATCTGTCCATCTCTTTTGCTTTTCTGCTGGCAAGCATGTGGGTTTTTTAGATCTCAGTGAGGCGTATTTTTGGATGGCTGAAGAATGCTTGAAGGGGAACCTCTTATCCCTCCCAGCAGTGATGGCTGTGAAGCATGAGCATCACCTGATCTGATAAGACATGGCAACCTGTCTGTGGCTCATCTCGTTTTGTTGAATCCCCAAAAAAACATTCAATTCAAAGGCAGAGCACTAATGGAGTTGCAGGAGCATACGGGCCCTATTTTAACGATCTAGGCGCTCGGCGTGAAGCGCCTGGCACACTTTTGCCATTTTAATGGCGGACAAAAGGGTCCGTCCGCCAGGCACATGGTTTCAAAGGGCTGCTCTTAGCGTCTTAATTAATCATAGGTGTTTTTTTGGGCGCGACATGCAATAAACTAATCAGAGTGTCATCTCCCGTTCTTTTTCAAAGCCAGGCGTTTTGTGCCTTGGTGCATTGCTATTATGATGGTTCGCTAAAGCAGGAAGGCAAAGAGGAGAGGAAGAAGAGAGGAAGAAACTCATTTGGTTGTGTGTGAAGTGAAAGCGCGCAAGCAAATTATATCATAATACTATTTCACATTGTGTTGTGCTTCTTCTTTTGCATGTTTGTGTGCTGCTGCACGTCCCTGTGTGTGTAACAAGCATAGGAAAGCGAGAGGACAGTTAGGTAATAATACATTAAAAGATTCAGGCATTTCAATAATCTTTCTGCCTTCAAATGGCTGGATTTATGGATTTCCAGCAGTGCAGCGTAGTTGGACCCCACTGTGAACCGCTCCTCCAGCCAATGTTCACCACCCTAATGGCTGCTTCATTTATCCAGCCAGACAGTGAGCACCACCAACACTGTGAATGTATCGACTGTTCATTACTCACAGTTTGATGATAGTCACAGCCTTTGATCTATCTTCTTCATGTATATAAGAAGAAAGAATATAAGAAAAAAGGCATCATGTGCTAATTTCAGTTCAAAGTACTCCAATTTTTTACTTATAATGGCTTCAGTGGCAAAGAGAATCAAGGCAACAGTTATACAGGTATGCTGCTATCTCTGCTGCTTTTTTCATTCACTCCTTCCACATTGATCGATGACTGAAACTCAAAACTTTATACAGATGCAAATGAATAAAAAAAGGTTTTAGGCATTTGCTAGTTTCATGTGTGTATGGGCTCAGCTTTTGGAACAATTAAAAGTAGAACTGGTATATAGGGGGATGCTTCCCAGTGGAGTTTTTTTTAAATTTCCCTTGTGTTGTCCTCCCAAGTCAAAAACGGACAAAGATTTTTCATTTTTGTCCCTTCTTCAGACTTTCTTTTTTAGTTTTCACTAACACCACCTTACTACCACTAGTTTTAAAGTGCTTTTTGGAATTCATGGTCAATAACCCTCATTTATATAGAATTATACCCAATATTCAAGCGAAAATTCTGAATTATTTTGATTAATTTTAACTAAGATTAGAGGAACGTACAGATGAGTTTTATCAGGAATGAAAGTGATTAATTGAATTTACATAGAGCGTTGTAAGGAATTCAATCCATGTTTTGGTAAGTTGGTTAAAAAAGAAACCCATATTTCAGATATAGACATTGATATATTTGACCCGAGGACAAAAGCAGGGATAAATTAACTAGGAGAAGACCCAGGGGCAAAATGTGGCTGGAAAGAAGGACAACTTGGCAACTGGAGAAGGACAGCTACCTTAACGCCAAACATACATGACCTGTTGTCTCTACGTTGTTGCTCCTGCATGTCAAAAGGTATTTGCATAAAGTTGATTATTTCTCAGCTTTTGCAGGTTGCACTGCGCCACTTTTAAATCTTTGTTACTGCACAGATACAATCATAAAGTGCATCTGGTGGCGTTTTTAACGTGTTAGTCTATAGGTGGGATCTGTTAGTCAGCTGTCACTGAGTCTGTTTACTTTTATATTCCAATATTGTTCAGAATATGGCAATATTTTGAAATTTGATTCGGCAATATGGTGGTAGTATTGAGGTTTTCCAGAGGCATTATTTGGACTTGTATACAGAACATTACAAATGTTAGCCAGTTCACGGATTATGGTAGGGTTCCACACAGCGAATCACCTCGCGAATTTTGGCCATTGAATTACGCCTTGGGGGCGTGGTCGCAAAAACAACAAAGCAAAGCCCGCAAAAAAAGGAGATGACTAATTTTGAGCGTTGACATCTACAGTGGTGTCTTTGCCCTGTTTATGTTCGTGTGACATATAGTATAATTATTGAAGTGTCAATGTTTGCCATCATAACATGTAATCAAAAAAATACACAAGTAGCCTAGCTTGCTGCCTGGCTAGGCTACGATGAAATCTAATGTCCGAACATGCTAGCGATTAGCCTGTCGGTTAGCTGAAACATTTGAACTAACATATACAGTGGTCTATTCACTGGTTCCCTGACTAAGTTTGTTTGTCAAATAAATCACAATTTGTGTTGATAAAAGTTTAAATGTTAGTATAGAAACATTTTAATCACATACAAATGTTCACGATTCAGCGCTAATAACCTCCGCCATCTTGGTCAGACTTTTTTTGTAATTTCCGCCTCCAAACACATACACACGGACCTTATTTGTTCTCCAGTGATCCTCATTTGAATACATTTTGTCAACTTTGTGTCGCTCCCCTCTGCCAGTCATTCTCAACTCGCCCAATCAGGGTGAATTTTGTTTCCATTCAATCTCAATGAGAGCAAACCAAAATTTCATTGTGTGGAAACATACTGTTACGATCAGCTCTGTGCGTTGCAACGGTGGTTGTACACAAACCAACCGGCCAACAATTCAGGTAAATCTTGCTGCGGTACAGATACCTGCTCAAATAAAAAGAAACACAGCCTATTTCAAACATTATGAGAAGACTTTTTGGATATGCACAAGCATTGCCACGCCGACCTTTTCAAGAAGGTGGTTGAAGGACTGATAGAAGGAGGCTACGTTCACATGGTCAAACAAGTTCTCCACCATAATTGGGAATAAAAGTATAATATTTACTTTCACTAGCCATGAGAACAACTTGGTCAGAATATTGTCTTTTTCAGAATAAGGGCATAAAATGGTATATTAAGGGCATGTAAACCTAGTCACCGTAACCCATACTCAGAAAGGTGGCAGAAAATAGATGGATTCATGGATATATAATATTATATCTGCTAATAGAAAGCAGTTTTGTAATGAGACTGTTGTGTCGGAACAGTATACGCTCTGATTAATATATACTGTATGGTTGTCCCAGTTGTGCCAACTTTTGAATTTTTCACATCTCAACCGATTGAAATTTTGATCAAAAACTTCAGCAGGCAAATTCAAGTATTTATAAATGCTGTAATATATATTATATAAATAGATGAAAAGACAAGTCACTGATCATGGTCAATGATAAATATGTATGCCTGAATAGCATACTTGCCAACCTCTACACATTATAGCCTATGTTGAATAACTCATTGAACTCTGTTTGGTGGTTCATAATAATTTTCTAATATATGTAATTGTAGTGACATCAACAATAACTTTATTCTACTGAATGGTACTGATTTTTTTCAACTGGTCTCTGAGTGGAGAGATAATGTCACTGTCAAGCCCCACTCATGGGACTTGACCGCTGGTTGTATTTTGTACATCCAGCCTGTTGTAAAATAACCACAGATACTGTGCTTATGTGCACATAAAACATGTCTTATGATAAATTATTCTAAACAGTTTCTTCTGCACATCTACAGGCGTGTTTGAGTCTGGCACATAAAAACCTTTCACACAGCTTCACAAAAAGGACAGTTCTTTATGAAGTGTCTATGAATGCGTGACCATTGGCAGCCCTGTATAGTCGCTTTGTCCAATTTAAACAAGGCTCTCATTTCAGAACTTAAAGGTCCCATGGCATGATCATTTCACTTTATGAGTTTTTTTGAAATTAATATGCATTACACGATCCTGCCTATGGTTCCCCAGTGGCTAGAAATGGTGATAAGTGTATAAAATAAATAAAAAACCCAGATCTGAGTTTTTTGTTTTTAGGTTAACCCCCCTTTCTGCCCGCCCAGAGAATTTGGTCCGCCCATTAGAGAGAGACATCATGGCTCTCAAATGAGCAAAGTGGCAGTTGGTCAAGACCCCACCCCCACCCTCCACCTTGCCACCCCTCCCCCCTCTTCTTCCTCCATAGCTACAGACTCAGAAATGGCACAAACTAAGGAAAGCTCATTGTGGGACTGGGTCTAGTGGCTGTAACTCTGCACCAAGGCTGAATTTTGAGAAAGAAACTTCAGATATGGTGTTAGAGGATTACTAAGGTCTATATAAAAGAGACTTCAGGTACAGGATTAGGGGACCACTAAGGTCTATATAAAAGAGACTTCAGATTCAGGATTAGGGGACCACTAGGGCCTATATAAAAGAGACTTCAGATACAGTATTAGGGGACCACTAAGGTCTATATAAAAGAGACTTCAGATACAGTATTAGGGGACCACTATGGTCTATATAAAAGAGACTTCAGATACAGCATTAGGGGACCACTATGGTCTATATAAAAGAGACTTCAGAAACAGTATTACGGGAACAATAAGGTCTATATAAAATAGACTTTAGATATGGAATTAGGGGACCACTAAGGTCTATATGAAAGATTCCAAAAAACACCATGTCATTGGGCCTTTAAGAAAAACTTTACTTAAGTGTATTTAGTGTGTGCCGTAAGTTAATTTGAATATCCTGACATCACAATACCATCAGTCACATACTGCACCTTATGTGCAGTGTTTAGACCAGGTACTTTTGCTTGAATGTCAGGTAGGGATGTAACGATTACCGGAGTAATGGTAAACCATGATAAAAATGGTTACCGTTTTCATTTAAAATATTATTATCATGGTGTGGAGACCATGTGGTAAAACAATCTCATCTTCATCCAAGTCTCCTGAAGTTGCTGCACAGGCAGGCTTAAGATGACAGCCCTTATGATGTTTATCAGCCTTCTGGGCATATTTTGGTTATTATAAGAATGGCCAAGGACAGTTGATTAAGCTTTTCTGTCTGAAGAACGTGCAGGAAAAAAGTTGCTGCTAAACACACTTTTCGGTCAATTTTTGGTGAGGTTACATTTTCATACTGTTACAGCCCTAATGTCAGGCCGTGTGCTATGAAATGAAACCGACAGCTCCCCATGAAAGGAGATTGTCTTTGATCCTGGAAGACTTTTGGATCCTTTGGCTTGTCTATGTCTTCTTGAGCTAAATGTTTGTCTGAGTGCTGCTGTTAAATTATTAGCTCAGCCAGTGACACTTGCCAAAACAACTGAGCATCACAAAGACAGTTCAGTAGATGGCTGCAATAAACACAGCTGGTCCCTTTAGGCTTTACATGAAAAATGTATCCCAGAGAAAAACAACAAATCCCACAGAGTATTATGAGGTTACACTGCCACATGTTACATGCTATTATACTGTACACATGTTACATGGAGTTTGTTAATATGAATGAACAATCAGCTTGATAAGCTGCTCCCTAACATGCTTCCCCAAGCCCCTGTTCTTTGTGTTTCATTGGTGTTTTTGATGATAAAAGCATTCGTAGAGCAATAATTGATTACTTTGGAGTGAAATAACACCAGACAGGATGACATTTAGAATGATAATGGCTTGGTTCCCTCTGCAGCCTCAAAGGACCACAGGCTGCCCCGTGTTCTGCAGGAGGGTGTAGTGAGTTGGCTGCAAGTAGCACAAACTGAAATACATATTGACGTACATTGCAACATCAGAGTAGCAAGGTTTCATAAAACTATTTTGTTGGCAGTTGGTGAAGGGCAACGACATTTTACTAGGTTTAGTCTATATAGTCCTAGTCTGTAGGTGATATAGACATTTCCAAGATTTTTCAAGGCAGTAAATTAGTCAGCATGGTAGTCACAGATGTTTGTGTCTTTCTATAGACCATTTCCCCCCCTATAAAATCATTTTTTCTACTTACTGCTGCGCCATATTTAGATATTTATCGTTGATTTTTGAGGCTCTGGGTCGGGACGTACATTTGACGTGCAGCACAAGAACGGGACATGAACCCTGGTCTCCTGGGTGAAGTCCTGTGTTGTTTGACCCATCCCACCCCAACCTACCTCTCTATGTGGATTTCAGGTCTTTCATACTACTCACTACCATTGTTGCTCTTAACACTACGTCATCTTACAGCTCTGCTTACAGCTTCTTCAACCAGAGAGTCTCCATCCAGAGCAACAGGGAAGTTGATAAGCGGTATAGCAGTGAGGACAGCCATCACGAGTTCAGAAGAATCCATCCTCATAATGTACAAGTTCACTGACATAGCCGGTGATACATCAAGACGTAGAGCCCAGTGATTCATCCATAACTGTATGAAAGAATGATGGTTACTCAACACTGGGGCCACTTTTAGTCTCCCTGCTGCTTTTTATAATTAATCTCTTTTTGATTTAGAGCATGAACTGCACCACGGCCAGGGAATGGAGCCCATTTTCACCTCACCGTTAACGGCTTACATTGTTTATGATAACAGCTTTTATTTATTTCTTCTAAGAAGCTGAGAAAGCGAAAGACCATTGTCTTTTCTGGCTAGTCAGCAAGGTCAGGAAGCAGAATACAAATGCCCTGTACCTCTGAATCACTGCTGTTGAAGCAGCCACTCGTGTTGGGAATGGAACACGCTGACTAATGTCCTTTGGCATTCATCAGTAAAGCAAACACATTTAACAGTAAGGGTTCCTTTAAATTTAGTACTGATTGTTATTTAAAGCACCCATTTTATGCTCATTCATAATTGTATTTTGAGGTTGTACCAGAATAGGTTTCTTTTTCAAAAAACACCATCTTTTTGTTGTACCGCACATATTATGCCACATATTATGTTTCTTATACTACCAATTTCTGCTGCTCCTCTATTTGAAACAGTCCGTCTGAGCTCTTGGCCTGCCTTCCTTGAAAGCCCAGTCTGCTCTGATTGGTCTGCTGGCCCACTCTGTTGTGATTTGTAAACCAAATTTAAACATGGGTTGGCTTTTTCAATCAGTGACCTCACTAATTGAGGAAACGGTAATGTGCGAGGCGTTTTCAGACAGTTGAGATAAAGTGCTGTCTATGGTGGAGAAAGCTCCATTTCCACATTTTTTGCTTTATTCATTTATTACATACACAACAAACTATATAACACTGTAAAATATAGAATACATTTAAAAAAAAAATGATAGGGGTTCTTTAATGTCCACTAACAGACTCCCCATGGTGCCACAGATCCAGGAGGATTAATTGAGTGACATTTAAGTTTGAAGAACTTTACATTATTACAATTATTTTGCTGGTTGCTTGATATGACAATTACAGCTGGAGTGCTACTTATCTCTGTGCTCTGGGGATTTACAAGAGGCATGATCTTAATAACCATTTCTGACAATGGCCACTATTTTGTTGCAAATCAAGCACATTGGTCTCATACTCTCATCCTTAAATACACTAATATTACGGGTGCTGCTTTTATATTTTATTGTTTGTGAGTATATGTGTATTTGGTTAGTTTCCATCAATGATTCTTATTCTTAAGATAAGTTTAGAGTACACAACTTTTAAAGTAGTCGGATCGCTGTACTGTTCAGACTACACTGTACTACTTCTGTCTTGTTGTAGGGTGTCTTGCATTTGTATGGTTTTCACAGGTTCACAAGAAATTTGTCCTGAAAAACACACGGACGTAATACCATGCGCAAGAGAGTGTTTTTTTTGGTTTTCCGATAAATGAACAAACAACAAACCAGGGCTGCAAATTGCAGGTGAGCTGATTTGCAGTGATAAAACACAGAAATGGATGAAAAGTATTATTTTTGGCATACATGTTCACAGAATAGTTTTCCCAAATCTTTACTTTTTAAAGACTGTTTTCTCAAGGTGCATCATCAACTTTGGATTGTGTTGCACATGCAACGCATATAAGCCCTTTTCTCACATGAACTCCTGACAATGTCTGGACCTGATTGGTCGGACCATTTAGCACACAATAGGACATTTTCCTTTAACAGGCATGTTCTCACTCCCTGGAAATACTCAATTTTAGGCAAGGGTTGGTGCCTGGGTAGAGCATGCAGGTGGAAGGACATGACATTGGTTACACATTGGTCACGTAGCCGTATTTTGTGACTTGGTCATAAACAATCAAGTCTTTTGTTCTTCGTTGAATTTGTCTGACGATTTCGGTGTCGACCCTTCCCGAAAGAAGGCCCAGAACCTTGCCGTTTCTCCATTTAGACATTTTTATTGGCGTCATGTAAATAAGCCTTCTCTTTCAGCCACGGCTGTTTATTGTCTTCCAGTTTTGCAGGTGCCACATGATGGAAACATCATCAACTTGACTCGTAGTGGCTGTGAGCTGGCAGCTAGAAGGCCTTTGGTTGGGAGGGGGAATTCTGAGTGGCTGTGTCTGTAATGCAGCATGACTTTCCATTAAGCAGATTCAGCTAAATATAACTAATCAAAAAGGCTCCATTGCAACATTATCAAGCATGATGGGAGGCATACTGCTAATAGTTTCACCAATAAATACAAGAATCTAAGTGTTTTGGTTTTGCACTTTCAATAAATTTTTAAGAGAACTAAGGCTCGAAACGTCCTCTCAGCATGGTTCTTTTATCCCTGAAACATTGATTTCTGTTGAAAACATGTGGACACGCAAGCCAAAAACAAATATTACAAATTGTGTCAAATGTTTAGCCTGTAAAGGAAGGGTTTTAAAGACTATTTTTTTTTTTGGGCCATCCCAGTTCACCCTCAAATCATTCCTGGAGAAGCCAAGGGGCTCCAACGTGAAGGCTGACTTTACAGCAGAACAAACTCTCCTTCATCCCCCTCTGTATGCTTCCTTCTTCATCTCTGTTTGTCTCATTCTGCTCTAAACACAACCTCAGGGATGAGCTCTGACATCTAAAGAATAAATGAGAAACTGAAAATTTGATTTTCTGCTGCCCCAGAATACTGACTATGAATAGATCCCAGTGACAAGACAAGACAAAGCAAATAACAGTGCAGCAGTAATTAATGTGCCATACTCATGTACAAATTTGATATTCTTGTACTTTGAGTCTTTTCTTTTCATGCCACTTTCTACTCTGCTACAGACAGAAATACTACACTTTGTACTCCACTACATTCATCAGACTGCTTTAGTTACTAGTTACTTTACACACTTCACACTACACACACAAAACCCATGTAGTTTGTGAGTAGAATGTTTTATTAGAAATTAAACTGAAAAGGTAAGATGATCAAACACTTAGTTGATTGATAAAACTGTACTAAATACCATTACCTTTAACACTTTAAGTACATTTTCCTGACGATAAACACTTTAACTTAAGTAATGATTTCAATGCAGGACATGTACTTGTAACACTATTTTAAAGTATGATATTACAAACATAGTACTTTTACTCAGGATCTTGATACTTCTTCCACTACTGGTTTTATTTTTTACTCATTAGATTAATGCTACATTGAAAACAATGCTGTTTTACTAGGTTAGTCTTAGGCAGGGTCCTCATGTAAGATCCTAGCGGCCTGAGGGTAGAAGCCCCCCCAGCCTGAGCCCCTCAGTGCTAGCCTGGTGCATCCGGTACGTTCTTCCCCAACCTTAAAACAGAGAAAAATAAACATTATCCTTGTTGTTGGGATCATTAATGATTCTCCTAGCCTTATTCTTGCCCCTCATTTAGGGACGTTGGGACCTAGGGGCCTTGTTTGTTGCTGTTTGCATACCAGGCAGTGATGTCCCCCGTCAGGACTCTTTTGATCATGCAGGAGTAGTAAAGATTGTGGACTTGAACCAGAAGACAGGTTTAATATCATTGTAAACACCAGCAATAGTTGGTCAACACACGGTTACCCTCTGGTCCTGCAGCTTTCTTGGGGTTTGCCACATGCTGAAGCCCTCCTGGCGTCATGCTCCAGAAGAGAGATTGTCTTCATTAGCTTGTTTTTTGCTTGTTGACTACTGATGGCCTCATAGTGGGCATCTGAGTTGTGTAGTTCACTTGCTGTAGACACGTCATCCCAAGCATTAGAAGCAGTGGACAGCCAATGGAGCAACACGTGGTTTAGTGTCATGTTCAAGGACACTTTGACATGTGGCTCGAGGGATCAAACTGCCAATCTTGAGGGCCGACTCACTCTACTTAGCATAGTGAATTAGCATGCTGAACAACTGCAGTGAATGTTGCCTATAGAGGAGAGACAGAGCTGCCAGGGCGGGGGTTGCTTCAGATCCCGTGTCGAATCTGGCCCCGGCCTGCATTTCAGGTTCACAATACATATTGGCCCACCTAGTTTTTGTCCCTTTTCTCCCAAGTTTATGTTGAGGGCCGACTAACTCTACCTCTGTGCCACATACATCCTAACTTGTCTTAGCTTGAGTGGGTGGGCATGTAATCTATCATAGTTCATAATCCTTGCTTTGTGCTTCTGGGATTGGCTGATTTTGAATTGTCCACGTTTCCAGACTGCAGTACCATTTTGTAGTCTGCCATGTGTGCGTTTTTTCAGATTTCTGGTAATCCATGGTTTCCGGTTGTGGAATGATTTAACTTTTTTCGGGGTTCAGATGCCTCTGTTTTACAAATTAAATCTAACACAAACCCAGTGAATCATTTGACGTTGGCGTTGATGGTGGTGTCCTGGAACGTGCCCTAGAGTAGGGTATACAGGGTGTACAGGGGCGTTGCATATGAAGTGGTTCGGGATATTTCTGTGAATAATTATGGGGTACAATTTAGTTTTGATGAATTCTACAAGCAGCAATACCAGAGGCCAACGAATCCGTCCGTTCCAAACAGGCACAGCTTGACTTAGCACTGCACTTGTGTGGTTGATGGAGGAAAGTGAATGTGTGATTGAGTGCATGGTCCATGCTCCCAGTTTGAGAAAGCTGGGTTCATGGTACAGGTCAGTCAGCAGTCTGGGCTCCAGATCTTCATGATGTGCTAGGTCACGCCATAGATATATAGACTTGGACCGGACTTGTCTCAACAGGTGACACTACGCAGAAGAGCTCTTACTATACAAACACACCTTCAGATTGTACCTCCATTACAACATGCAACATCTAAAGCAGGGGTGTCAAACTCAATTTAATTAAGGGCCAGCCTGGAAAATGAGAATCACATCAAGGGCCATATATGTATAGTTTTTTGACATGCTTTTATTTAATTGAAAAATTAATATTGTTACTATTATCGAATGTCTCATACAGCAATCACACACACAGTTTGGGCCTCATAAAGCCCCCAAAAAGTTGGCAAAAAATGATTAAGCCATCAAAATAAATTTTAAAAAATGTAGCAACAGCATTGTCTAAAAAAGGGACAAAAACACTAGAAAAGGTATTGAAAATGTTGAAAAAAGCACCATAATCTCGTGAAAAATGGGACAAAAAGTAGGCGGGCCAATATGTATTGTGAGCCTGAAATTCAAGCCGGGGCCAGATTTGACAAGTGATCTGAAGCAACCCCCCGCCTTTGCAGCTCGGCCTCTAGATAGACCCCAATATTCACTGCAGTCGTCCAGCGTGCTAATTCATTATGCTAAGTTACATCCTAGACAGAAAGTTCACTGTTTTTCTGACTCCTGTCCCCTGTCTGTCCTTTTCATCAGTGGACTGATGAGGATTCAACGAACTACGTGAGTAGCCACAGTGTTGAGTGGACAGGGGGTTATGGGGAGTGTGTTTTCTGTTGGAACATCTTCCGATCTCTGCGTGGGTACTAACAGGATTATCTCTCCATCCAGTGTGGGCGTGCATCTACTATCCAAACAAGTCATTTATATATCTACAGTTTTATAGTCCTCCTGGCCCTATTTCCACCTGGTATTAGCATTTACTCATTATCTGGATACAGAATCTGGATAATGACATCTGATCATGGATCATTGCATTTACACTTGGTAAATGATATCTTGATACATGAGCAAATCTCAGTGGAAAAGGCAGATATATGGGGGTTACACTTGCTATAGAAGTGTGTACTGTAGTTGTCTAGTGGCCTTCTCCCTTGGCTTTACTATGTCATGCCTCATGCTCACATCCCCAAGACAGTTTCTAACAGGTGGGATACTGTCACCTCATTCCAGCTTAATACCAGAAACTCAAAACCATCAGATTTCAGAGAGCAAACAGCTCATCTGAAGGGAAAAGTCCCTCTTGAACTGCTGACTGTGTCTTCTTTTTCTTTTCTTACTCACTTTGCTGTGGGTCGTGTTTGCTTCTAACATGAATTTGATGGAGTGTGTGTTTTTGTGTGTTTGTGTGTGGGGCGAGGGGGGTATTTTAATGCCTTGTGTGTGGGTCAGGTGGGGGTGTCATGGGGTCATGCATTGGGCTTTGATATGAACACAGAGTGACATAAGACTTGATGACCCAATGTTCGTTGCTGAAGACCAGGACGACAACTGCGGAAACAGTGTGTGTGTGTGTGTGTGTGTGTGTGTGTGTGTGTGTGTGTGTAAACAGCCTTTCAGGTACTGACCAGTTGCAGCTGTGAACGCTGTTTTGGTTTTATTCTTGAATGGAAGTTGGGGTTGTGGTTGTACTGTCTGATTGCCCAGGGATAAATATTTGCGTATCTGCCATGGTATTACAGAACACACACGTTCAGCGATGTATTTCAGACTCTACAATAGTAATTGTCAAACAAGTGTTCAGCATCTAGTTCAGTGTCTCCTGCTGTCTCCACTCTCCACTTACCTTGAATCACCTGGAATCTCTCTACCTACCATCCAATAAATGCTGAGACTGCTTATTGATTCTACTTGAGTCCAGCTCCTGTTGGTTTATTTTGCAATAAAAACTCCACAGAGACTAGCAGTGCATACAGCTTTTGTTTACAAGCTTACATCTTCTGTGCTGAGCATGAAAATTACAGTATCCTTCCAATATATTCCGTTTCTGCAATGCTGACCTGTTCAACTGCGAATTCCATAATGCCCCAACGGCAATGTTGTCTATATAGCAACCTTCATTACATGTATACCCAAAATGCTTTACATTAAAAAACGCACAGACATTAGAACAACGCATTAACAATATAAATAAGAGTATAAGCATCAACATAAAAGAGGCAATCTACAAAAACAAACAATTGTGACCATAGAAGTACACACGTGCTATAATTAATCAAATGCCTCAAAAAGCCATCTCAATGTAACATCTTACAGTTCCAGACCTAATTAGTGGTTAGTGCTTATCTATGGTGCAAAGTTATTAATGTAAATGTGCTGTATTTTATGTAGCGCTTTTCTAGTCTTAACAACTACTCAAAGCGCTTTTACATCATACAGGAACAATTTACCATTCTCACACATTCATACACTGTGGCTGAGGCTGCCGTATAAGGTGCCACCTGCTCATCAGATACACACTCACACACATTCACACTCCGATGGCGCAGCATCAGGGGCAACTCGGGGCTCAGTGTCTTGCCCAAGGACACTTCAACATGAGACTTTAGGGCCAGGAATTGAACCACCAACCTTCCAATTGACAGGCAACCGCTCTACCACTGAGCAAGAAAAACAGACAAAAACAAAATGATCTGGCTCACAGTGTCATGTCACAGTGGGACACTCAAGGGAACTCTACATCGCCCAAGACAAGGGCGGCAGGATGGATGGATGTAGGTGGGCTAGCACTATAGTGCTAGCAAGCTTCTCCACTGGCTCTGATTACTGGGAATCCAAATCAAAAGCCAGTTGTCAGCCAAGTTGAAGTGCTAAGCCTGTTCAATCCACAAAACATCCACGGATCCATTTCTGTCCTCAGAACCAGCTGACGATTTGTCTTTGCCAGGTTGATTGACAGCAAAATTTTACCGGATAAGCTCTATTAGAAGGATACAAAAAGAAAAAAGCATTGTTTTTTTTCTCTCTTCCATTGGCCTGAGACACAACATGTGCGTTGGTACATTTGTCGGCTTGGCCTGCCTAATTAAGATCCACAATGTAGGCCGAAACATTTTAATGAGAAGGCCTATTCATACCAGGTTTAAATGCATAGCCCCACTGATCAGATCTCATTATCCAGATACAGATTGCATGGTATTAGCAAGTGGAGACGGGGTCATTAAATCCAACACCATCCATCTTTATATGCTTATCCGGGGGGCCTGTGTCGCGGGGGCAGCAGCTCCAGCAGGGGACCCCAAACTTCCCTTTCCCGAGCCACTTCAACCAGCTCTTACTGGGTGATCCTGAGGCGTTCCAAGGCCAGGTTGGAGATATAATCCCTCCACCTGGTCCTGGGTCTTCCCCGAGGCCTTCCCCTAGCTGGACGTGCCTGGAACACCTCCCTAGGGAGGCGACCAGGAGGAATCCTTACCAGATGCCTGAACCACCTCAACTGGCTCCTTTCAACGCAGAGGAGCAGCGTCTTCACTCTGAGCTCCTATCGTATGACTGAGCTTCTCACCCTATCTCTAAGAAAGATGCCTGCCACCCTCCTGAGGAAACCTATTTTGACCGCTTGTACCCTGGATCTCGTTCTTTTGGTCATGACCCAGCCTTCACGACCATAGGTGAGGGTAGGAACAAAAACTGCCCGGTAGATCAAGAGCTTTGCCTTCTGGCTCAGCTCAGGAGCTTCTAGCTTCATTATATATCAGAGAAATAGGATGGTGTACATTTGAAGCAGCTGGTGTCCACACTTCTAATATCACCCAACAGCATATGTGGGAAATCACGAAAACAGCCATCAAAAGCCTTTTAAGTCAGTCGGACATACTGTGGCATGCTTCTTGTTGTATTTGATATGTCAGTTTGAGCAGAGGAGAAAACTCCATCAGCGTGTCAACGATGTCTCCACGATAGCACCACAACTGCACAAGATGCAGTCACAAAACTCTGCAGTTGTGTCTTTTGGATCAAACTAAATGCCAAGTTGGAAGATGGGTGTGACCCGAGCAAGATTGTTTCCTCCACAGCATTA
Source organism: Etheostoma cragini (assembly GCF_013103735.1). Taxonomy (NCBI): domain Eukaryota; kingdom Metazoa; phylum Chordata; class Actinopteri; order Perciformes; family Percidae; genus Etheostoma; species Etheostoma cragini. The sequence continues at coordinate 27,223,461 of NC_048415.1, forward strand.
AAAAATGATATTCAAAAATTTAACAGCAACATCTCTTTTAAGACACAATGCCCCTGTTCATTTTGATAATCCAGAATACATTGTTAAGGAACCACATCCGCGAATGAGTGTATTCCAATGAAAACTACTGAAACCAAAACTGTCTGTTTGGCTAAATACCTTTAGAGAGTTTGGACTAGGGTGGGACCAGGGGGAAAATACACATTTTAAATGTTTTCCTTTGTATTTTGTTCATAAAGCGACATGGAGCTTCATGAATCATTTATTTATTTTCTGAGCTCATTAGATGACGCTCCTGGTTTAAAGAAAAATGCCCAAGGAATGTCAAATCAGTGTACTTTTAGCCTTTTGTTGAGCAGGAAGTGCCATCTAGTGGGTTCAGAGAATAAAGGAAATGGTTCATGAAGCTTCATGAGGCTCCATTTGGCAATCAGGATATTTCTGTTGAATCATCCCTTCAAGTCACAGCCAGTGTTAAATGTGTTAGAAAACACTTTTTTGCCAGTAACTACTCAAAACTCTGAAAGGCTAATTACGTCTTTCAATCCACAAGCTGGATTCCACTGCCCGATTTTGTTGACCTGCAATATTTGTTGATTTGGTACCATGAGCAACTAAGTGTTGTGGCTTTGGTTTTGAAGCCTGAAGGGGATCATGATCAGCCTAATAATTTTTGTGCACTGTATGATCAAGGACCTCTCATGGTTGCGGTGTTTCACAAATTTCGGGAAACCTACTTTATTGAATGTTTTATCCCGGCATTGACTGCAACATATCCAAAGCCATTCAGTGTACGTTAATTCCTGCTGGCAGCTCATTGACGTGTGCAGATTGCCCTCAACATTACCATGTTGACCAAAAACTCGCCCAGTGTATCGCCACCATGAGTGATGAGTTTACTGACATTTCAGCAGCTTTCTGGCATTTTTAAATGTATTCAACGACCAACAAAACAAACAAGACCATACATTTAATATATGACATATGAATCAAAAATATGGGGATGATGGGTCCTGTAGTGTTGGGGATGAGCGGCAGACATACGTACAGACAGACAGACAGACAGATAGATAGATAGATAGATAGATAGATAGATAGATAGATAGATAGATAGGCAAGCAGACATGCTGACAGGCAGACACCAACAGAAAGCATGATTCCAGATATAGAGATAATAGCAACACTAATGGAATGAAAGATATCGGCACATTACCAATGGCAGCATTTCAAAGCATATATTTAAAAAGTTACTAAAATGTTACCTATCACAGTAACACAATAGTTGTGGGTGGAAAGTCATTTAGTAACGTTTTAATGAGGTAACTAGTAATTGTAACTAATGATGATGTTTCAGTAACTAGCATTGGGAACGCTGGTCCCAGCATCATGTCCAGTAAGTGGAATCTCTTTTATGCAGTCTCAGTATCACGGCGGCCATTCTGATGTTAGCGAACTAGTTGATCTATGTAGTGGTCTCCTGCAGCTACGAAGTTTTACACAAGCACTTAATTTCTTCCTCACAGCTTTGATATTTCCTTTCATAACGTTACATCATTTAAATAGGTTAACAGCTTGCTAGCAAGTAGCTGATTAGGAATCAGAATGAATGGGAAATAAACAGAGAGATACTCTTTGAAAGAAGGATGGGTAGATTTCAGTCTTCAGAATTTTTCGCCGCCATTGCATAAATTACTTTTATTTGGGAGGGCAAAGGGAGAAACACATGGGAGAGATCTGCACTCTACTGAGATCACGTTTCTAGTTTATAAACAATGTATTTATTTAATTTGTTGGCCTTAAACTTTTTTTATTCTGGGCCAGGCACCCAACTACCACCACCACTCTATCTCAGCAAAGGATTAGTGGATAATGATAATGGATGAATGTCACTGCACATGAGGTACAGTATGTGACTGATGGTATTGTGTTGTCAGGCTATTCAAATTATCTTACGGCACACACTAAATACACTTAGGTAAAGTTTTTCTTAAAGGTCCCATGATATGGTGCTTTTTGGATGCTTTTAGACAGACCTTAATGGTCCCCTAATACTGTATCTGAAGTCTCATTTATATAGACCATAGTGGTCCCCTAATACTGTATCTGAAGTCTCTTTTATATAGACCTTAGTGGTCCCCTAATACGGTATCTAAAGTCTCTTTTATATAGACCTTAGTGGGCCCCTATTACTGTATTTGAAGTCTCTTTCCCAAAATTCAGCCTTGGTGCAGAGTTACATCCACTAGAGCCATTCCCACAACAAGCTGTCCTTAGTATGTGCCATTTCTGAGTTTGTAGCTTTTGAGGAGGCGGGGGGGGGGGGGGGGGGGGGGGGGGGGGGGGG